>NW_016808212.1:236713-248428 GCF_001698545.2 Rhinopithecus bieti
AAAAAAAAAAAAAAAAAAAAAAAGAAAAGAAAACTGGAAGTTAAGGGTCAGGCACGGTGGCTCACGCCTGGAATCTCAGCACTTTGGGAGGCCAAGGCAGGTGGATCACCTGAGGACGGGAGTTCGAGACCAGCCTGACCAACATGGAGAAACCCTGTCTCTACTAAGAATACAAAACTAGGATAGCCCAGCAGCGGCGGCGGTGGCGGCTGCGGAGCGACCGCGCTGCAGGCCGGCAGGGCACGGCAAGATGGAGGTGACGGGAGCGTTGGCACCCACGGTGACCGTTTTCATCAGCAGCTCCCTCAACACCTTCCGCTCAGAGAAGCGGTACAGCCGCAGCCTCACCATCGCTGAGTTCAAGTGTAAACTGGAGTTGCTGGTGGGCAGCCCTGCTTCCTGCATGGAACTGGAGCTGTATGGAGTTGATGACAAGTTCTACAGCAAGCTGGATCAAGAGGATGCGCTGCTGGGCTCCTACCCTGTAGATGACGGCTCCCGCATCCACCTCATTGACCACAGCGGCGCCCGCCTTGGTGAGATGAGGACGTGTCCCGGGTGGAGTACACGATCTCACAAGAAGCCTGCGATCAGAGGCAAGACACGGTCCGCTTCGGTCCGCTTCTTCCTGAAGCCAGCAAGCTTGGCCGCTACAACGAGGAGGAGCGGGCTCAGCAGGAGGCCGAGGCCACCCAGCGCCTCGCCAAGGAGAAGGCCGAGGCCAGCTCCATCCCCGTGGGCTGCCGCTGTGAGGTGCGGGTGGCGGGGCACTCCCCCCGCTGGGGTACCGTCATGTCTGTAGGTCTCACAGATTTCAAGCCTGGTTACTGGACTGGTGTCCGCTATGATGAGCCACGGGGAAAAAACGATGGCAGCGTGAATGGGAAACCCTACTTCGAACGCCAGGCCAAGTATGGCGCCTTCGTCAAGCCAGCAGTCGTGACCGTGGGGAACTTCCCGGAGGAGGACTACGGGTTGGACGAGATATGACACCCAAGGAATTCCACTGCTCCAGCTCCTAACTCGGCCACTGACTGCCCCTCCTGTGTGTGCCCATGGCCCTTTTCTCCTGACCCCATTTTAATTTTATTCATTTTTTCCTCTGCCATTGATTTTTGACACTCGTGCATTAAATTCACTAGAAACCCAGAAAAAAAAAAAAAAAAAAAAATAGCTGGGTGTAGGGGCACATGCCTGTAATTCCAGCTACTCAGGAGGCCAGGACAGGAGAATCGCTTGAACCTAGGAGGCAGAGGTTGCAGTGAGCCAAGATCGCACCACTGCACTCCAGCCTGGGCAACAAGAGTGAAACTCCAGCTCCAAAAAAAAAAAAAAGAAAAAAGAAACTGGAAGTTAATGATCCAGCATTTATTTGCCTTACTCATATAATTATCTAATATAATTTGTGGCCATATAATGATTTTGGGAAAACATCTAATCTTTAGCTATTTATGTTGAGCTGTAACTTCATGTGATTTCATGAAAAACCTATTCTCAATAACAGAATAAAACTACCACCTCTTTCTTTCCCATAAGGTTGGCAGGGGGAGGTGGCGGAGGGGGGGACTACCACAACGACCAACACACTTTCAAAATTCTGAACTTATAGGAAATAGTATGCCAAGAGTCTGTGTGGCCTTGCCTGCCTGAAGATAATAAAACCTGTGGTCACTCAGAATCCCAAGGCACACTGCAAAAGTTTACTCTTCACTGGAATTTCACCAGGTCATGGAGATTTTTAAGTGCCTCAATGCTTCTACAGTTTATTTGGCAGTTCTACGTCCCACTTCCAGTTCTTTCAGGTTTAGGTTTAACTCTCCTTACTGAGCCCTAAAGAATAATGATTTCAGCAGAAGAGATTCAATTCATCAGTGTAAACAAAAAAATGGGAAAGTTGTGAAAAACTGAAAGTCATGTGCACAAACAGCAACACTGGTAATACTGCTTCCCATATTCATTCTTTGGTCTTCACTGACAGTGTGAAGAAGTAACTACTGCTGATTCATCAGTTACTCATTTTCACAACAGTCAGTACTCCAAGTCAGCGGCACCCAACCTTTTTTGATACCAGGGACTGACTGGTTTCATGCAAGGCAATTTTTCCACAGACAGAGCGGAGGGGTCAGGGGGTGCGGGGTGGTGAGATGGATGCTTTCAGGATGAAACTGCTCCACCTCAGATCATCAGGCATTAGATTCTCATAAGGAGCATGCGACCTAGATCCCTTGCATGTGCAGTGCACAACAGGATTTGCACTCCTATGAGAATCTAGTCAACTGTTCATCTGAGAGGAGGTGAGCTCGGGCAGTAATGCTCACTCACCCTGCTGCTCGCTGCTCACTCACCCTGCTGCTCACCTCCTGCTGTACAGCCCAGTTCCTAACAGGCCATGACGGCTATGGGTCCACAGACTGGGAGTTAGCGACCCCTGCTCCAAGTGACCCACTGAAAGGCAATCTGAACTAGCAATCTAGCCTGGTAACAATTGTCACTGGAGCAAGGCACAGGGGCTCACACTCACATTCCCAGCAACTTGGGAGGCTGAGGTTGGAGGATCACTTGAGGCCAGGAGATTGAGGCCAGCCTGAGTAACATGGCAAGACCTCATGTCTCAAAAAATTATTATTTAAATAGCCAGGAGGATCACTGGAGCTCAGAAATTGGAGGCTGCAGTGAGCAATGGTCATGCCATTCACTCCACTCCTGCAGCCTGGGCAACAGAGTGAGACCTCATCTCTTAAATAAATAAATAAATAAATAAATAAATATCAAGTATCACTGGAGGTTTGAATATCAACCACAGAGGAATATGGAACATAGAACTTAAAATCATGCCAGGCAGACCGGGCGCAGTGGCTCACGCCTGTAATCCCAGCACTTTGGGAGGCCAAGGCAGGCAGATCACTTGAGGTCAGGAGATCGAGACCACCCTGGCTAACATGGTAAAACCCCGTCTCTACTAAAAATACAAAGAAATTAGCCGGGTGTGGTGGCGGGCACCTGCGGTCCCAGCTACTCAGGAGGCTGAGGCAGGAGAATGGCGTGAACCCAGGAGGCAGAGCTTCCAGTGAGCGGAGACTGTGCCACTGCACTCCAGCCTGGGTGACACAGAGAGACTCTGCCTCAAAAAAAAAAACCAAATCATGCCAAACAGAAGTTCACCAAAAAAGACTTTCACAGTAAGCTACCATATTTACAGTACTCAAGAAACACTAAATGCCAACCAGTGTTCTATCAATGGTTTGAATGTTTTTAACCCCCTAAAAGCACAAGAGACAATGCTTTCATCCTTTCAAATGTCTAGATTTTTAGAAGGTAATATCCCAAAGGGACTTCAAGTCTACTTTTAAAGTCAGGACTGAATGGTTAACGCAATGAACTGGAAATCCATTGGGGTTTCCCAGCACAGATTTGAATCCTACCAACTACGGCGTCTTTTCGTTTGCAAAGGTGATTCACTGACCCCTCCCACAGAGAGCCTGGCATTACTTCTCAGGAAGAAGTGAGACTGCTCCCCAACCGGACTAAACTTTCCTTCTTTACAGACCCAGTAAAACAAACAAACAAACAAAAAACTGTACACGCCTCCCAAAGGTTACTGGTTTTCTCTGACTGATAAGGCAAAAATTACACAGACGATAACCTCAGCAATGAAATACAAGTATGTAATCAACAAAGAGAAAGAAAAAGAATGTTCAGAAAAGCATGAAGCATTTAAAGAAAATTTTAAACGACTTGGTATTTTTAAAAAGAGAATGTTTAACATGTTAACAGATAATAATCACTGAAGCAATTTATAAATCTATACCAAATTGATCACTAGGTTTTTATCTCTGTATTTTGAGCACTGACAAAAAAAAAAAGCTCTCTGAAATGTGAAAACAAAATGTTCTCATTTTTCAGAGACATTCCTAAAAAAGGAATGTTAATAAGTTTGAAATTATCTGAAATAATATATTTTAAACAACTGGCAAATATTAGCAAATTTAAGACGTATTTTCTAAACAATTTTTAAAGCATTTTTAAGCCAGGTGCAATGGCTCACATCTGTAAGCCCAACACTCTGGGACTGCTTGAACCCAGGAATTCGAGACCTGCCACCTCTACAAAAAAAAAAAAATTTTTTTTTAAATTAGCCAGGTGTGGTGACATGCACCCATGGGTCCCAGCTACTCGGGAGGCTGAGGTGGCAAGATCGCTCAAGCCCAGCTCGAGGCTGCAGAGAGCTGTGAGCATGCCACCGGACTCTAGCCTGGGTGACACAAACGGTCTCAAAAAAATAAATAAAATATTTTTAAACATACACGATTATATGTAATACAAATTAAAGGGATTTTAAGGAAGCTGGCTGGTCTCATTTAGACTGGGGCTTGGCCTTTTCAACTATGAAGATGTATGAAGGTGTACACAAGAAGAAAGAGGTTCCCTACTTTACCGCTTAATAACACCCACCATATGACCACTTCCTGCTTCCACACCACTCTCTACAAAGCAGAATCATTTTAAAAAGACAATTCTATGATATAAAACCCTTCAACTGCTTCCCACTGGTCTTAGCATAACGGGCAAAATAATCAACCTATATGGGACCTCCCAAGCTCTGTAAAATAAAACTCTCCACCTGCTTCCCAGTCGTGTTCTCTTCCTTCAGCCTTGTTCACACTAGTTCCTTCAAAGCACTCTGCACCTTCCCACCTGGGGCACTACACAGGTAATTCTCTCTGCTGACCTCTCACTCCATCACCATCCATCCAATCTCAGTGCCACCATCATGTCCTCAAGGAAGCCTCCTGATACCTCCCTCCAAAGCCGGATCTTAGTGCACTGCACTTTCCTACTGGATTATGTGATTGTCCACCTGTCTCAACGGACAGCAAACTCCAAGAGATGGCAATCTATCCCTGTTGTTGATACTGGGATTTACTCATCAACTATTTAGTGCAAGCTACATACCAGATATTGTTCTAAGGCCTAGGTTCATACTGAGGAGCAAAATATAAATCTTGATCTCATTAGAGTTTACATTCAAGTATGAGAAGACGGGCCATACATAAAATAAGTAAATTATATGGCATGTTATAGTGTCATAAATACTATGAAGAATAATACATCAAGGAGCGGAGACATGGAGAGTGCAGGGCAGGATACACCCTAACACACATGACTGTTGTAGCAGACTATCCAAAGAAGCATGGAGCTGAGAGCCAGTCACTTCCAAAGGCCAGTCTCTAAGGCTTTACATAGAACAATGCACTTTCCTATTCCTGCTGGATGACGGGCCTTACAGAAAACTCCTGTTGCCTTTCATCTTTGCATCCCTAGTGTTCAACCGGTCAGAACACTTGCCACAGGAAGAAAATCAACCCTTTTCTTACCTCTCAGTGGCCCTCCTTTATTCCAGGCCCTGTAACAAGACTTAACAGAAAATTAAAAATGGAAAAACCTCTACTAAGGTTTAAAAGATACATTTTCAATATTGCAATTGTTTTATTTTGGGTTAACATGATGTTTTACTTTAAAGCAAAATAAAGGTAAGAAATTCTATGGCTGTCAAAAAGGGGGAGTTTATTTTATTTATTTATTTATTTTTTTTTTTGAGACAGAGCCTCACTCTGTCGCCCAGGCTGGAGTGCAGTCGTGTGATCTCAGGTCACTGCAACATCTGCCTCCTGGGTTCAAGCAATTCTCCCGCCTCAGCCTCCCAAATAGCTGGGATTACGAGCACACACCACCACGCCTGGCTAATTTTTGTATTTTTAGTAGAGACAGGGTTTCACCATGTTGGCCAGGGTGGTCTCGAACTCCTAACCTCAGGTGATCCACCTGCCTCGGCCTCCCAGAGTGCTGGGATTACAGGCATGAATCAAAAGTGCCCAGCCGTGCCAGGCGTGGTGGCTCACGCCTACTAAAAATACAGAATTAGCTGGGCGTGGTGGCACATGCCTATAATCCCAGCTACCAGGGAGGCTGAGGCATGAGAACTGCTTGAGCCTGGGAGGCAGAGGTTACAGTGAGCCGAGATCGTGCCATTGCACTCCAGCCTGGGCAACGAGAGTGAAACTCCGTCTCAAAAACAAACAAACAAACAAACAAAAAAACGCCCAGCCAAAAGGGTACATTTTTAAAGACTGAGAAACAGTATAATTTAAAGGTCATGTGGTTAAATTACCCTATCTGAAAATACTTTATATACTGTACGTAGCTATGAAAAGTCAGTTAAAAATTTGTAAATATAGCTTTTATACTCTGTAAGAACTTTTCTAATGTATTCTTTTTGAGTAAAGATTTTCCTATTTGTTTACAGAAAGGTACAAGTATACAATCAGCAAACAATTTCTCTGGAACACAGGTGGGAGATGGCTTTAAGCATTCTTATCTCTTTACTTGAATTAATTTCATTAAACATCTACAGTTTACCAGGCCCTGGGCTGGGCAGAGTTGACAAGCATAAAAAGAGAATCTCACTCACAAGGAGCTTACATTAATTATGTGCTAAATAACACAAGGGTACTCTTACGTTGCTACAGAAACAGAGAAGCATAACCTCAGAACTTAAGGCAAAGCAGCCTGGAGGAATCCTAAAATATCTTTTTAAGGATGGGTTAAGGAGCTAAGTAAATATTTTAAAAATTTTTTTAAAAGGGGGTGGACATTCAATTTCAGGCAAAGAATCTACCAACAGCAATGGCTACAACATTTGCAACACCAAGGTAAGAGAGGGAGGTGTGGTCCTGACTAAAAGGTGGGGCAGGGCAGAGAAGGAAAACGCAGAAGTGGAAGCACACACAGGGCGAGGCCTAGGGCAGTCCTGATGAGTTTCTGAAAAGAGGCCAGCCGGCCGGGCGCGGTGGCTCAAGCCTGTAATCCCAGCACTTTGGGAGGCCGAGACGGGCGGATCACGAGGTCAGGAGATCGAGACCATCCTGGCTAACAGGGTGAAACCCCGTCTCTACTAAAAAATACAAAAAAACTAGCCGGGCGAGGTGGCAGCGCCTGTAGTCCCAGCTACTCGGGAGGCTGAGGCAGGAGAATGGCGTAAACCCGGGAAGCGGAGCTTGCAGTGAGCTGAGATCCGGCCACTGCACTCCAGCCTGGGCGACAGAGCGAGACTCCGTCTAAAAAAAAAAAAAAAAAAAAAAAAAATTTGTGTAAATACAAGAGTATTTTATCAGGCAAATTCATGCACATCAGACTTCATAAAGAACATTTTCAGCAAAGATCAAGTCTCATCTCTATGATTATCACGCTCACCCTAAAATAGTAAGTGGTACACTTTCAAATATGTGTCAAACATGGCCAGGCGCACTGGCTCACACCTGTAATCCCAGCACTCTGGGAGGCCATGGCAGATGGGTCACTTGAGGTCAGGAGTTCAAGACCAGCCTGGCCAACATGGTGAAACCCTATTTGTATTAAAAATAAAAAAATTAGCCAAGCGTGGTGGCACGCACCTGTATGTAGTCCCAGCTACTCAGGAGGCTGAGGCAGGGGAATCCCTTAAACCAGGGAGGCAGAGTTTGCAGTGAGCCGTGATCATGCCAGTGCACTCCAGCCTGGGCAACAGAACAAGACTCAGTCTCAAAAAAAAAAAAAAAAAAAAAATTGTGTTAAACATGAAAAACTTTCAATATTACAACATACTCCATGGTCTAGGTCTCCTAACCGGGGCAATGGGGCTGATGGGAAAGAAGATGTAAAACCAGCAGCATCACTGAACTGCATATCCTTTATGGTTGAAATGGGAGCCATGACAGCTTCACCAGAAAAACTGTGAGAAGACAAGTTTACAAAGGCATTGAAGGGACAAAAGGTATTAAGGTATGGGGTGGGGGGTGGCAGTGAGAAAGAGAAGGGAAGGAAACACAGCTGAGTTAATAATCTTCCCTGTTCCTAGGGAAGGCATTTACACACAGGAAAAACAAAGCATTAGAATGTTAGGGGAAAGAACTTTCAAGGTGGAATTTATCTTCCTTCTTTTGAGAACCTAGCAGTTTTCTACCTTACAATTCCATGTTCTAAAAAAGGAATTCTTTTTCTAATCAAAATAACTCTGGAAGCAGAGTAGTTACAAAGGTGTCAACAAGCATAACAGCAAAAAGTTTAAACTGAACTAAACTCAGGCCTGATGAGGTTAACTCTGAGTGCCTCATTTACTTCGTACTCTAAAATAAGCTTTTACAGAAAAAGGAGAACTCTTTACATCAATAAAGTTCTACAAAAAAGCATAAGCAAGCGAACCCTTATAGCAGTGTCTGTTTTAAAAGGTATTTCTCAAAACACAACTTCAGCGTTCATGTTTTCTCCCCATTGGAAAAGATTGTTTTGAGAATTTTGTATAAGAAATTACAAGAATATACTCCAAGATTTTTGTGTAACTTATTAATCTGAAAAGAATATCCCTGAATCTGACAGAATCTATAAGAGTACTGCATGCATGACAAAAACATATTTAAAACTTGTACCTTTGGCCGGATGCCATGGCTCACACCTGTAATCCCAGCACTTTGGGAGGCTGAGGTGGGCGGATCACCTGAGGTCAGGAGTTCAAGACCAGCCTGGCCAACATGGTGAAACCCCATCTCTGCTAAAAATACAAAAAAAAAAAAAACTAGACAGGTGTGGTGGCGGGCACCTGTAATCCCAGCTACTCAGGAGGCTGAGGCAGGAGAATCACTTGAACCCGAGGGGCGGAGGTTGCAGTGAGCCGAGAATGAGATCGCACCATTGCACTCCAGCTTGGGCGACAAGAGTGAAACTCCGCCTCAGGAAAGAAAAAAAAAAAAACAACTTGTACCTTTAAGACTAGGATAAAAACAAATGGAATTGATGGTAACATATCTATATAGCTTTTTTACAACCTCAAAAGACCATAACATAAACAACACGTTACTAAAACTGGAAGACCCAGATTATAATCCTAGTTACCACTATTTTGATGGAAAATATGAATTTTAACATCACAATGAAATAACAGTGAAAGGAGTTTGTCAGCCACTCCTTGGCTGGTAACATCTACCACAGCCTATCACTACAAAAACTTGCAAATCTATGTAGAGTAGCTGCAGCTACCTGAAGGCACTGTTCATTGTAAACACCATTAACAATTTGATGTCCCAATTTGCATGTTTTGGGGGTGGGGGGAGACAAGGTCTCACTGTTGTCCAGGATGGAGTGCAGTCGCAGGATCATGGCTCACTGCAGCCTCAACCTCCCAGGCCCAAGCGATCCTCCCACTTCAGCTTCCCCAATAGCTGGGTCTACAGGTTTGACTCACCATGCCTGGCTAATTTTTTGTTTGGCAGAGATGAGGTCTCTCTCTGTTGTCCAGGCTGGTGAACTCCTGGGCTCCTAAACTCATGTAGGCCACCCAAAGTGCTGGGATTACAGGCAGGAGCCATCTCACCCAGCCTGCACGTATTTTAGAACTACGTTTTAAGATAATGTGAAGACTGCTTCACAAAAACAGCTTAAATATATACTTCTCAAAACTTGTGCTTACTTATAGAAATTGCATTAAATTCAATAAATTCTTTAAATCTCACTTTTAAACAGGGCAATCTTCCCGAACATCAAATCAAATTACATTTCTCCCTGAATTTGCTGCCCCTTAATTTCAGCTACTCTTCTACAGAACTGTACCTATGTTATCTTTTTTTCTCTCTGGTTCCTACTCAAAAATAGTGGAACTGCTTTCTCCAAATACGCATTCTGTGCTCAGAATCTGTTTTCTCTGCCCAGATACATGTAAACAATCAAAAAAAAAAAAAAAAAAAAAAAAAAAAAAAAACTTTTGTCAAAATTTAACCCACAAAAGAAAAAATATTTAAAAAAAAAAAAACCTTTCTGCTAATAAATTGACAGCTAGAAAGTAGAATATCTTAAAAATTCAAAAAGATGGGCGCAGTGGCTCACTCCTCTAATCCCAACTCTTTGAGAGGCTGAGGCAGGTGGATCACTTGAGGCCAGGAGTTCGAGACCAGCATGGGCAACATGGTGAAACCCCGTCTCTATTAAAAATACAAAAATTAGCCAGGTGGGGTGGCACGTGCCTGTAATCCCAGCTACTCGGGAGGCTGAGGCAGGAGAATAACTTGAAAACCTAGGAGGTGGAGGCTGCAGTGAGTTGAGATCGTGTCACTGCACTCCATCCTGGGTGACAGAGCAAGACTCCATTGGGGTTGGGGGGAGGAAATCAGTAATAGTAAAAATAGCAAAAACAGTCAACATTTTCATGTTTGTGTTAAAACAGTCCTAAGAAAATTATATTATCATGTCCCTGTTACAGGTGAGAAAATGCAGGCAACACGAGGGTAACTTCTAATGAATAAGCCATGCCTTTGTTTCATGTAAACAAGTCAACTCAACTCACACTAACTTTTCAAAATACAGCATAAAATTTATTTCTAACCAATGCAAGTTTCAAAGTAAAGTATATAAATTAAATTCATGGTTAAATAATAAACTTGTTAATCTGATGCCTTGCGGAATGCATTTCACTTAGCAAACCTCTATTAAGCTATTTCTTATATGGTTTGATTACAAAACTGCCTTTCAGCATATTAAATACAAGGGGAAAAAACTGAAAAGCCACAACCATTTCAACTTCTGTAAATTACCCTGACTGTAATGAGGGGCGCCAGGCAGGTTGGGGAAGTATGGAAATTGCACACTGCACACACCACCTGACCACCAAGGAAAAAGAGGACACCACTCTTCCCCACTGTGGTCTTCACAAACTACAACTCAGCACCTATTTCAAGTGCATTTAAATATTCAAACAACTGAAACTAAGAGAAAAAAACTTTCGAAAGGGAAAATAACTTGTCTCCTTCAATGTTCACCTTGGAGTTGCTCTTATCTCTAGAAAAAGGCCTCACGCATACTGTTTATACTGACAAACTCCACTGCCCTGTCAGGGAAAACCTTCCTGTTTTCTCAGTTATTCAAAACTTCAAACTTCCAATTTACTATTAAGACAAGTTATTGGGCATCCACTTATTCGAGAATCAAACGAAAGCCAGATAGGAGGTAGTTTTCTACAGGGAGCTTTCTCAAGTTTCATCTCAGCCAAGTTTTAAGACAGTTTTAGATAAAAAATAAGGGGAAAAACAAGATGACATTCGCACGAAGTTTCGATGCACAACGGCACTGAGGCGGAATGACTCTTAATGCTCCCAAGCGCACCCTGAGAGGCAGGTGCAGCAGCTTTCCGACGGCTCCTCTGCCGCCCGTGTATCCCAGCCCCAAGACCAACACCGGCAATCTTCACATCCGACTTTGTTTTTAACTCCTTCAGATCTACCTCCGCTCAAGTCTATCAAGAGGAAAACAAGAGCATTCCAAACACACACCGAGCAACAGGATCCCAACTTCCTGGTTCTAAAGGAATGCGATGCCCTGATGACCCGTCCCACCCCGCACCCGCACGGCCGCCTACCCGGGCTCCGGCGGAACCGAGGGGCGAGCAGAGAGGCTGGCGCCGCACTGCGGGTGCCGGCGCCCGCCCGGCCTGGGGGCGCTCGCGGCCCGCGACCCCGGCCCCGCCCAGGCCCTGCCCGACCCCAGTCCTCGCCGGCCTTGGCCCGGACCCGGCCCTGACCCTGGCCCGGTCTTCGGAGCACCCAGCTCCGTCGACTCCCGCCTCGCCTCAGCGGGTCCTCCTCAACCCTGGCCCCGGCCTTCCCCTGCCCCGGCCCGGGCCCTCCTCAGCCCCAG
>NW_016808212.1:251030-253236 GCF_001698545.2 Rhinopithecus bieti
TAGGCCGGGCGCGGTGGCTCAAGCCTGTAATCCCAGCACTTTGGGAGGCCGAGACGGGCGGATCACGAGGTCAGGAGATCGAGACCATCCTGGCGAACACGGTGAAACCCTGTCTCTACTAAAACTACAAAAAACTAGCCGGGCGAGGTGGCGGCGCCTGTAGTCCCAGCTACTCGGGAGGCTGAGGCAGGAGAATGGCATAAACCCGGGAGGCGGAGCTTGCAGTGAGCTGAGATCCGGCCACTGCACTCCAGCCTGGGCGACAGAGCGAGACTCCGTCTCAAAACAAACAAACAAAAAAAATTATAAAAAATTAGCCAGGCATGGTGGTGCAGGGCAGTGGTTCAAGCTACTCGGGAGGCTGAGGTGGGAGGATTGCTTGAGGTGGAGGCTGCAGTAAGCTGTGATTGTGCCACTGCATTCCAACCTGGGTGACACAGCAAGAGCCTGTCTCAAAAAAAGAAAAAGAAAAAAACTGAAACTAAAAGAATTAAATCTCTTATTTTCTCTTCGTATTGTGTAATCCTTTTCAACAATCAAAACTAGGCCTTTTGTTCCCTCATGGTCTTCTTTCTTTCAAACCTGTGTTTGAGAAGAAACATCCATTTTCACCTTGAGATGTGAGGTTATAACATGAAATACATTTTCATGGCATTCCTACTTAGACAAGATCAATTTTTAAAAACTTTAGCATAAATTTCTCAAACCATGGTCAGATCTCCCTCATTTCCCATGTCAAGCGGTTACAGATTCTGTCAATCCTACCTAAAAGCTCTTTCCTTCTCCCCCTCCGCCCAGTGGTTTTGCCTGTCGTTACCGCTCACCTGGTTTGTTTCAGTAGCATCGCAGTTGGTCTCTGCTACAGTCCATTACTCACAGTGCCAACACACGTTTCCTTAAAAAGCCTCATCACCATCCTCCTGCAATGCGACCTTCACCGGCTCCCTGTTGCCTGCCCAGGAGGATAAAGTCCAATTTCTCCTGCAGAAGGAAGACCCTGGACACGCTAGTCCCAGCCTGTCTTCAGCCCAGTCCCTTATGTTTCCTTTCCTGCCTTATCGTAAGACACCCTTACCTTGCAATCACACTCATTTTCCGAGCATTTTTAAAGGTACTGAGGGAGTTCATAGACTACACTTGAATAAAATACAGACTTTACACTCCAGACTGCACAGTTGACAGGTAAGTCCACAGTTCATAGTGTGGACAGTCCTATACAAAGAAATGGAGAGGTGCCTCAGCTCCAGACGCTCTGCTGCTCTGGAAGTCGAGGGCGGCATTCTTTTGGAGCCTGAGCACTTGGGTCCTAATGAGTGTGAGTCCCCTGGCCTCAAATGTGCTTCTTCTACTTCAATGTCTACTGGGAGAATCTCGCTTATTTTTCAAGTTACAGCCCAAATGTCAACCATTAAAGTCTTTTAGGCAGTTGGTTTTCCTTCTGGGCCCTATTGTTAGCACTCTGTTTGTAGCTCTGTTGAGCTTCTTCACATCATACAATTTTCAGCTGACACTACTGTCATCCCAAAGAAATGGTCAGGCCCCAAGGGCAGAGGCCGCGATGGCAGTGATCTTGGGACAAAATCTCTACCGAACAAATACAGCAAGTGTCTTTCTCTAGCAAAGGCCTACATTTCAGCTGGTATCTGAGAACATTCTTTTCTTTGTCTCGGCGGGGGAGGGGGGGGGGCGTGTCTCCCTCTGTCGTCCAGGCTGGAGTGCTATGGCGTAATCTTGGCTCACTGCAGCCTGCACCTACCGAGTTCAAGTGATTCTCCTGCCTCAGCCTCCCGAGTAGGTGGGATTACAGGGATACACCATGACACTGGGCTAATTTTTGTTTTCTTTTTTTGTTTGTTTGTTTTTTTTTTTAGTTAGAGACAGGGTTTTACCATGTTGGTCAGGCTGGTCTCGAACTCCTGACCTCAAGTGATCTACCCTCCTTGGCTTCCCAAAAATGCTGGGATTACAGGTGGACATTTTCTTTTATCCCCAAGCATTTTCTGTGAAAGAATAAACACTACTTCTCCATTGTGTAGCCACACTGCTCAAAAATTTATTTCTAATGGCTTAGGACTATTCTTTTGCCCATTGATTAAACAAATATTCACTGAGTAGCTACTCAGTCTCAGGGACTGCTAATGCTGCAATGACCAGGGCAGCATCATAGATGAGAAGCAGGTAACCAGGGATGGAGGGTGAGGGATGG
>NW_016808212.1:254319-262993 GCF_001698545.2 Rhinopithecus bieti
TGAGGGATGGAGGGTGAGGTGAGGGGTGGAGGGTAAGGATGAGGGATGGAGGGTGAGGTGAGGGATGGAGGGTGAGGTGAGGGGTGGAGGGTGAGATGAGGAGTGGAGGGTGAGGTGAGGGATGGAGGGTGGGGTGAGGCTGTGTGGAGCGCGTAGGTGGCTCAGAAGTGGAGTCCAAGCCAACTTAAGAAGGAACCAGAAAACGATGCTAAGCCAGGGCCAGAGACACAGCATCCATGAGAAGGAGCACAGGTGGGAAGAAGGAGACAGTGAGTCAAGACTTACTATGAGGCAGGCCAGACGTGATAGCTCAAACCTGTAATCCTAGCATGTTGGGAGGCCAAGGCGGGTGGATCATCTGACATCAGGAGTTCGAGACCAGCCTGGCCAACATGGTGAAACCCCTATCTCTAATAAAAATACAAAAAAATTAGCTGGGCATGGTGGCAGGTACTTGTCCCAGCTACTCATGAGGCCAAGGCAGAAGAATTGCTTAAACCCAGGAGGCGGAGGTTGCTGTGAGCGAGATCATGCCATTGCACTCCAGCCTGGGCAACAAGAGCGAAACTCCGTCTCAAAAAAAACCAGATTTACTATGAGACAAGAGAAGCGCTTAGAAGGTTTTGCTGTGGAGTATCTCCAGCCACAAAAGCCACTCAAATAGAAACACAATAAGGAACTGACCTAGGCAAATTAGGTGGAAGTATTAAAATGAAGAATGGTGGTAATACATTTGAATACTTTGAGTATAAAAGAACGCATGACCTTTTACAGATACTGAGAAGTATACATGAGTGGGTTAGTAAAAAATAGTAGCAATGAGGAAGGAAAAAAGAAAGCTCTTCTTTACAGTAAAATGCTGACTAATATATGAAGAAGAGATTTTTTTATTTTTATTTTTGGAGACAGGGTCTTGCTCCGTCACCCACGCTGGAGTGCAGTGGCACAATCCCAGCTCACTGCCGTCTTGACCTCCTGGGCTCAAGTGATCTTCCCACTTCAGTTTCCCAAGTAGCTAGGACTACAGGCATGCACCACCATGCCCAGCTAAGTTTTGCATTTTTTGTAGAGACGAGGTTTCCTCATGTTGCTCAGGCTGGTCTCGAACTCCTGGGCTGAAGCAGTCCGCTTACTTCGACCTCCCAAAATGCTGGGATTACAGATGTGAGCCACCGCACCTGGCCAGAATTATTTTAAGAATGACTATCTCGTAACCACCAGAATTCTGGCAGGAATCACAAATGAATGCTAAAATCATTGGGTGAAATTCTGTTAAGGATGTAGATTATGTACACCACCTCAAAGCTTATTAATTGCTTGTTGCTTATTAATTTCAAAGGGAAAGGAGTATTTTTACAGTGAACCAATATGTTAGACCCCATCTGAATCAAGTAATCAAAGTTAGCATAACTAATAATGGTGGCCTGCCCCCCTCCGCCCCACACCACTATGTGTCTGCCTCAGTTATATGGTATTCCAGCTAAAATTCGGCCGGGCGCGGTGGCTCACGCCTGTAATCCCAGCAGCACTTTGGAAGGCTGAGGTGTGCTGATCACGAGGTCAGGAGATCGAGACCATCCTGGCTAACATGGTGAAACCCCATCTCTACTAAAAATAGAAAAAATTAGCTGGGCGAGGTGGCGGGCGCCTGTAGTCCCCAGCTACTCAGGAGGCTGAGGCAGGAGAATGGCGTGAACCCGGGAGGCGGAGCCTGCAGTGAGCCAAGATTGTGCAACTGCACTCCAGCCTGGGTGACAGAGCGAGAAAAAGAAAAAAATTCACAAACTTATCATGAGGAACAATCAGACAAACTGAAATTGAAGGACATTCTGCGAAACAAATGGCCCATAATCTTTAAAAATGCCAAGGTCATAAAAGACAATGAACACTTGAGGAAGTTTTCCAAATTATAGGAGACTAAGGAGAGAACTCAAGCACGACATGGGCCATCCTAGATTAGCTCCGAGGTCAGAGTAAACATTTGCTGTGATTAATATTACTGGATTTTATTTTATTTTATTTTATTTATTTATTCATTTATTTTGAGATGGAGTCTTCTTGCTCTGTCTCCCAGGCTGGAGTGCAGTAGTGCGCGATCTCGGCTCACTGCAACCTCCACCTCCTGGGCTCAAGCGATTCTCATGCCTCAGCCTCCTGAGTAGCTGGGACTACAGGCCCGCACCACCATGCCTGGCTAACTTTTGTATTTTTAGTAGACAGGGTTTCTTCATGTTGTCCAGGCTAGTCTTGAACTCCTGGACTCAAGTGATCTGCCTGCCTCAGCCTCCCAAAGTGCTGGGATTACAGGTGTGAGCCACTACGGTCGGTTTGGGATTTGAGTATGGACTGTGTATCAGTCTTCTAACCAAGGCTAAATTTCTTGAATTGGTTCTTTTTTTTTTTTTTTTTTTTTTGAGATGGAGTCTCGCTCTGTCGCCCAGGCTGGAGTGCAGTAGCATGATCTGGGCTCACTACAAGCTCTGTCTCCAGGGTTCATGCCATTCTCCTGCCTCAGCCTCCCGTGTAGCTGGGACTACAGACGCCTCCCACCACACCCAGCTAATTTTTGTATTTTTAGTAGAGACGGGGTTTCACCGTGTTAGCCAGGATAGTCTCGATCTCCTGACCTCGTGATCCACCTGCCTCGGCCTCCCAAAGTGCTGGGATTACAGGTGTGAGCCACCGCGCCCAGCCGAATTGGCTCATTGTTTTATGTCTATGTAAGAGAATGTCTTTGATCTTAGGAGATAGCAATGAATTATTTAGGGGTGAGGGGTTAAGATACCTTCAAGTTTCTCTCAAAAAGTTTAGTGAAATATACACACACATATGAATGTGTATGTCTGTATATATGTGTGTATATATACATCTCTCTCTCTCACACACACACACACACACACACACACACAGAACATGACAAAACCTTAATTGGTAAATCCAGGGGTAGGATATATAAGTGGCTGCAATTTGTCTGTAAACTTGTAATTCTTCAAAATAGAGTTACCTTGTAGAGACACTTACTGCAGTTATTTATGAATGGCATGGTATTATGTTTAGGATTTTCTTCTAAATAATCTAAAGAGGAAGCAGTTGGTAGAGACAGGTGAGAAATAATGGACAAGCTGGTGTGGTGAAAATTGTTGAAGCTGGGTGTGATGGATACAGGTGGGGTTCCTGATACTCTTCTCCCTGCTTTTGCATGTTTTAAATTCCCTATGGCAATAAAAACATAGTAATGAGATGGAGGATTTTAATTTGTCATAGACATTCCATGACGGTGTATGGCTCAAAAAGCAGTCAGCGAGGACTCCACCCTTCCTGGCTGGAGGAAAGAGCTCTGAGTCTCGCAGCCTGGGAAGCCAGGGAGGCTGCAGTGGAGTTGAGTAAGGGGTCCCGCTCAGACGAGGAGGGTGCAGGCTTGTCGGGAGGAGATGGCACAGGAGGGAGCAGCCAGGGACGAAGGAACCACATGGGTGAGGCCATTTAGGAGGTTTAGGGTCTGCAGGAACATGGAGTTTTGGAAAGACCCTCTCTGGGGAGATGAGAAGCTAGCTTTGCTGTGGTGTACTTTATAACTCTTCAGGGCTGCAGCCTTGGCAGAAACCCACGTTGAAGACCTAGGCTGCCCTGAAACAGCTTCTTGAAGCTGGATGTGTGTTTCCTTCGTAACTAACACCACTCTGGCCTGAGATGTCTAGGGCCGCAGCTTATATTCATGTGATTTCTTGCAGCAATCTGCTGGGGTTTAACCTACCTAGCGCCCGTCTGCGCATAGGCATAACATTATCTTCTAGGCCTGAGAAAGGCGTCACTTGCACCTTGATGACTTGCCTGGCCATCGCCCTCATAAAGAAGAGGAGTGAGTTGATGAGACGTGAGATTTGGGAAGGACTCCCCAGTTGGGAACTGGACGTGTCAGGAAGAGGCAGAGAACCAGGCTTCATAAGCACCTGGAGAATTGGCAAAGCGGACATCGTTTTTAATCCAACATCTCTGGGGACTTGACTTTTTTTTTTTTTTTGAGACAGAGTCTTGCTCTGTCACCAGGCTGGAGCGCAGTGGTGCGATCTCGGCTCTCTGGTGTCACCCAGGCTGGAGTGCAGTGACGCGATCTCGGCTCACTGCAACCTCCACCTCCAGGTTCAAGTGGTTCGAGTTGCCTCAGCCTCCCGACTAGCTGGGATTACTGGCATGTGCCACCACGCCCGGCTTTTTTTTTTTTTTTTTTTTTTGAGTCAGAGTTTCAGTCTTGTTGCCCAGGCTGGAGTGCCATGGCATGATCTCAGCTCACCACAGCCTCCGCATCCTGGGTTCAAGTGATTCTCTTGCCTCAGCCTCTTGAGTAGCTGGGATTACAGGCATGCGCCACCACGCCCGGCTAATTTTGTATTTTTAGTAGAGACGGGGTTTCTCCATATTGGTCAAGCTGGTCTCAAACTCCTGACCTCAGGTAATCCGCCTGCCTCGGCCTCCCAAAGTGGTGGGATTACAGGCGTGAGCCACTGCACCCGGCCTTAATTTTTGAATTTTTAGCAGAGATGGGGTTTCACCATGTTGGCCAGGCTGGTCTCAAACTCCTGACCTCAAGTGATCCTCCCACCTTGGCCTCCCAAAGTGCTGGGATTGCAGGCATGAGCCGCCACGCCTCGCTAGTGGTGTTTTGTATTTTTAGTAGAAACAGAGTTTTGCCATGTTAGCCAGGCTCGTCCTGAACGCCTGGTGTTAAGTGATCAGCCTGCCTCAGCCTCCCAGAGTGCTGGCATTACAGGCGTGGGCCACTGCACCTGGCCTTGACTCAAGAAATGAGTGGTGGGGTGCAGTGGCTCACGTCTGTCATCTTTTTTTTTTTTTTGAGACGGAATCTCACTCTGTCACCAGGCTGGAGTGCAGTGGCATGATCTCAGCTCACTGCAACCTCCACCTCCCAGGTTCAAGTGATTCTCCTGCCTCAGCCCCCCGAGTAGCTGGGACTACAGGTGCCCACCACTACGCCCAGCTGGTTTTTGTATTTTTAGTAGAGATGGGGTTTCACCGTGTTAGCCAGGATGGTCTCAATCTCTTGACCTCATGATCCTCCCACCTCGGCCTCCCAAAGTGCTGGGATTACAGGTGTGAGCCACCGCGCCCATCCCACATCTGTAATCTTAACTCTTTGGGAGACCATTTGGTCACTGTGAAAGGTGATGAGGATACAAACTCCAAGGAAAAGTTTCAGTCTTCAGAGCATGCGATGAAGCAGGAGCTAAAACAACACATAAACCCAGGCTCATCGGCAGTGCAGCAGGGGCTGTGATGAAGGAGCACAAGGAATGGAGGACCAGGTGTGTGCACCTGCCCAGAGGCCGGGTGTGTGTGTGTAAGGCACCTGCCCTGCCTGGGGGTGTGGGGAGGTGTGCCCACGCGCGTGGGGCACCTGACCAGGGTCTGGTGTGTGTGTGTGCGGGGCCTGGGGGGCCAGGGATGTGGCGGGGGGGTGGGGGCAGGGCACCTGTCCAGAGGAGGCCCCAGTATCTGAAGTGGGCATGAAGAGCCCAGCAGCATTAGAGTAACAAGGACTGACAGGTTTCCCTCAATGGAAAGAAAGTTTTTGAAACAGAAAAACAGCATGGGCATTTGTGGGGTACATAAGAAAGAGACAAAACGGAACCATCTGGGCCAGAAGGCATGACGGGAGAAGTGGCAGGAGCCTGGGACAGCCTAGGAGAGGTGTGAGCTAGGCTCATCCTGGGGTGGCCCGTCAACGCCAGACTGTGTCCGGGAGGCCATTTCGAGACTTTGAAAAGATGCTTCACATAGAAGCATACCGTATTCAGGTGACAAGCAGAGGTTGACCTAAACGCTGCAGAGAATGTTGAGTGGAAAGCTGGAACTTAAAATCTTGATTTGGCAAAATCACAGGCTCAGCCGGAGAGGTGAGTGTTGGCCAGGACATGGGACCCACTTCCTCTAAGACTTACAGGAGCTCAGAGCCCTGGACTTCAGCTTTGTGGATGAGGAGGTCAGGTTGTTTGCTGAAGATGAGGGTGGGCTGGTAGGGTGGAGAAATGATGGGGTCTGTAAAAATGCTTGAGGCAGGTGCTTAGAGGAGGATGGACATTGCCAGTGTCCACTTGTGTCCACTTCGCTGCCCACTCACACGTGCGGGTGCCAGGGACTCAGCCTGCTCTTCCTCCTCTTCAGAGCTGTCACCTGTTGTGTTCATGGAAGTCCTTCTCCAACCCCCATTTAAGACCAGCTAATCAGGGAGAGTCCCGATTCCCCATGATCTTACTTTGTTTTTTTGGTTTGTTTGTTTGTTTTGATTTTTTTTTTTTTTTTTTTGAGATGGAGTTTTGCTCTTGTCGTCCAGGCTGGAGTGCAGTGGCATGATCTCGGCTCACTGCAACCTCTGCTCCCAGGTTCAAGCGATTCTCCTTCCTCAGCCTCCTGAGTAGCTGAGATTATAGGTTCCTGCCACCACGCCTGGCTAATTTTTGTATTTTCGGTAGAGAGGGGGTCTCCACATGTTGGCCAGTCTGGTCTTGAACTCCTAACCTCAAGTGATCCGCCTGCCTCAGCCTCCCAAGTCCTGGGATTACAGGTGTGAGCCACTGCGCCCAACCTGATATTTGTTTTTTAAGCGATTGCAGTTCCACCTGGTGCTCTGGTGATCTGGTGTTCCGTGGTCTGTTTACCACAAGAGCAATGCTTTTGTTGTGCTGTATTGTTGTTTCAGTCATTTAGTTATTTGTCTTTTTTTTTTTTTTGAGACAGGGCCTCAGCCTATCACCTAGACTGGAGTGCAGTGGTGTGATCATAGCTCCCTGCAGCCTCTAACTCCTGGGCTCAAGCGATCCTCCCACCTCAGCCTCCTAAGTACCTGGGATAATAGGCTCAAACTAGCATGCATGGCTCAGTACATTTTGTTTTTAAATCTGAATTATGTATATCTTGAACTATACGTAGAGAAGTATACATTGGTTGAAATTTTGAGGTGCCACTGTTCAGAGACATTCTAATCACATTCTCCACTGTTTGAAATTCCCCAAAGTATCTATTTTTGCCTTAATTTATATTCCCTGTGTTAAGAAGGGCATTTGAACACATTTTCATGTTTGTTAGCTATTTCTATTTTTCCCTTGCCTGTTTAGATCTAGATTTATTACAAGAAGTTCATGATGGAGACAGCTCAGGAATGGAAGAGGTGAGAAATAATTCTGTCAAGGAGTATGGGGGGTGTCGTAGGGAACAGGGAGATGAGGGCAGAGAAGGGACTGAAGCTGCCTGATTGTGTGACCTTCCCAGGAAACCAACCCCTCACTGGTTCCAGTATCAAATTCCATGTTCCTCCTCCCCACCAAGTTTTCTCTCTGGAGTCAGATGCATTTCCCTAGAGTAATGTATTTTAACCAGGATCTTCTTTTACAAATGTCCTATTTGCATAGACTCAAGCCCAAAGACCAGAAGAACCTCTGTCCTGGAAATCGGTTCTGTTTCCAATGGAGCAGCCTCTGCAAAGTGTACCACACGATGAGTTAACATATCTCACTTTTAAAAAGAAGAATACTGATTTGCCACTGACATGGTTTGGATGTGCGTTCCCCCACCCCCACCCACAGTCCCATGCTGGGAATGTCACTCATATTTAGCTCTGAATCAATGGGGAACCCATGCAGGAAGATCATAATAAACACGGAAAATTCTGATAATTTTGTGATTCCATGAGATAAGAAAAGAACTTCCCTCTCCTGGAAATCTCACTTTGAGGGGAGCCAGCTGACATGTCTTAGGCCTCCCTGCACCCCTGCGAGAGGCCTACATGGAGAGGAGCGCACAGCCAAGGAGGCCTCTTGGAAGTGGACCCTCCAGCCCCACTTGAGCTTTCAGATGATCACAGCCCAAGCTGTCTTCTTTTTTTTTTTGAGACAGTCTCACTCTGTCACCCAGGTTGGAGTGCACTGGCATGGTCTCGGCTCACTGCAGCCTCCACCTCCTGGGTTCAAGAGATTCTCCTCCCTCGGCTTCCCAAGTAGCTGGGATTACAGGCACACACCACCACCTCTGGATGATTTTTGTATTTTTAGTAGAAACAGGATTTCATCATGTTGTGCGGGCTGGTCTTGAACTCCTGACCTCAGGTGATCTGCCTACCTCAGCCTCCCAAAGTGCTGGGATTACAGGCATGAGCCACCGCACCTGGCCTCACAAGTCCTTTCTGAAACCACAGATGGGCACTTTGCCTGCTGTGTGTTATTCTGGGACTTCACCAGCCTCCCTCCTCCTGTCACCGCCATCAGTCTGTGGGATGCGTGTGGAGCCTCTTCACAGGACAGCAAGCATTTGAACATAGCAGGAGGATGACCTGGGGCCAGGGTTTGTTTTGTTTTGTTTCATTTTGTCTTTTCGAGACAGGGCCTCACTCTGTCACCCAGGTGGGAGTGCAGTGGTGCGATCATGGCTCACTGCAGCCTCAACCTCCTGGGCCCAGATGATCCTCCCACCTCATCCTTTTGAGTAGCTGGGACCACAGGCATGTGCCACCACATGGGGCCAGTTTTTGGCCTCTATTCTGAATGGTTGTGATTTCTGTTGAATTCTTTTTCCAAGAGGTGACTGGGTGAGCTAAGATTGACATTATAAAGTATTTTATTTTATTTTATTTTATTTTTTTTATTTATTTATTTATTTTTTTTTT
>NW_016808212.1:263242-267627 GCF_001698545.2 Rhinopithecus bieti
CCTCGCGATCCACCCGTCTCGGCCTCCCAAAGTGCTGGGATTACAGGCTTGAGCCACCGCGCCCGGCCTAAAGTATTTTTAAAACAAGGCTGTTGGCCGGGCGCGGTGGCTCAAGCCTGTAATCCCAGCACTTTGGGAGGCCGAGACGGGTGGATCACGAGGTCAGGAGATCGAGACCACCCTGGCTAACACGGTGAAACCCCGTGTCTACTAAAAAATACAAAAAACTAGCTGGGCGACGAGGCGGGCGCCTGTAGCCCCAGCTACTCGGGAGGCTGAGGCAGGAGAATGGTGGGAACCCGGGAGGCGGAGCTTGCAGTGAGCCGAGATCCGGCCACAGCACTCCAGCCTGGGCGACAGAGCGAGACTCCGTCTCAAAAAAACAAAACAAAACGAAAAAAAAAAAAACAAAAAAACAAGGCTGTGAAGGAAGCAGTGGGCGGCGAGGGCGATGGAGTGGAGGGAAGGTGTGGGAGGACCCAGGTTGGGAGGGCCAGGGAGCGCAGCGGCATTTCCAGGGTAATTATGTCTACTTTGCAGCTTTCTTGGTGGTGTCCGCAAAAGCCCCACAACATCAGAGCCGCTGCTTTATCCCAGCACCTGATACAGGCACCATAGAAGCTCGCTGCAGCCTCCGCCCTACAGGGCTGCAGAAAATATGGAAGAACATGAATAGCATGATTCAAAGAGAAAAAGAGGGCTTACTGGTGCATAACAAAGGGAATTAGGAAGAAATGAACCAGAGACACATTGGATTTTGAGGTCACACTTGTCTGTTTCTTTAGAATTCTCGATAAAGTACTGAACATTGGCTGCACGAATTATTTACACACTTGTCACCATGTAGCTGAGGACTAAAACTTCAACATTCACCTGCTACCAACCTCCAAACAGTGGCAACGTTTGTATCAACAGTTACCTACATTGTAGGTGGGGAAGTCGAAATATTCCTATTAAAGACAATTAAAGACAATTGAATTCAAGGCCTGGCTAGTGAGACCTGTTTCCTGGAAAGGTAGTCAGTTGGTTTTCACCACAAGGAGAACCTGGACATCTTCACACAACATCATCAGCCTGGGGTATGGCTCTTAGAAGAGGTTGGAGGGGGGATCTTGGAGCTGGCAGATTTGGGTTTGCATCTCAACCCCCATCTCGCCCCTGCCCTGTCACCCCCAAGTCTCTGCTTCCCCATCTACGTGGTTGCAATGCTGCTATAGGTGTGAAGAAACAGCATAGCCTACATGCCTGCCACTCAGCCAGCGTTGGGGAAACAGCACTCCTTTCCTGCCAGCGCCAGTGCCAGGGCAAACTCCGGCTGTGGGCATCTGCTCTCAGCCCCACGTGTGTCTGGGCGTTGCCCCCACCCTGCCCTGGTGTCTGCCTATGACTCACTTTTCCTGCTGCCTTCAGCTTTGAGTTCCGGTTTCCCATCTTGAAGTCCTGGCCCTAAGTTCCAGTTTCTGTTTCTGGTGTTCTTTGATTTCTAATTAAATCCAGTCCCTAAATGGTTGGTTCAAGTCAGCGTCTAAAGGCTGATTCTCTGACACTGTGAATCTCAGGAATGCATAACAGTCCAAGTCCTACTTACAATTAGTGACCAGTAAATTGCTGATAGCCTTTAACATGTTAGCAATTTGGAATTCAAGAAGTGTTTGTCGATACTTGTGTTTGTGGATTTTAAAATGTTTCCAATTTTTTACATGTTACAAAAAATATAAGCATAGATTGTAACCATGTTTATAATTCATATTTTATAAACATATTTTAAAAATAATTTAAAGAAATTTTTAAGGCTGGGCATAGTGGCTCACCCCTGTAATCTCAGCTCTTTGGGAGGTCGAGGCAGGTGGATCACTTGAGGTCAGGAGTTTGAGACCAGCCTGGCCAACATGATGAAACCTCGTCTCTACTAAAAATACAAAAATTAGCTGGGTGTTATGGCAGGCACCTGTAATCCCAGCTATTCGAGAGGCTGAGGCATGAGAATCACTTGAACCCAGGAGGCAGAGGTTGCAGTGAGCCAAGATCACACCACTGCCCTCCAGCTTGGGTGACAGTGAGACTCTGTCTCAAAAAAAAAAGACATGGTCCGGGCATGGTGGCTCACACCTGTAATCCCAGCACTTTGGGAGCCCGAGGCAGGCGGATCACAAGGTCAGGAGATCGAGACCATCCTGGCTAACACGGTGAAACCCCGTCTCTACTAAAAATACAAAAAGTTAGCCGGGCGTGGTGGTGGGCGCCTGTAGTCGCAGCTACTCGGAGGCTGAGGCGGGAGAATGGAGTAAACCCGGGAGGCGGAGCTTGCAGTGAGCTGAGATCTGGCCACTGCACTCCAGCCTGGGCGACACAGAGAGACTCCGTCTCAAAAAAAAAAGTTCATCTCCCTCCTCCTCCTTGCCACCCTCCCTCTTTGTGGAAAACATTTAGTGATGAGAACTTAAGTCAAAGGTACCTGGCCATGAGAACTTCCATACTTTTGACTCTGAAACATTTTTTTTTTCTTTTGAGATAGAGTCTTGCTCTGTTGCCCAGGCTGGAATGCAGTGGCACAATTTTGGCTCACTGCAACCTCCGCCTCCTGGGTTAAGGCAATTTCTCGTGCCTTAGCCTCCTGAGTAGCGGAGATTACAGGCGCGTGCCACCACATCTGGCTAATTTTTATATTTTTAATAGAGACAAGGTTTCACCATGTTGGTCAGGCTGGTCTCGAGCTCCTGACCTCAGGCGATCCACCCACCTTGGCCTCCCAAAGTGCTAGGATTACAGGCATGAGCCACTGTGCCCGGCCGGAAGCACTTGTATCTGCCACTCTCCAGAAGTAAACCTATTTCAGACTGACAAGGAAGAAGGGCAGCGTTTCATCATCTGTGTGTATTGCCGGTTCTTGCCAACAAACAAAGTTCTGTTCTGCTTCTTTCAGGCGTGAAAGATATAAGGCACAGTTCCATTCAGCAAGACAAACAGCAAATGTGCTGTGGCTTTTGGCGGCAGGATGGCCACTGAATGATCCACATATTCTGAGGCCATCGCAACCCCGTCCCAGGCAGTCAGGACACACCACGCAGTACTGGGAAGGACGAAAGAAGTGACAGCCGGCTACGACAGAACAAAACGTTCTCTGGCCCTGGAAGGAGGAGGCTGAGGAGTCTCCGATTTTCTCGATTGACTGAGGAATACTGGTTTCTTCTTTAAATGTAAAAACTCCCAAATCATGAAGTTAATGAAATGCTTTTTAAATTAACAAATCAAACAAAAGTGGCTGAAAACTTGCCACGCTGGAACTCCTGGCAGTGTGATAGTGGACCCTGGACCTGAGGAGGGCAGCACAGGAGACCCCTGAGAGTGAAGTCCTCGGCTGGGAGCGGCGCCTGCCGCCCGCCGCCCGCAGCAGCCCACCACCAAGCTTCCTGCGCTGCTCCCTGCTGGTGGGACCCATGGTGTGCATTCATTCAGCTCACACACGCTCAAAGACGCAGCTCCAAATACCAAGCCACGCTGCCTGGTTTTTAAAATTAAACGGTTAATTTTGAGATAATTGTAGCTTCACATTTGTAAGGAATAATACAGAGAGGTCTTGTTCACCCTTTACCCAGTTTTCCCCAATGGTTGCGTCTTGTTATTTTACTTTTTATTTTTTTTTTTGAGAGTCTCGCTCTGTCACCCAGGCAGGAGTACAGTGACATGATCTCGGCTCCCTGCAACCTCCGCCTCCCGGGTTCAAGAGATTCTCATGCCTCAGCCTCCCAAGTAGCTGGGATTACAGGTGCCCACCACCACGACTGGCTAATTTTTGGCATTTTTAGTAGAGACGGGGTTTCACCATGTTGGTCAGACTGGTCTCGAACTACTGACCTCAGGTGATCTAGCTACCCCGGCTTCCCAAAGTGCTGGGATTACAGGCGTGAGCCACCGCGCCTGGCCTCAGTGGTCGCATCTTGCACAATTAAGGGACAATATCAGGATGCTGACTCATGGCCCAGGCACAGTCGTCCACCCCCACAGGACCTCTGCTCCCTCTCAAGCCACCGAACTTCCCTCCCATCCCTGCCTCCTTCTCGGCCCCCGTAGGGTCTCCATTGCTGTACTTAGATCATTTCAAGAATGTTGTATAGGCTGGGCGCGGTGGCTCAAGCCTGTAATCCCAGCACTTTGGAGGCCGAGACAGGCGGATCACGAGGTCAGGAGATCGAGACCATCCTGGCTAACACGGTGAAGCCCCGTCTCTACTAAAAATGGAAAAAATTAGCCGGGCGAGGTGGCAGGCGCCTGTAGTCCCAGCTACTTGGGAGGCTGAGGCAGGAGAATGGCGTAAACCCGGGAGGCGGAGCTTGCAGTGAGCTGAGATCCGGCCACTGCACTCCAGCCCGGGCGACAGAGCGAGG
>NW_016808212.1:268750-296237 GCF_001698545.2 Rhinopithecus bieti
TTTTTTTTTTTTTTTTTTAACATTGAGTTTTGAGAGTTATTTGTATATTCGAGGCACTAGTCTGTGTTGGATATGTAGTTTGAATCTATTCAGAATATTTTCTCTCAGTTTGTAGCTTGTCTTTTCATCTTCTTAACATAGTCTTTTGCAGAGCAAAAGTTTTTATTTTTTGTGAAGTCCAATTTTTTTTGTGAAGTCCAATTTTTCTATTTTTCCTTTTATATATTATGATGCTGGTAAGAAATTTTATATATTATGATGCCGGTAAGAAATCATCTCTTAGTCTTCAATCCCAAAGATTTTCTCTATTTTCTAAAAGGTTTATAGTTTTGCATTTTACATTTAAGTCTGTGATCCATTTTGAAATCAGGTAGATTGAGTCCATCGCTTTTTTTTTTTTTTTTTTTTTGAGGCAGAGTCTTGCTCTGTCATCCAGGCTGGAGTTCAGTGGCGCAATCTCGGCTCACTGCAAGCTCCTCCCGGGTTCACACCATTCTCCTGCTTCAGCCTCCTGAGTAGCTTGGACTACAGGCACCTGCCACCACACCCGGCTAATTTTTTGTATTTTTAGTAGAGGTGATGTTTCACCATGTTAGCCAGGATGGTCCCAATCTGCTGACCTCATGATCCGCTTGCCTCGGCCTCCCAAAGTGCTGGGATTACAGGTGTGAGCCACCGTGCCTGGCCTGCTTTATTCTTTTTCAGAATTGCTTTAGCTACTCTCATTCCTTTGTCCGTACATATAGATTTCAGAAAAATCTTCTCTCTATCTGCAGGATATTTGCTAGCATTTCTTTCTTTCTTTTTTTTTTTTTTGAGATGGAGTCTCCCTCTGTCACCCAGGCTGGGAGTACAGGGGCCGGATCTCAGCTCACTGCAAGCTCTGCCTCCCGGGTTTACGCCATTCTCCTGCCTCAGCCTCCCGAGTAGCTGGGACTACAGGCGCCCACCACCTCGCCTGGCTAGTTTTTTTTGTATTTTTTGGTAGAGACGGGGTTTCACCATGTTAGCCAGGATGGTCTCGATCTCCTGACCTCGTGATCTGCCCGTCTCGGCCTCCCAAAGTGCTGGGATTATAGGCTTGAGCCACCGCGCCCGGCCATTTGCTGGCATTTCAATAGGAATTGCATTAAATCTATATATCAGTTTGGGAAAAATGATATTTTTGCTATAGTGAGTCTTCCAATCAATGAAAACCCTGCGTCTCTCTCTTTATTTAGGCTTTCTTTGATTTCTTTCACTGGCATTCTGTAGTTTTCAGCATATAGATCCTGTACATGTCTTAGATTTATACCTAAGTATTTTTTTGAGTAACTGTAAATAATATTGTATTATTCATTTTGGTGACTTTGTACTCATTACTAGTATATAGAAATATTACTGAATTTTGTATGTTTGTCATGTATCCTGTGATCCTGATGAACTCACTTGTTAGTTGTAGGAGGGTTTCTTTTGAGATTCCTTGGGATTTTATCTGTGGACAATCGTGTCATCTGCAAATAGGGACAGCTTCTTTCCATCCTTCCTTCCTGCCTGCCTGTCTGCCTTCCTTTTCTCTCATTCTCTCTCTCTCTTTCTTTCTTCTTTTCCTTTCATTTCCCTTTTTGCCTTATTGCAATAGCTAGGACTCCCAGCACCATGTTGAACAGAATGGTGATAACAGACATCCTTGCCTTGTTCCTGATCTTAGGCTGGGAGCTTTCGGTCTTTTCTATTAAGTATCCTGTTAGCTGCAGGTGTTTTATAGATGTTCTTTATTAAGTTGAGGAAGCTTCCCTTTATTTCTATTTTTTAACAGATTTTCAGGCCAGGTGCGGTGGCTCATGCTGTAATCCCAACACTTTGGGAGGCTGAGGCAGGTGGATCACCTGAGGTCAGGAGTTTGAGACCAGCCTGGCCAATATGGTGAAACCCTGTCTCTACTAAAATACAAACATTAGCCAGGTGTGGTGGTGGTTGCCTGTAATCCCAGCTACTTGAGAGGCTGAGGCAAGTAGAACTGCTTGACTGCTTGAACCCAGGAGGTGGAGGTTGCAATGAGCCAAGATCACGCCACTGCACTCCAGCCTGGGCAAAAGAGCAAGACTCTGTCTCAAAGAAAGAAAGAAAGAAAGAAAGACAGAAAGTCCAGTCTGCAGAGATGTTGAATTAAAAACAGTGTCCACTTTGCCAGGAACTTCAAACAGGAGACCAAGTGGTGCCTTCAGGGACATCCAGGGTGATGTTGCATCCCAGGACGAGAAGAAGCCACCACCAGGAACCACAGACAGAGCTCCAGGGAGTTTAACATACAAACTTTAAAAGGAAGAAATCGGCCAGGCATGGTAATCCCAGCACTGTGGGAGGCCAAGGCGGATGAATCACAAGGTCAGGAGATCAAGACCATCCTGGCTAACACGGTGAAACCCCGTCTCTACTAAAAATAAAAAAAAATAAAAAATAAAAAATTAGCCGGGCGTGGTGGCGGGCTCCTGTAGTCCCAGCTACTCGGGAGGCTGAGGCAGGAGAACGGTGTCAATCCGGGAGGCAGAGCTTGCAGTGAGCCGAGATCAAGCCACTGCACTCCAGCCTGGATGACAGAGTGAGACTCCATCTCAAAAAAAAAAAAAAAAAAAAAAGGAAGAAATCACGCCAGTCTGGAATTAACTGCATAACATACAACCTTTAAAAGGAAGAAATTACACCAGCCCAGAATCAACTGCATAACAGAATGTGCTCCAGTGTGTAATCGGCAGGATTTGCTGGAAGACATCTCCTAGGATGCTCTAGAGGATTTGCTGGAGGACGTCTCCTAGGATGCTCTAGAGGATTTGCTGGAGGACGTCTCCTAGGATGCTCTAGAGGATTTGCTGGAGGACGTCTCCTAGGATGCTCTAGAAGCATAAAGAGATGCCAGCTGTGAGGCTTCTGCCTCAGGACTCATGGACTGGGCAATCCAGCCCTCTGGAGACCACTGAACAGGCAGCATTCAAAATCTTCTGGAAAACATCAGAGGAATAACAGGACATGAGAAATCCCTGAGCAAGCTCCAAGGAAAGACGGGAGCTCGCTTCAACCTGGAGGTGTTTGCTGGTCGGGAGCAAGGGGAAGGTGAGGTGCGAGGCGGAGGCCAGGCCCGCCGGGCAGAGCCGCAGGCAGAGCCACATGGGTTTATCCTGGAGTCCTGTCTGAGCGACATGGGCTGGGAGGGCTGCACCCTTGCTCACACCAGCGGCCGGGCAGCCCAAGAAGTCCCAGGCCCGCAGGCTGGATCTCCGTGGCCTTGGGAACATGCTCATTTGTTTTTGTGCCATCTGCAGCACTTTGAGCTGCAAAGGTAGAGACCACCTAGAGCTTCAGCCAAAGGCCTGTCTTTTACGGCAGTCTGTGTCCACCAGCCTGGCTGGGGAAGGGCTCCTGCTCCAGGCCTCCTACCTGGGGACACGGATGAAAAGGGGGCTCTAAACAACCACTAGGAAAGAAGTGTGTGATAAGGACAATCTCTGGCAGTGGTGAGTGTGACGGAAAGATGGGGGTGTGAGGCACAGCCAGGGAGGGTGGCCGGGCTCATTCAGACCGGCGGGTCAGAGAAGCAGTGTGAAAAGTTGGGCCCCATGGAATGGGAGTTGGGACATGGCCTTGGCTGCCTGAGGTCGGGAGGACACAGCTACTGCGTGGAGTCAAGGGACCGAGAGGCCACAAAACCTAAATGGGACCCGTGGGTCTGGGGGTGCGGCCATGAGTGGCAGCGGAGTCCTTCAGGGTACGGCCCGGGCGCATTCACTCAGGGATGGTGCATCACCCGCGTGGCAGGTGTCTCCTCCCCACACTCCCCAGGACAGCTCCCACCCCACGGCCACATTCTTGGGCGGCTCTGACACTCCTCCCAACAGTAGGCCCACATTCCCTCCCTTTTCACCCCCGTGGGCTTCCGAGGTGGTGGAGGTAACACCCTGACTTCTGAACTGAGGGCCCCACCCCTGCCTCACTTCGGTCTGCCCCTGCCCCCTCGCCCCGGCCAGGACTGCAGCCCGTGGGGGGCCACACCACAGGCGCCAGGCAGGCTATGGGGTGGCAGCTTAGGCAGATACCTGAGTACACTGCCAGGTCATTCTTCCTTGTCCCCAGTTCCCAAGGGATTAGAAGTGTTTCTAGCACTTCTGTACTTCCTGAGATGACTCCCTGTTCTGTGGTTTCGGTGCTGCCGATCGGACCACGTTCTCGCTCCTAACGCTAAGACCTTCAGCTCGGGCTGCTGCCTCTTCAGTAAGACACTCCACCACTCCATCACATCCGTGTCCACCTGTTGCCCAGGACGGGGAGTTTACATTTTCTAACACCATGGTTACTAAAGGGCTTTTCCAGGCTGCCTGACTTCAAAATCTGGAGAGCTTAGTGTTCTTTCTGCTTTAGGTTGTTAGCAGGAAATAAACAAAGTAAAGACCGCCCTGTTCACTGGAATAACTTGAAACTGTGCTGTTAATTAAAAAAAAAAAAAAGAAAGAAAGAAAATGAACTCTAATCCTTTGAAAATCCTGGCAGAAAGGAAACCGTGTGAGGCCATTCGCAAACCTGGCCTCACGTTCCTCCTCTCGCTCCCACCTGAGGCGACTGTTCCCTGCGGACTGAGCGTCCTTCCCTCCCACCCTGGCCCCTGCAGTTTGAGGCCCCCACTTCCTGCCCCAGTGCCTGCCAGGCGCCCCACAGAAGTGGGGACGCAGGCTCTGCAGGACAGGAGGTCCCCTGACAGGTTTCCGGCGAATCCACCAAATGGGCACCTTCTTCGCACAGCGGCTCTGGGAGCTGCCTCAGATGGCAACGAGTCCACGAATCCTGACAGATTCCACCAAATTACACCCAAGCCACCCCCTGCAGCTGAGTGTGACGGCAGCTTGGAACCCCTACAGCTGAGTGTGACGGCAGCTTGGGGCTGGACGGACACCACAGACTACACAGTTACGTTATGGGAGTACGCAGGAGCCCCTGACTATGTGCCCAGGAGCATGCCTGTGTCTGAGGGGTTCAAGCAGTGTGAGATTCTATTTTTTTTTTTTTTTTTGAGACGGAGTCTCACTCTGTCCCCAGGCTGGAGTGCAGTGGCACAATCTCGGCTCACTGCAAGCTCCGCCTCCCAGGTTCACGCCATTCTCCTGCCTCAGCCTCCCAAGTAGCTGGGACTACAGGCGCCGCCACCATGCCCAGCTAAATTTTTTTGTATTTTTAGTAGAGACAGGATTTCACCGTGTTAGCCAGGATGGTCTCGATCTCCTGACCTCGTGATCTGCCCACCTCAGCCTCCCAAAGTGCTGTGATTACAGGCGTAAGCCACTGTGCCCAGTCCAGAAATTCTTTAACTTAGGATTCCAATCTGCCTAAAAGACAAGCACTAAGCAGGTTCTGACTGGACTGCTCCCTGGAGGGTGGGCTGTGGGCTGCAGGATATGGGGCTCCCACACCTGTTGCTAGAGCATGGCCTGTAGCTGAAAGGGAAGTCCCTTGAGGCCTGAGATATGTGGCTTGGAGCTAGGCCTGGGGGCTCAGGAGAAGGGTAAAGAGGAGACGCCACAGGAGCCTCTTAATTTGGGCCAGGAAGGCGATGCATAAGATATGATGTAGGCAGATATTGAGGAAGAGCTTGACATCTTCAAGGCCTCGTCTGGAGCCTGAGATGCAGTGAACACTTTGCTCCTTTACATCCTGTCATTCTGTGATGGGAATGAACTCCAAATGGGAAGACAGCAAAGCCTCAAATCCCAAACCAGCAGCCCTGCTCACTGTTCAGAAGCACGTTTGTGACGGGAGAGTGCAAGCTGGTCCTTCTGGGGAATCTGCTCCTTCTCCTGACCCTCTTCTTTTTTTACTTTTATTTTTATTTTTGAAACAAGGTCTTGCTCTGTCACCCAGGCTGGAGTACAGTGGCATGATCTCAGCTCACTGCAACTTCCACCTCCGGGGTTCAAGTATTCTCCTGCCTCAGCCTCCAGAGTGGCTGGGATCACAGGTGTGTGCCATCACACTTGGCTGATTTTTGTTTTGTTTTTAGTAAAGACGGGGTTTCACCATGTTGATCAGGCTGGTCTCGAACTCTGACCTCAAGTGATCCACCCACCTCGGCCTCCCAAAGTGCTGGGATTACAGGCATGAGCCACCATACCCGGCCTATAGTTCATTATTCTATTGGCAATTTTGGGATTGGTAATGAATGTTTTTAGATACTTATACAAATTGCTTATTTGTCAGTTTTGGAGCTGGTGTTCTTATTTTATTGTTGGACTTTGTATACCAAAAATATAAACACTTTGTAATATGTGATGGGATTATTTTTTGGGTTATATGTAGACTTAACTGTGTTGTTATGACACTCACATATAATAAAAATTTGATAAGGTTAAATCTAAGCTTTTGGGGGATATGATTTTGGCCTTTTGAATCATGCTTAGAGATTTTATAAAATATTCTTGCCTGTAATCTTACTCTTTTCAATTCATTTTCTTTTCTTTTTTTTTTTCTCTGGGTCTGGCTCTATTGCCCAGACTGGAGTGCAGTGGTGTGGTCTTGGTTCACTGCAACCTCTGTCTCCCGGGTTCAAGCCCTCCTCCCTCTTCAGCCTTCTGAGTAGCTGGAACCACAAGTGTGCACATACCTGGCTAATGTTTGCATTGTTTGTAGAGATGGGGTTTTGCCATGTTGCCCAGACTGGTCTCAAACTCCTGGGCTCAAACAATCCTTCTGCCTTAGCCTCCCAAAGTGCTGGGATTATAGGTGTGAGTCACGGTGCTTGGCCTCGAGTTACTTGGCCTCCAATTAGTTTTCTACGTGTAACTGTGATGATATTTCTAAATGCCCATTGGTTTTGTCACTTGGATTTGCTTAAAATCCATGCAGTGCTCCCCACAGCCCTCGAGTTGAAGAGTCCCTGAGAGCTGACCTGTTTTGCTGGTCAGCTGCTCCCTGGCCTAGCTGGGTGCTTGCAAACATGCCTCTTCTGGGACCTGCCTATCCGGTCACTATCAGGCCCAGGGACGCCGGCTCCACCTGGGCGCAGACACCCCATGAAAGCACCTTGTTCCTCACGCTCAGTACCTTGGCACGCACCACTACCTCTCATAATGTTCTTTCTACTTCTTTCTTCAATTGACCTTTGAAATGTTTAAGCACCCTGCAGCCTAAGGCAAGTACCTTTCTCTTGATGGCTGCCAAGAAAAGCACCTGTGTAGCCTTGCTGGGGGTGTCAGTGTAGGTGCTGTCCACCCACTGGGGAAGGCAGGGGCCTCTGCACACCCCACACCTCTGATTTATATCTTCCCCTCAAATTATATCATAAACATCCTTCCTTGCTAGCACAGAAGTACCTGCCTTAGGTCTTCAGAGCTCCACAGTCACCTGAGGGGATGGCTGAATCTGTTTAGCCGCTTTCTCTGCTGACCTCATCCAAGTCTCACCACCCAGTGTTTCTCCTGTAAATGGCACAGCTTTGCGTAGACACGCTGACAGCATTCATGGGGGTCCACGTGGAGTCACAGGCCTGCTGCCCACATCATCTGCTGTCCCAGCGTGGACTTAAAGGACTCATCAGAGACTTCAGGTTGAACATGAAACATTAATTCTGAAAGAACAGACAGAAACAAAACACATTAGACCAGAAGGACAAAGAGCCTGGGAGGAGCACCTTCAGCGAGGAGGGCAGCATCTGGAATTGTGGCGTCTCTGGGTGGAGGAAGGACGCTCCGCCTGAGGTCCCCACAGGCAATGGCCCTGGGCTGGTGGCCGCCGAGTCCCTGGAGATGGCAGGGCAGGGCAGGTGGACAAGGTGTGGTTGACAGTGGGTGCTGGCTGAGTTTGGATATAGAGTGTGTGGTCCCAGGACACCCTCAGAGAAGTTTGGAAAATTTATTCCTGAAAATGTGCGACAATGGGCTGCAGGGTGTGGAAATATGCGTATTCTCCCCTAGCGATGCCCGTTAGGAAGGGAAAGTTGGCAGCATTTGTTGGTGAAAGGTGTAAAGCAGGCATTCCTGCTGGTTCAGCAATCCCACCTCCTCATCAATCCCATCTCCTCATGTCCCCTCATGAATCACCCACACATGGGCATTCTTCATTGTGAAATGTATTGCAGTTGTTGGAAACAAGATTGTTCGACAATAAAAAGAATGAGCTACCAAGCCATGAAAAGGCATGGAGGAGCCTTGAACCATGTCACTAAGTGGAAGAAGCCAATCTAAAGCAGCCACATTCTCCGTGAGTCCAACGACAGGACATTTTGGAAAAGACGGAACTGGGAATAATAAGATCAGTAATAAGGTGAGTGATTGCCAGGGGTTGACAGATGGGGAGGAATGAGTGGGGGAGCACAGAGGATTACTAGGCCAGGAAAATGATTCTGTAGGATACCGTAGTGGTGGATCCATGTCATCATACATTTGTCCAAACCCATAGAATGTGCAACAGCAAGACTGACCTCCAATGTAAACTGTGGACTAAGAGTGGAGAGAGGCGCTGGGTGTGGTGGCTCACCCCCTAAGATCGGAGAGAGGCGCTGGGTGCGGCTGGGTGCGGTGGCTCACACCTGTAATCCCAGCACTTTGGGAGGCCAAGAAGGGTGGATCATTTGAGGTCAGGAGTTTGAGACCAGCTTGTCCAACATGGTGAAACCCAATCTCTACTAAAAATATTCAAAAAATTAGCAGAGATCATGTGGCCAGAGAGGAGACGAGAGAGGGGGAAAGCCACCAGGCTCTTTTCAACAATGAGCTCTTGGGGGCACTCATAGAGCAAGAACTCTCTCATTCCTGCCAGGACAGCACCAAGCCGTTCCTGAGGGATCCAGCCCCACAACCTGAACACCTCCCACTAGGCCCCACCTCCAACACTGGGGGTCACATTTCAACATGAGGTTTGGGGAGACAAATATCCAAACCATAGCGGGCAACTTCTCCCTGTGTCCTCCTTTCATCTTCCCTCTGTGCACTTGTGTGTCCCCATCTCCTCTTCTTATAAGAATACCAATCCTAGGCCGGACACGGTGGCTCACACCTGTAATCCCAGCACTTTGTGAGGCCAAGGCCGGTGGATCACCTGAGGTCAGCAGTTCGAGACCAGCCTGGTCAATGTGACGAAACCCCATCTCTGGTAAAAATACAAAAAAAATTAGCCAGGTGTGGTAGCTCATGCCTGTAATTCCAACTACTTGGGAGGCTAAGGCAGGAGAATCATTTGAACCCAGGAGGCAGAGGTTGCAGTGAGCCGAGATTACACCATTGGACTCCAGCTTGGGCAACAAGCGTGAAACTCTGTCTCAAAAAAAAAAAAAAAAAAAAAAAAAACCAATCCTTTTGGGTTAGGGCCCAACAATATGACTCCATTTAACCTTATTACCCTCATCTAGACCCCATCTGCAAATATAGTCACATGGGGGTTAGGACTTCAACGTGTAAATTTGGGGACAGGCAACTCAGTCCATAAGAGTCCAAGGGAGAGGCCAGGGCTCAAAATAAGAACTTGGCTTCCTTGACACAGAGATGACTGTCCTCAGTGACCCTCCTCCTGTTGTATGTGCGACAAACCTGTTAGCTTGGTGTGATACAAATCCTGTGATTATGCTATGTCATGTGGCAAAAGGGATTTTTAGATGGAATCAAGGTCCCAAGCCAGCTGACTCAGTTAATCAAAAGAAAAATAATATCGAGTAGGCCTGATCCAATCAGGTCAGCCCTTGAAAAGCAAACTTTTCCTCTGGCTGGCCTCAAGGAAGAATGCAGAGACCTAAGCTTTGAACTCCCACTGGCCAACAGCCAGCCAAAGCCAGGGACCTCCCTCAGACAACCACAGGGTCTGACTTCTGCCACAGCCTCAGTGAGCTGGGAAGACCACCTGAACTCCAGACCACCTGAACTCCAGATGAGACCACCTGAACTCCAGATGCAGCCTCCCAAGACCCTGGGCAGAGGGCTGAGCTTCATGTGCACAGAATTCTGACCTACAGAAGCTGAGGTGATAGCTGGGTGTTGTTTTCCACTCTAAGCTTGTGCTAAATTGTGCAGCAGTAGCGTTTCCCACACTTGCCATGGCATTTCCTTTCTCCCTCTCCTTCCTCCAGCCTGTGGCCGTATGCCTGCCCTCTGCACCCCATATACCATGGTAGTCCAGGCCTTGGTCCTCCCCCACACCCCAGGATCACCACAGTGACCTGCTATTTTTAACCATATGTTTAAAACGGGGTAGGAAGACAGAAGCACGTCAGGTTCATGAAGCGTGAGTTCCAGAGACTCTGACTTCACAAGTGAGTGACTGTGGATCTTTCTCACCCTATCATCTTCTTTCTTGGTTCATTTTGAACACATGCTTCTTATCCACCACGTTGCTATTTCTTGACATGTGCTCTGAGGACCACCCATCGCACATGGCTTGGAGAGCTGGGGTCCTGCCTCCAACGTGCAGAATCTGAATGATCAGCACAGGGCCGGGCATTTGCCTGTTCTCCTGGGGCTTTTGGATATATTAAAATGTCATAATTCCTCTGGTGTCTAACCAGAAGTGTGGGAAATAGAAAGATGAATGGGTTATGGTCCGCAACTTCCAGGAGTTTACAAATCCAACCTAATAAAGAGGAAAAGATGCCTTCAATGACAATATAAGAGAGTGTCTGAGTCCGTTTTGTGATGCTATAGCAGAACACCACAGGCTGGGTAATTAAGAAATAGTCAATGTTTATTTGGCTCATGGTTCCAGAGGCTGGAAAGTCCAAGATCGAGGTTCCTTCCTGCCGTGTCATAACATGGTGGAAGGCATCAGTCACATGGGCAAGAGAAGGCACGGGCTCAAAGTTGCATCAGCATTAATCCCTTCATGAGGGTGGAGCCCTCGTGACCCACACACCCCAGTATGGCCCCACCTTCTATTGCCTTGGGGATTAAGTTTCTAACATGTATTTTTTGGGGGACACATTCAAGCCATAGCAGGGAGAATATGGTAAGTTCCATAAGCAAGCTTTAAGGCCTGAAAATGTAAATGCCCCCATGTAGAAACCTGGCTGTGAGTTGAGGGTGATCTGAATCCTTTTATTTATATTTTTGAGACAGAGTCTCGCTCTGTTGCCCAGGGTAGAGTGCAGTGGCCTGATCTCTGCTCACTGTAATCTCCACCTCCTAGGTTCAGATTATTCTCCTGCCTCAGCCTCTCGAGTAGGTGGGATTACGGGCGCCCGCCACCACACCTGGCTAATTTTTGTATTTTTGGTAGAGACGGGTTTTACCATGTTGGCCAGGCTGGTCTTGAACTCCTCACCTCATGATCTGCCCGCCTCAGCCTCCCACAGTGCTGCGATTACAGGCGTGGGTCACCACGCCCAGCCCAGATTCATTTTTTAAAATATGATTTTAGTAACATTTTAGTAACATTAGTTACATCTCATTTTTTTTTCTTTTTTTTTTTTTCTGTGGGCTAGGGCACCATCCCCAGAAATCTGTGGATTAGGGCCAAGGATAGATGAAGGAACCTGAAACCAGGATGTCAAATGTTGTTGCAGGAGATAATCAATTTGGGCTCCATAAAAACTGGAATGTGCTGAAGTTAGCAGAGATCTGGCTCAACGAACGTGTCAGACGTCGAAGGCCACGTCGACTTTAAAGGTCATGGGCCACAAAACACAGGGTCCAAGTGTGTGCCCAGAGTGACGCTGGTTTTCCTGACGCCTGAGGATAATGCTGTTGGCCCCGCTAACTAATGAGGGTGTTTGTGATGAAAAGGCAACAGCGGCCAGGACTGTGCTGACTGTGGGGTGCTGGGGCTGTGGGGAGAGAGCGACCTCAGCAGTCATGTGTTTGTCGTGGGCGTGGACAGCTCAGGACAGCACAGCTCTGAGCTGGGTGGATGGGTGGACAGGATCAATGCACCTACCAGCAGGGCCAGGCTCAAAGAGGGAGTCCCTGGGAGTGAGTGCTTACATACCCAAATAAAACCGCAAAACCTCCCCAACCCCAAAACATTTGGTGTAGACGCACAGGCTATGACGCATGACCCCACGCAGGGCCTCCACCTGGGGCTGCCTTACACGCTGAGGCCTGAGAGGACTGCCTGGGAACCATGCAGGGTCAGGCCGGGAGTGGACGGGGCACCTGCTAGGTCCTCACGGCTCAGCACTCACCTGCCTGTGGTCCACACAGCACCAGTTTCCTTGGGAGAACGTATCCTTCCAGCCGTGTGTCTGTCTGTCCTGCCAGGAGTGCCCGTGGGGCAAGGCCGGGCTGAGGGCCCTGCGTGGCTGTTGGCATCTCCCATGGTGGTGCTCCGTGGAGCATCCCAAGGACAGAAGGCGGTGGTGCTGATTCACTTCTGAGGCACAATCAGAGACCAAGGTCCCGCCTGGACTCTGAGGCCCCTGGGCCTGGGCCAGTTTCTCTGCTCTCATTTCCCCACCTCTGTGCGGCTCCTAGATCATCTCAAAGACACTGTGCCTGCTCCCCGCCATTTCTCAGTTCTACAACTCAGAGGCGATCTGTATTTTCAAGCAGCTTACAGTCTTGTCAGAGACACCAAGAACACAGCAGACGCTATGGAAGAATCAACAACTGACAGATACTTTTATATAAGCAGAAACAAACTAAAGAAGAAAGGAAACATGCCATTTAGAGTCATTTCTGCACTAACCAGGTGCGGATTCATTAAATAATCAATGAAACGGTTGTTTATTCGCCAAGTTGTTCAAACATTTGTTAACTGGCACCTACTAGATAGCAAGACCCGACGCTGTAAAGAAAACACGGTGACGTCACATGTTGGGAGATGACTGACATCTGCTGCTTAACATGAGAAATAAGCAGGTGACATTTTGGTTTAGAATCCTCAGCTGATTTATGTCAAACAAGCAAAGGAAGCAACCATGGAAACAGAGCTTAGGCCCCTTCCCGGCAGTGGCTTTGCTGTTTGGGAGAGAGAGGCTTCATGGACTCACTCATTATTTCAATTTATCCCTATTTGGAGCATAACGTTGTTTGAAAAAGCAGAAAGGGACTTAAGTGTAGATGAATTGAATACACCGTGGGTTCTTGTATGTGTGGGTTTTGTGTGTGTATGTGTGTGATTTTATTTTGCTTCTATCTAAAAATCTCTCTAAAAAGACATTAGAGGCAAGGAAGATAGAGGAGAAAAAGAAGAAGGAGGAGGCTGGGTGTGGTGGCTCACATCTGTGATCCCAGCACATTGGGAGGCCAAGGCAGGAGAATTGATTGAGGCCAGGAGTTCAAGACCAGCCTGGGTAACATAGTGAGACCCCATCTCTATAAAAAATTTAAGAAGATAGCCGGGCATGGTGGCACACACCTGTAGTCTCAACTACTTAGGAGGCTGAGGTGGGAGGATCACTTGAGCCCAGGAGTTTGAGGCTGCAGTGAGCCATGATTGCACCACTGCACTCCAGCCTGGGTGACAGAGCCAGACCCTGTCTTGATAAACAGGAGGAAAGAAGAATGTGGTACAAGCCTTTGAGGACAAACAAAATGGAAGAGGAGGCACTGGTGAGGAGCCGTGGGAGCTGGGCCTGTGGTGTCCGCACATCCCACCGAGGAAGCCGAAGGACAGTGGAGCCGCAGGCAAGCACATTTGCAGCTCAAACCTGAGAGGCACAGAACGGGAGCATCAGCATCCATGGGTGTCGGGTGAAGGCAGGCCTGAAATAAAAGGCTCGCTGGAGATGGGGCAAGAAGCCTGCTCCTCCACCTCTCACAGAAGGTGAGTGACCCCCACTGTGGCGGACGCCTGGGGAAGGTGTGTTCTCTGGGCCACACAGAGAGAGATATCTCCCGGGACGGTTTGAGTCTCAGGCCACTTCCTCTTCCTCACTTGGCTCTCGGAACACTGGCAGCCAAAGGATTACTGTCTCCTAGACAAGGCGTTTGAACACTTTCCTTTAAAGGACCTCATTCATCCACTTGGAAAGCCACGAAGATCCTAACAGGAAGGGGTCTCCGATGAGGCTTCCCCCAAGATCACAGAACAATGTGGCCACACGCAGAGCTGCAGTCAGCCTGGTAGTGGCTGATTCGCTGGGTGGACAGCGCCAAATATTCAGACTCCTGGGGAAAGCAGCCACGGTCAAGTTCACACAGAAACAGGACAAACAAAGCCACTCGGAGGAAACGGGCGCAGTGCAGGGAGAACACCTCAAGGAATAAAAATGCTAGAATTTACATCCTTAGAGAGAGAAGGTAGATATTGAACCCACGAAACAAGAACAGAACACTTGAAAAAGAAATGTATTAAAGGAAACAAAAGCTTGTGCAAAAAAAAAAAAAAAACTATGAGAGCAAAAACGCCTCAAAAGACAAGTTGGAAGATAAAATCTTCAAAAACTCTCGGAAGGTAAAACCAAAAGACAAAGAGATGAAAAATGAAAGAATAAAGATACATGTTTGGTTCAGTGAGTCGCTGAAACATTTAAAATAAATGAGTTCTAGCCTGAGCAAAGAATGAACAAGACCCACAAGGCAGGTCCCGAAATCGCAGAGCTCTAGGGAGGAGGAGACTCAACCCTTACTGCCGAGAGAATCAGAAGCCAGCCTGACACTGGGCCAGGCGGAGGCAACCCCGGACTTCAGGAGGCAACAGAGGGAGGAATGCCGGGAATTCTGTAACCACATCATCTCCATTAAGCTTCCTCACCCAGCCACAATCTCAGCTCACTGCAACCTCCGCCTCCCAGGTTCAAGCGATTCTCCTGCCTCAGCCTCCCGTGTAGCCGTGATTACAGGCGTGTGCCACCATGCTTCACTAATTTTTTTGTGTTTTTAGTAGAGACAGGGTTTTACCATGTTGGCCAGGCTGGTCTCGAACTCCTGACCTCAGGTGATCCACCTGCCTCAGCCTCCCAAAGTGCTGGGATTACAGGTGTGAGCCACCGCACCCGGCCCCGTTTTCTATTTTCTAGAGCAGTGTTTTTGATGGACTGTGTTATCCCCTCATATGTGTGGTTCTGGCTCAGGAAACAGTCAAGCAGAGGCTTCTAGAAATGGATAAAAGATTGGATTCAATTCTCACTAAGATCCCTTCTGTCTCCAAGACCCTGTAATCCTTATGGCATGAAAATCTCATTAACATGAAACCTGGTAATTTGTAATTTGTACTAATCATACTGAGCTCAAGTTGGAGTGCGGCACTGAGCTCATAAAAGGCTGTCCCAGCAAGGAATGCTGCTTGAGAACAAACTGAGGTCAAACTTTATAGATGCACCATACCAGCAGTTTGTGTGATAATTAAAATAGTTCTTAGAGAGAGTTTCCAAAGAATGTTTTTCTACTTAGCAACCCTTTATTAGCATACTTTTTGGTTACTGAATATACTTGACATTTCCCTCATTCCACGGCCTTCCCTCCAATTAGCCTGAATTGATAGGGTTTTTACCCCCATGTAAGCATCTTGACTACTGCCGTAGAAAGAAGATGTGAATGAGGGTCGTGCTCTAATCTAAGGCACAAAGACAGGTCACTGAGGACGGAGACTCTGACTTCCACTTGGCTGTTGTCAATAGGATTTTCCTGAAAGCTCATCCTCTGACAATTTCACATGCTTTGTTGATGATATCTCAAAGAGCTAACATTCCTTGAGCCACAAAAAAGAACTTGGTCGATGGAATGAAGTGATGGCAACACCGGGAGGAAATGCCATCTTCTTCAGAGTCTGGTAGCTGTGGACATGAGCGCCCTGGCGTATGATGGCTTCCTGCGTGACAGTAAGCACACATCCCGGAGAAAGGGCTAGAAAGAGCATAGGCAGTTCCATCTGACTGCACATGCAATATAAGTCACAGAATGCTGTGTCTGGGGAGAAAGCTGTTATGATCTTACGCTTTATTAATACTGCATTCCCCGAAACAATGGCTATTCTCCAAGCCCTGTGACCCTCTACGTTGGTAGGACACACCTTCCATGCTGAACTTGGGCCTTGGCACTGTATTTTAAGGGAGACATGGGCAGACAAGTGCAGACTGAGATAGGGTAAAACACCAGGAACTCTGTCTTATGAGGAAGAGTGGAAGGAAATGGGAATAATTTCTGGATTGGATAGAATTTCAGGCAAACGCGAAAGATCTTTTTAAATATTTGGGGGGAAAGTAAGGGGAAAAATGGTTCCTTTTATGAGGTAGGCAGTGACAACCTATATTCTGTCTCCCTCCATTTACCTTCCCGGTTTGTTCTCCCATCTCCCAGCTCCACTCCAGGTGACGGTTCAGACTTGGAATTCAGCTGCTGCGGGTGTTTTCCAGACAGCTTGATGACAAGGGCTCTTCCTGACTTTTATAAAAGCTTGGAAGAATTTAGTGGTAGGATAGATAGAGGACTGATGCTTTTAAGAATTAGGAGAAAAGGCTGGGTGCGGTGGCTCACACCTGTAGTCCCAGCACTTTGGGAGGCAGAGGTGGGTAGATCACTTGAGGCCAGGAGTTTGAGACCAGCCTGGCCAACACGGCAAAATCCAGTATCTACTAAAAATACAGAAATTAGCCAGGCGTGGTGGCGCATGCTTGTAGTCCCAGTTACTCAGGAGACTGAGGCACAAGAATTGCTTGAACCAGGAGGTGGAGGCTGCAGTGAGCCGAGATTGCATCATTGCGCTTCAGCCTGAACGGCACAGCGAGACTACGTCTCAAAAAAAAAAGAAAAAGAAAAAGAAAAAAGAAAATTAGGAGAAAAAGAACTGTTCTGGGAAGAAAGGAATGGAAGTATCCCAAGATTAGATGAAGGCTGACTCCCATTTTATGGAGATGTCCAGAAGAGAGGACCTCAGGTGCAGCTGAGGGAGTTCGTGACCGGCACGCCCACACGGAAGGCAAGGGACTGGAGCATTTCGGCAGTCATGAGCCCGGACTGGCGCCTGTAGGAGGTCCCTGGGTGTTTGGCTCTGTGCCAACTCCGGGGACCTCTTCATTATCCCGGGGCCGTCGGACAGCGACCGGGAACTAATAACGAGGGAATTGAAGTGTTGCCACAACGCTGATGGAAAGAGGCTTAGACATGAACGTAAACTGACTTTAAAGAAAGTACTTTCTTGCATGCCTATATTTATGGATTAGATAACTATACATTTACACAGCTCAAGGACAGATCAAGGACCAATGCGTAGAAGCTTCTGGAAGGAATATTTAGTTAATGCAAAAAGAAATTTCTAAGCATTGTCACTCCCAGCAGTACGAGAGTGCTTTTGGAAACCAGAGCTCCTGCCACAGGGCAGAACACTGACATCCGTCTTTCAGGGGTGTTTTAAGGGAAAATTCCATGATGGGTGTCACACACTGGATTAAGCAATATCTTCCATCCCTCCCAAATCTGGGGTTCTGTCATTCTATGAATTATCAGAATCCCTGGCTCACAAGTGGGACTGGACTGAGGCTCTAAGAGCTTGTAAATATTTGCACAGCAGTCCTTTGAAAGCACTCATCGGGACTTCTGTGCCATAACGCTCTGCCCTGAGTGACCACCGAAGTGTTTATTTTACTCTGGCTCCTCGAACGGGTGACTGAACTCATTTGCAAACAGGGAAAAGACAGCCGTGTCAGCTCCGATTGCTCTCAAGGTCAGAGGTGTTGTTTTCCTTCTTGTTGTGTAAGGAATGTGTTTTTTTTCTTCTTATGGTAACTGTAAGACTGGACTGAGCACAAAGAGAGAGGACATTTGAAGTACATGTTGCAAGCACAGCCGGAGGGATTAGGGACAAATGAAATGGAGGCAGAGATTGGGAAGACAGTGGAAGTATTAAGGTTACTTCCCAGCCCAGCTGAGCATTTCATGACGGATGTGTCCGAGCTCCAAGGGTTGGCCTTGGCTCGACCGCCCTGAGATCGCTCTGCTCTGTGTCAGAGGACATCATCAGTGTTTGCAAAATCCAATTAAAGCAGCGTTAGTGCACACGGGCACACTGAGCCGCCCAGCGCGTTTTATGCCCAGTCCCTCTGGCAGTTCTGGAAGCCCAGCCACAGTTTTAGAAAAGAGTTATTTGGATGAGCCTTTGGAACAGATTTTTTTTCTCCAATTTAAATTATTTTTCATTTTATTGAAAACTTCCAGAGTTCCATTTGGTTCAAATATCAAAGCAGGGAAAATAAACTTTTCCTTCCTTTTTGTGACATGCTTATAAAAATTATTTTCGTCACTCAGGTGAATTATCAGCAAGTATGATGTCATGCTGCTGAGATTAAGCACAAAGACAGGGAGATGCAAGGCAGGAAGGCTCGGCTCCCGCCCTTGCTCCTTAGGTGCAGAATGTGGAACTGAATCGCAGCTGTTAGTGTTACGTAATCCAGGGATACTAGGAAGTAGAAGTGGCCCAAACTGTTTTATAACAATAGTAGGAAAATACATTTTTCTCTATTTGTAAAGATTTCTGGTTTTGATTATGTATCAGTCCATAATCTGAATGTACATCCACATGGTGAAATTGTTTCGCATAATCTGTTTTGGGCCACGGCAGAGTTGCCTTTACTGGAGGAACTCTACTGCTAATAACCATGATAACTTCTGTATTAGATATTAAAATAACAGTTTGAAGGCCCTAGAGATCACCCAGAAGCTGACAGAAACTGGAAGGACAAAACCCTTGCAATAAGGGAAGCAAACTGAACCAACTCAGTGTAGCCACGTGAATCTGACTACTTGCTGAGGGCGCTTCCAGTCCATGCAGGGTGTGTGGAGATAGAGTTCAAATGAGAAGTGCCAATGTTCTGAACGCAGTGGTTTGCCTGTGTCCCCAGAGTTCATCTGCTGGAAGCTGAGTTGCTCTTGTAACAGGGCTGGGGCCTTTCCAAGGGGATTAGCCTGAGGCTCTGCCCCTGTGGATGGAATATGCTTTTGTATCGGGAGTGGATTTGTTGTCTAGGGAGGTGGCTCCTGATAAGTTTGTCCCCATTCCTCTCTTTTTTTTTTGAGACAGAGTTTTGCAATTGTTGCCCAGGCTGGAGTAGTGCAGTGGTGCAATCCCAGCTCACTGCAACCTCTGCCTCCCAGGTTCAAGTGATTCTTCTGCCTCAGCCTCCTGAGTAGCTGGGATTACATGCCCGGGTAATTTTTGTATTTTTAGTAGAGACGGGGTTTTGCCATGTTGGCCAGACTGGTCTTGAACTCCTGACCTCAGGTGATCTGCCTGCCTCAGCCTCCCAAAGTGCTGGGATTACAGGCATGAGCCACCACACCTGGCCTCTCTCTTGCCCCCACTTCCACCAGTGGAAGGCCCTCACCAGATGCTGGCACCATGTCTTGGACTTCCCAGCCTCCAGAACCATGAGCCAAAAAAACTGCTATTCCTTATGTATTACCCAGTCTGTGGAATTGTGGCAGGACAGTCCACAGCTCTCATTCTATTCTCAAAGGGGTGAGAGGTTCCAAAGGGGTTCATGTCCACTCATGTAGAAGCCAGAGGAAGACAGATCACACAGCCACAGCATCAGAGTTAGACCAAGAAAGGGGTGTTTAGAGACTTCCAGGCAATCATGAAACATTCCATTTCTATGTCAGCTGTTTGGTATGAAGTACGCACTTGCCGAGAATCAAACACTGAGAAGATCAGGTATTCTATGTTGAGATCTGATCTTGACAAGTAAATGACAAAAGGCAGAGAAAAGTAGCTAGAAAAGAAGGAAGATGCAGCCCCGGTAGCTGCCTTCTTTCCCCGTCCAAGGCCAGGCGTGCTGCCCAGCAGGTCTTGGCGTTACAGAGAATGCTGGCGGCTCTGTCTAGTGTCTGTGTGGAGGGCTCGCTGCTGAGCCACATCGAGTTTTCTGGAGATGCATTAGCTAAGCTAGTGAGACCGTGCTCAGTTCCTCCCCGTGCAGTGGGCATTACCACTGTGATTCTGTGGGTGGGACAAGGAGGCAACGAGGCTAATGGGAGAAGTCAAGGGGCAATCGCCCACTCAGTGCCCACTCAGCTGCTGACCGTGTGCTGTGGGCTGCCTTTCTTGCAGAGAGAAAGCAGCTCTGGTCTGGTGATGGAGGTGGATGTGCTATGAGAGTCCACCTGCCAGAGCCCCAATGGAAACGGGCCCAGACTGCTGGCGAGTGCAGCAGGGACGACTCACGGAGGCAGGGGGAGTTCGCAGGGTGGCTGGGACCACACAGTCCCTTCCTCACAGAGGGCATGGGACACCCCACTCCTATACAACAAACACCATTCAGTTCTCACTTAAAAATCTGAACATGGCCGGGCGCAGTGGCTCAAGCCTGTAATCCCAGCACTTTGGGAGGCCAAGGCGGGCGGATCACGAGGTCAGGAGATCGAGACCATCCTGGCTAACATGGTGAAACCCCGTCTCTACTAAAAAATACAAAAACTAGCCGGGCGAGGTGGTGGGCGCCTGTAGTCCCAGCTACTCGGGAGGCTGAGGCAGGAGAACGGCGTAAACCTGGGAGGCGGAGCTTGCAGTGAGCTGAGATCTGGCCACTGCACTCCAGCCTGGGCGAGAGAGCGAGACTCCATCTCAAAAAAAATTTAAAAAAAAATAAAAAAAAAATATGAACATGATCTGCCTTTGGTGAACTTTATTGGTTTTTTGAGACAGAGTCTCGCTCTNGAGATGGAGTCTCGCTCTGTGCCCCAGGCTGGAGTGCAGTGGTGCGATCTCGGCTCACTGCAAGCTCCACCTCCCGGGTTCACACCATTGTCCTGCCTCAGCCTCCTGAGTAGCTGAGACTACAGGCGCCGCCACCATACCCAGCTAATTTTTTATAATTTTAGTAGAGATGGGTTTCACTGTGTTAGCCAGGATGTTCTTGATCTCTTGACCTTGTGATCCACCTGCCTCCGCCTCCCATAGTGCTGGGATTATAGATGTGAGCCACCATGCCCGCCCCCCTTAGATAAATTTTTAACCATACAGTATTGTCATTTGTATGCTGTAGTTAAGAGCTTCCAGAGGTCACATGCACTAGATCTTAACAGCTGAGCCCTCATGAAAAACATGTTATCTTCCACCATCTCGGGGAAGCAGTGATACTGTGGAATGGGAAAAGTGCAGTCTCCCAGGATTTCTGCTGTTTCCATGCTGAGTAACAGCATTTCCAGTCCCGTAACTCCGGTCCATGATCTTCAGTTAGGTGGGAATAGCCTTACGAAGTGCCCTTTCCCCGTGTGGGCATTTACAACCTTCAAAACTCCCAAGGATGGACCCAACTTGACAAACATCAACTGCTCCCCGTGTCCCAAAGGTGGACAGTCAGAGAACCTGGGGAGTGAGCCTGCTTCCGCACAGCTCATCAAACATCACACCTTTTGTGCAAGGTTTGGGAGAGCTAGTTTGGAGTGGCAAACACCAATTCAACCTCCAGACAGCACAGGGTAACCAGGAGGGGCAGTGGTCAAGGTTCCATGAGGAACGACTCAGTTGGTGCTTTGTCTACACAGCTCACTCCCACAGAGACCCAGGGCGGAAGGGAAGGGGTTTTCCCCTTGGGGAGTTTGCCTCTTTCCCCCATTAACTATTATTTTCGGCCGGGCGCGGTGGCTCAAGCCTGTAATCCCAGCACTTTGGGAGGCCGAGGTGGGCGGATCACGAGGTCAGGAGATCGAGACCATCCTGGCTAACACGGTGAAACCCCGTCTCTACTAAAAAATACAAAAAATTAGCCAGGCGTGGTGGCGGCGCCTGTAGTCCCAGCTACTCGGGAGGCTGAGGCAGGAGAATGGTGTGAACCCGGGAGGCGGAGCTTGCAGTGAGCTGAGATCCCGCCACTGCACTCCAGCCTGGGCGACAGAGCGAGACTCCATCTTAAACAAAACAAAACAAAAAACAAAACAAAACAAAGAAAACTATTATTTTCTCCAGACAATGCTCAGCTTCTAACACTCACCTTCCCAGGGAGCCTTGCTGCGGGAAATGCGTCCGGGTGTTTCTCAGAGAGGCCTGGATGCTCGCGGCCTGTGTGGTCTCAGCTTCCTTCATTGTTCCGGGCCTCGGTTTCCTTATCTATAAATTGGGAATGTGAAAGGCTCTCTTGAAGCATTACTCTCGGGACTATAAACAACTCACGTAAAGCAAGGGGCTGGTGTGCATACTTCATCTATAAAGCACGGCTCTGACCCTGGTCTGCTTGTCTCAGAACACAGACACGAGGCCAGGCCACTGGTCCGAGCTCCCTTGGCCATTAGGCCAGACTGTAATCGGTTCTACTTACAGAAGTTCAACAAGATGTAGTTTACCTCAACCGTGAAACACCTGCTAATACAGAACTCAAGGGTGGTGTAAAGGTTAAACAGGTTCACGCTCATCGAAAGCTCCACAACATTCAACAAATGTCGGCTGTCACTGTTGTGCAGACGCTCAACCCTCCCACACTGTCACTCAAGGGTCTGGGGACAGGCCTGAGATGACAGCGTGATTGGGAAACTAGTGGTGAGGGTGGAAGCCAGGGCAGGCTCAGGAGGCTCAAGACCTGGCACTGTTCTGTGGCTGGGATGGGGTCTGGCCTCTGCAGGCCCTGCCTGGCTCCTTCTGTGTCCACTGGTCACCACCACAACGGATCAAACCAGCACACAGGAATGCCTGTGCTTCAGAGGAAGTCACTTACGTAAAATATTTGATGTTTAAAAGGGAAATACATGCAAGTTACTTTTATGATTTTATAGGTTCTCAGCAGTCAGAAAAAGTAGCCAATCTATTAATCAGAAATAGTTCACGATACAGTTCTTAGATGATGTCCTTGTTTGAATTAATTCTCCTAACACATCCACCCGTGGTGTCCCGAGCACGCGTGCTCTGACGCAGCAATAGCTTCCTGTTGTTTTATTTACTGATGTCCCCACGTGTGCAGCACAGGGTCTGCCAAACAGCTGGAGTTCAGTGTCTGCTGAATTCAGTTTCGATGCACTAAACACCCTGAATGTACTCCTGGAGTTTCTTCTTCTTCTTCTCCTAGTCACTGGGGCACAAGCCCTGCCTAGATTTTCATATACAAAATGTTAGGTTCGAAGAAATGGAAGAAATGCTGTTTTCTTATGTGCAGTCAAGTAGCGACTTTCGAGGGAGCTCCACTGAGTGGCGAATTGTCTGAGTGCACACAGATCTCTTGGGGTGGACGTGACAGAACCCAGGCAGTGTGAAATGGGAAACACAACATGAAGGCAAGCAATGCGGCCCGGCCTAGTAGAAGGTAGGCCTGTCATGTAATGTGTGGCCCGGCCTAGTAGAAAGTAGGCCTGTCGCCGGGCGCGGTGGCTCAAGCCTGTAATCCCAGCACTTTGGGAGGCCGAGATGGGCGGATCACGAGGTCAGGAGATCGAGACCATCCTGGCTAACACGGTGAAACCCCGTCTCTACTAAAAATACAAAAAAAAACTAGCCGGGCGAAGTGGCGGGCGCCTGTAGTCCCAGCTACTCGGGAGGCTGAGGCAGGAGAATGGCGTAAACCCAGGAGGCGGAGCTTGCAGTGAGCTGAGATCCGGCCACTGCACTCCAGCCCCGGCGACAGAGTGGGACTCTGCCTCAAAAAAAAAAAAAAAGAAAGTAGGCCTGTCGTGTAATGTTTGGAACTCGCTTTCTTGTCTGGAAATGAGACACTTGATGAACAGATCTTTGATGTGTGAGTGCAGGTTACTGCCCATGCACTTAGCAGAGAGGAATCAGTCACATGGGTTTGAATCAGTGAGTAGATGGTAAGGTATTTAAATAATGCTGAATTTATTTTATTCATTCATTTATTTATTTATTTTTAGAGACAGGGTCTGGCTCTGTTGCTCAGGCTAGGATGCAGTGGTGTGATCACAGCTCACCGTAGCCTCTACTTCCTGGGCTCAAGTGATCCTCCCACCTCAGCCTCCTGAGTAGCTGGGACTACAGGAACTTGCCACCGTGCACAGCTAATTACTTTATTTTATTTTTTGTAGAGATGGGATCTCACTGTTGCCCTCTTGAACTCCTGGGCTCAAGAGATCCTCCCAGATGGGTGCTGTGGTGTGTACCTGTAGTCCCAGCTATTTGGGAGGCTGAGGCACGAGAATCACTTGAACCTGGGAGGTCAAGGCTGCAGTGAGCCAAGATCATGCCACTGCACTCCAGCCTGGGTCTGGGCTACAAAGCAAGATCCTGTCTCAAAAAAAAAAAGAGAGAGATCCTCCTGCTTCAGCCTCCCGAGGTGTTGGGATTATAGGCATGAGCCAACGTGCTGGCCTAGAGTTCTTTTTCTTGTCATTATTCCCTAAACAATACAGTAAAACAACTATTTACATATCGTTTACATTGTATTAGGTATTATAAATCACCTAGAGACGACAAAGTACACAGGAGGATTGCATAGGTTACATGCAAATACTACGCCATTTTATGCCAGGGACTTCAGCATCCATCGATTTGGGTGTCCACAGGGATTCCTGGAACCAATGCCCCACCCATACCAACAGATGACTACATACAAAGACCCTGGTGAAAGGCAAGGGTGGGCTGAGGTCACTGGGTGTGGGGGTGGGTAAGGCAGCTCTACCCACACTGCCACACTTTAAAAGTGAGCCCCCTGCCTAGGGTGTGCTGGATGAACTACCCTATCCCATAGGCTATTTCTATAGAGTTACAAACAGAATAATGGGGCTGAAGAATGAGACCACACATTCAGTAGCCGCCTCTAGGCTGGAAACAGTATTTCCACTATTCACTTTTCTTCATCAGTCTGGCCCCAGGTTTGACCATTTAGTCTTTTCATTATCAACTTTTGTTTTATACAGCATGAATTTCTGCTCATTCCTTCATTTGTTCTTTTACTTTATTTTGCTGTTCTTCTTAAATTTAAGATGGATGTTTACCTTGTTAACTTTCAGGTGGAATTTTGTACTCATGTACAGAGAAGCGAGTTTCTCTGTGTAAGTCAATTTTTGCATTCTGTATTTCAAGGTTATGTTATTGGTTCACATTACTCTAAAGTTATCTTTAGGAATTAAACATTTATTATAATTATTAACACATTTGGGTTTATAGCTACCATATTATTTGTGATTTTCCTTTTTTTTTCTGTTTCTTTTCACTTTTTTCTTGCCTTCATTTCAATTAGCTTTTGTTAACCATTTTAGTTTTTTTCTACTAATTTGGAAGTTTTACATTCTGCTTGTGTAGTTATAATCATTAACCTAGGAATTATAACAGGAATACTTAATTTACCAAGTCTGAAGTTCATCAGTACTTTACCCTAGTTCTGAAAGTAGGACCTAGAACTCTTAACTCTATCCCTTTCTTGATTTATAGGCTTTATTAATTATGTGTTAAAATGCAGTAAGATATTACTATTGGCCGGGAGTGGTGGCTCATGCCTGTAATCCCAGCATTTTGGGAGGTCGAGGCGGGCAGATCATGAGGTCAGGAGATCGAGATCATCCTGGCTAACACGGTGAAACCCCACCTCTACTAAAACATAAAAAAGTTAGCTGGGTGTGGTGGCAGGCGCCTGTAGTCCCAACTACTCGGGAGGCTGAGGCAGGAGAATGGCATGAACCTGGGAGGTGGAGCTTGCAGTGAGCTGAGATCATGCCACTGCACTCCAGCCTGGGCGACAGAGAGAGACTCCTTCTCAAAAACAACAAAAAAGATATTACTATTGTTTTATATGCACTTTATTTGTTCCTCATTCTGGCACTTTGTTCCTCATTCTGATCACTTTGCTTCTACTGCAAGTATATTATTATTATTATTATTATTATTATTATTATTTTTGAGACGGAGTCTTGCTCTGTCGCCCAGGCTGGAGTGCAGCGGTGCAATCTCAGCTGACTGCAAGCTCCGCCTCCCGGGTTCATGCCATTCTCCTGCCTCAGCCTCTCGAGTAGCTGGGACTACAGGTGCCCGCCAACTCGCCCGGCTAGTTTTTTGTATTTTTTTTTAGTAGAGATGGGGTTTCACCATGTTGGCCAGGATGGTCTCGATCTCCTGACCCCATAATCCACCCGCCTCGGCCTCCCAAAGTACTGGGATTATAGGCGTGAGCCACCGCGCCCGGCTTTAAGTATATTATTTAAACTGTCTTTTAGAAAGGGGTGGCTTATGGTAAGATTTCTCAATGTTCCTTTGTCTGTAAATGTTTTCCACCTAGGCCTTAAAGGATATTTTCTCTGGGCATCGAATTCTAGTTTGGCAGTATTGTTTGTTTTTTTTCCTCCCTCATCATATTGAAGATATTCCACTGTCTCTTGTCTCTCAATGTTACTGTTGAGCAGTCAGCTCTCACATTCACTGTTGCTCTTTCTATGGCAATCTGGCTTTTTCTTTCAGTTGCTTTTAACAAATTGTTCTTGTCTTTGGTATTCTGGAATCTGACTATGATTTCTTATTTATCTTTCTAGTTCTTTATCTTACCTGGAAAAATGTTAGTCATTATATCTTCAACCATCGCCTCCTTCCCTTGCTCCTTCTCCTGCCCGTCTGGTGTACTTACTGGACAAACATTTGCTCTCAATTCTACTGGTCTTCTGAATCTATTTCAATTTGCTTAACTTCAGTGTTGTGTGATTTCCATTTGCCCCTCCAGATTGTGTCTTCCTCTGCCCTGCTCTGTGCCCCTGGAAGTTGACTTCAGCAGACTGGATGTCCAGACCCTCTTGCATTCTGGCTGTTGGGTTAGTCAAAGGGAGGCCCCAGCAGAAATAAGGAGGAGAGACTGCTTTGGTTATTAATTTCTCTCACTCTCTTTCTGCAGGGCTGAGGCTTGGTGTCACTGTGTTCCTCTATGGCTGTGACTCCCATCTGGGGCCCTTCTACATGGCTTAGCATTTGCTAGGTTCTATCATTTCTTTGCCCCTCAGTCCTATGAATTGTGATGGCTTCCCACAGTTGCCAGTTAACTGGATCCCTCGTCATCCTTTGTTGGTTCTTTTAACCCAGCTCACACTTCTGTTAATAGTGTCTTTGGCCGGGTGCAGTGGCTGATGCCTGTAATCCCAGCACTTTGGGAGGCTGAGGTGGGCAGATCATGAGGTCAGGAGATTGAGACCATCCTGGCTAACACGGTGAAAACCCGTCTCCACTAAAAATACAAAAAATTAGCCGGGCGTGGTGGCAGGCACTTGTAGTCCCAGCTACTCGGGAGGCTGACGCAGGAGAATGGCATGAACCCAGGAGGTGGAGCTTGCAGTGAGCCAAGATCGCACCACTGCACTCCAGCCTGGGTGACAAAGTGAGGCTTTGTCTCAAAACGAAACAAAACAAAACAAAACAGAGTCTTCCAAAAAATTGATTCATGGCTGGGCGCGGTGCTCATGCCTGTAATCCCAGCACTTTGGGAGGCCAAAGCAGGCAGAACATGAGGTCAGGAGTTCAAGACCAGCCTGGCCAACATAGTGAAAGCCTGTCTCTACTAAAATAATAAAATAAAATTAGCCAGGCATGGTGGCAGGCGTCTGTAATCCCAGCTACTTGGTAGGCTGAGGCAGGAGAATGGCATGAACCTGGGAGGCAGAGGTTGTAGTGAGCCAAGATTGCACCACTGCACCCCAGCCCAGGTGACCAGTGTGAGACTCCATCTCAAAAAAAAAAAAAAAAAAAAAAATTTAAATTTTAT
>NW_016808212.1:296515-352416 GCF_001698545.2 Rhinopithecus bieti
AAAAAAAAAAAAAAAAAAAAAATTTAAATTATATTCATTTAAATTCTTCGAGTGTGCCATCTATTTCCTGCCTGAAACAGGAACTAATATAAATTTGTATTTCCCACTACTTTTTTGTGATCTGGATACTTTCTTTTCATCTATCTTTCAGTTCTCTACTTTTCTTCAGCTATCTCTATTCTGCTGTTAAAACTGTCTATTAAGTTTTCATTTTCAGTAATTAGTTTTTTTTTTAATCAGGAAATTTCAGTTAGATTTTTTCCAAGTCTTCTTAGTTGAGTTTTATAGCCTGAGATTCTTTCTTTTCCTTTCTGCATAGATTTAAAGTTTGTGTATTACTTCTTTAAACATAAGAAACAATATTATTTTGTATCTTGTGTCCTATAATTCCAATATCTGAAGTCTTTGTGATTTAATTTATCTTATTTGTTGTTTCTGCTGGTTCTTATTCTTAATGCCTTGTTTTCTTTTGGATTTAATGATTTTTTTTATTATGAGTTGTTCATTTTCCATGGAACATTATTTGTAGGTATTCTTTGGGGCCTGGCATGAAAATAAGTTTCTTCAGGAAAAATTGTGTTGCTTTGCCAAGTTCACTCTGAGACCAGCATGAGGCCTAGGGTTTGGCTATGACTTCTCAGGGGCCTCCTTTACCCATTTTCTTAGTGCTCAGTGTGTACCCTTTGGGACCCAGCTTTATAGAGTGAATACTCTATTCACCTTCGGTAGCCCTAGGTTTTATTTCCAGCGCCTCATCCCCACAAGGCTATAAACACCAAAACTGGAGTTCACTCAGTTCAGCAAATGCTCTGAGAGTGAAAACCAATGCAGAGCTCCATCTGAGTACCTGCTTTCACTGACGCTTTTTTTTTCCAAAGTGTATTAGGCCATTCTTGCATTGCTATAAAGAACTACCTAAGACTAAGTAATTTATAAAGAAAAGAGGTTTCATTGGCTCATGGTTCTTCAGGCTGTACAAGAAGCATGGTGCTGACATCTGCTCAGCTTCCAGGGAGGCCTCAGGAAGCTTACAATCATGGTGGATGGCGAAAAGGGAGTAGGCACGTCACATGGTGAAAGCTTAGGAGAGGTGGGGGAGGCGCCATGCACTTTTAAATGGCCAGATCTCATAAGAATTCACTTGCCATTGCAAAGACAGCACCAAGCCATGAGGGATCCGCCCCCATGACCCAAACACCTCCCACCAGGCCCCACTTTCAGCTCTGGGGATTATAGTTCAACATGAGATTTGGTCAGGGACAAATATCGAAACTCTATCATTGTACCCCTAGCCCCTCCCAAATTTCATGTCCCTCTCACATTAAAAAATACAATCATGCCTTCCCAAGAGTCCCCTAAAATCTTAACTTGTTCCAGCGTTAACTCACAAGTCCAAAGTCTCATCTGAGACAGTAAAGTACATTCTACCAATAAGCCTGTTTAAAAAAAAAAAAAAAGTTATTTACTTCTAAGACACAGTGGAGATATAGGCAGCATTGGGTAAACATTCCCATTCCAAAAGAGATAAGTCAGCCAAAAGAAAGGCACTACAGGCCCCAGGCAAACAAAACCCAGCAGGGTAGTCATTAAATCATAAGGCTCCAAAATAACCTTTGACTCCATGTCTCACATCCAGGGCACACTGCTGCAAGGGTGGTCTCCCAAGGCCTTGGGCAGCTCTGCCCCTGTGGCTTTGCAGGGTTCCACCCCCTGGGCTGCTCTCACCAGCTGGAGGTGAATGCCTGTGGCTTTTCCAGGTGTAGGGTGCAAGCTGCTGGTGGATCTACCATTCCAGTTTCTGGAGGATGATGTCCCCCTTCTTACAGCTCCACTAGGCAGTGCCCCATTGGAGACTCTGTGTGGAGGCTCCAACCTCACATTTCCCCATGGCAGAGGTTCTCTGTGAGGGCTCTGCCCCTGCAGCAGGCTTCTCTGTGCACTCAGACTTTCTCATACATCCTCTGAAATCTAAGTGGAGGCCACCAAGAGTTCTTCAGCCTTGTATGTTGCGCACCTGCAGGCTTAACACTATGCAGGAGCTGCCAAGGGTTATGTTCTCCAAAGCCCAAGCTGTACCTGGGCCCCTTTGAACCATGGTTGGAGCTAAGCAGCTGAAATGTGGGAAGCAGTGTCCCAAGGCTGTGCAGGGCAATGGATACCCTGGGCATGACCCGTGAAACCATTCTGTCCTCCTAGGCCTCTGGGCCTATGATGGAAGGGGCTCCTGGGAAGTCTCTGAAATGCCTTCCAGCCTTTTTCCCCATTCTCTTGGCTCGCTTTTAGTTATGCAAATATCCCTAGCATGTGATCATTCTGCAGCCTGCTTAAATTCCTTTAAAAAGCTTTTTCTTTCTGCGCCACATGGCCAGGCTGCAGATTTTCCAAACTTTTATGCTCTGCTTCCTGTTTAAATGTAAGTTCCAATGTTAGGTCATTTATTTGCTCCTCCATCTGAGGTAAGCTGTTGGAATTAGCCAGGCTATCTCTTGAACGCTTTGCTGCTTAGTAATTTCTTCTGCCAGATGCCCCAATCATCACTTTTTAGTTCAGACTTCCACAGATCCCTAGGGCACGACCAGAACGCAGCCAAGCTCTTTGCCAAGGCATAACAAGGGTGACTTTTGACCCAGTTCCCAATAATTTCCTCATTTCTATCTGAGATCTCAACAGCCTGGACTTCACTGTCCATGTCACTAACAGTATTTTGGTCACAACCATTGAACCAGTCTCTAAGATGTTCTAAGCTTTCCCTCATCATCCTATCTTCTTCTGAGCCCTCCAAAGTCTTCCAACCTCTGCCTAGTACCTAGTCCCAAAGTTAATTTTTTTTTTTTTTTTTTTTTTTGAGACGGAGTCTCCCTCTGTCACCCAGGCTGGAGTACAGTGGCGCAATCTCGGCTCACTGCAAGCTCCGCCTCCTGGGTTCACGCCATTCTCCTGCCTCAGCCTCCGGGGTAGCTGGGACTACAGGCGCCGCCACCTCGCCAGGCTAGTTTTTTGTATTTTTTAGTAGAGACGGGGTTTCACCGTGTTCGCCAGGATGGTCTTGATCTCCTGACCTCGTGATCCGCCCGTCTTGGCCTCCCAAAGTGCTGGGATTACAGGGTTGAGCCACTGCACCTGGACCCAAAGTTAATTTTACATTTTCAGGTATCTTTATAGCAATGCTCCACCTGTTGGGACCAATTTTCTGTGATCTAAACACCTCGCACAAGGTCCCACCTCCAGCACTGGGGATTATAATTCAATATGAGATTTGATGAGATTCAATATGAGAAAAATATCCAAACTATATCATCAAGTAATATTTAGATAACTTTAAAGGGTGTTTAAAACATAGTTTAGGTACTTTGTAATGTTTGTTTTGTTTTTTGAGACGGAGTCTCACTCTGTCACCCAGGCTGGAGTGCAGTAGCATGATCTTGACTCACCACAACCTCTGCCACCCAGGTTCAAGCAATTCTCCTGCTCAGCTTCCAGAGTAGCTGGGATTACAAATGCCTGCCACCGCACCCAGCTAATTTTTGCAGTTTTAGTAGAGACAGGGCTTCACAATCTTGGCCAGGCTGGTCTTGAACTCCTGACCTCATGATCCACCTGCCTCAGCCTCCCAGAGTGCTGGGATTACAGGCATGAGCCACCACACCCAGCCATGTACTGTTTTCAATATGAGACTGTCCTTTATCCCTAGCCGACCACGTAAAATGGCACTTGTTTTAAAATGTATTATGTATGGAACAGATAATGTCTGAAATTGCCTGAATCTAGCAGTAGGCAGCAGGATAAGCCTGCTTTTAGCATATATGTGCTGGTCAAAGCTATTCTTGATCTGCCACTTTTTCAACTTACAGCTTTTCTTTTTTTCTTTTTTCCTTTTTTTGAGATGGAATCTCACTATGTTGCCCAGGCTGGAATGCAGTGGCACAATCTTGGCTCACTGCAACCTCCTGCCTCAAGCAACTTTCCTGCTTCAGCCTCCTGAGTAGCTGGGATGACAGATGTGTGCAACCATGCCCACCTAGTTTTTGTATTTTTAGTAGAGATGGAGTTTTGCCATGTTGGCCAGGCTGGTCTCAAACTCCTGACCTCCAGTGATCTGCCCACCTCGGCCTCCCAAAGTGCTGGGATTACAGGCATGAGACACTGCGCCCAGCCTCAACCTATAACTTTTTATATTTTAAAAAATAATTTGGACTAGACCACATTTTCTCATGGCAGAGTCAGTCAGTCAAGTAAAAAGGGAAAAGAGAGCAGATTGTGATCAGGTGACAAAATGGAAAACATGATCTAGATAAAGCCACATATCGCAGGTGATAACACATTGCCTCAAAATATGAAATCATGAAGTTTTTACATATCTACTTCTAAAATTTACTATTTAACGTTATTAAAATTCTGTATGATTCAATTTTCTCCATCAATCCCATGGCCTTCCTAGTACTTTCCCATTTTGATGTGTTTCACCTTCTGTTTACTGAGTATTGGCATGGTGGCCTGCCATAGAAATTTTGAAAATGAGAGTAACTTAAAATTAAAAAGTGGTCTGAATTAATCCCAATGGAAACTGAGCTATGCAGATGATGATCAGCTGAAAAAGACTGTAAGGAGAAAGGAAACAGGATAGGAGTTACTTGCTGGGCAGGATCATTCACGAGAGTTCTTTCATGTTTTCTTAAGAGTTTGGAATTCCGACTTTGTCAGTCCCCAGGTACACTGATGCTTTTATGGAGGTTTTAAATGAATGAACATTGATGAAGACCTGCATTAGTCAATATTAGCCTGGGACAGACGAACAGAAGAGGGTTTATTACCTGTCTCTTTATATAATGGTCATAGGTTCAGATTTTCTAAACAGAAGTATTTTGGCATTATACGTTGTACAATATTTGGATTAATTATCAACTGAACATGGATTTATTATTTATTTATTTATTTATTTTTGAGACAGAGTCTCACCCTGTCACCCAGGCTGGAATTCAGTGGTGCGATCTTGGCCCACTGCAACTTCTGCCTCCCAAGTTCAAGTGATTCTCCTGCGCCAGACTCCCAAGTAGCTGGGATTACAGGCCTGCGCCACCACGCCCAGCTAATTTTTTGTATTTTTAGTAGAGACAGGGTTTCACTATGTTGGTCAGGCTGGTCTCGAACGCTTGACCTCATGATCCACCTGCCTCGGCCTCCCAAAGTGCTGGGATTCCAGGCGTGAGCCACTGCGCCCAGCTCAATTGAACATAGATTTAAAGGGCATCTGCTTTAGATGCCAATGCAGTAGGCATCAGTACTGTTTACAAAGAACTCTGTTATTCTTAACTCACTGTCCAGAAATAGGCACATGAGACTGAAACATTTGATTGTCAAACTCATTCCCCTTTCCTCGGCATAGCTATTGTCAACCTTTACTCCAGAAGTCTGATCTCTCAATGACCATCCTGAACAGAGGCCCCTGCTGACCTGTGGTGGGTATCTCAACCAGCTTGGGCTGCCATAACAAAATGCCACTGATTGAGTGGCTTAAATAACATGCAATTTTCTTTTCACAGTTTTGGAGACTGGAAGGTCAAGATCAGGGCATCAGCATAGTTGGGTTCTGCTTGCAGCCTCTGCCTGGCTTGTTGAAAGCTGCCTTCCCTCTGTGCTCACATCGTCTCTCCTTGGTGCATGCATGGGGTCGGGGAAGCCTGGGAGCAGCCCTCCGGTGTCTTTCCTCAGAAGTGCTCATAAGTGCTAACTCCACCAGGAGATCTCCAGCCTCGTGACCTTTTCTGAACCGAATTATCTCCCCAAGGCTCCATCTCCAAATACCATAACGATGGGGGTCAGGGCTTTCACATACGGATTTGGGGAGACTCAACTTGGTCCACAGCAGTGGGCATGAAGCATCAGAGAGAAACAACCAACGCTGAGATTTGGAGACTATTTGTTATCACAGGATAATTTAGACTGTCCAGACAGATACATTCTGATAGCGAATATTATTTTTATACCTCTATGCTTTTGTGAGGAAATAATATGTTTTTAATTAAAAATAATAGCGGGAAAGGCACTTAGCTTACTATTAGTCTAGAAGTTGGTGGCAGGGCTGGAATTGAAATTTTAAGCCTCCTCCCTCTGGAAAACGGAAATTGCTAAAACATTATGGTTTCCTTGTGCAGACCTTCAAAATCAATTATTAAACTTGTGACAATAACGTCACATCATCAAAGTGAATTTTTTTCGCTGTTTTTAACCTGAGGGTCAGACATCACAACCACCTGCTTAACCAGCTTCCATAAACACCAAGGATTCAGATGTCTGTTGCAATATGAAACTTATCTTTGCTTACCTCGAGTATCTTTTTGGGTACAGCACAGAATGCTAATCTTAAGAAATTCTGCCTGCAGATATTTAGAATCGTTTGGAAATTGATCACACAAGCATAAGTACATGCATTTCAAATATGTGTACATTTATTATTATCACAAATCTTCTCTAGGAAAAGAGATCGGAAGATTTCCATTAAACCTAAAATTGTTCCTTTATGGAACAGCAGAATGCAAAGAATGTTTTTAACAGTGTGTCAATTGAATGACTCGTACTCAACCCATGGAAACAGCCCTTATCAGCAGCTCTGACGTGAGCAAGGGCAGAAGTTCATTAGCACAGGTGCCTGTCATGATCCACACACAGGAACGGAATTCTCACAGAAGAAACAACCTGTCTGCGTATGCAGTGCTTTAGTGAAACACAGGTGCTGGGGGATTATTGACAGCATATGACCCCAAGTACAATCCATCATGTACCTCCATTTAAATACCAAACAATTCATGACCAGCCTGGACAACACGGCGAAACCTCGCCTCTACTAAAAAATACAAAAAGTACCCGGGTGTGGTGGCGTGCACCTGTAGTCCCAGCTACTCGGGAGGCTGAGGCACTTAAATCTGAGAATTGCTTAAACTTGGGAGGTGGAGGTTGTAGTGAGCCAAGATCGTACTATTGCACTCCAGCCTGGGTGACAGAGTGAGACCCTATCTCATAAATAAACAAACAAACAAACAAACAAACAAATACCAAACAAGGTAATAACCCTAAAGAGGTCAAGAACAAAGCCACTCTTGGCTGGCAATGCAAAAGGAGAGTGGCCTTGGAATTCCATGCTCCCTGGACTCACCTCCAGTTGTGTCTCTCCAGCTGTGTGACGGTGAGCAAGCATTCAACCACATCAAAGCCAGCACTCTTATCTGTGAAACAGAGACAATCACACCTACCTCACTATGCTGTCCCAAGAAGGAAAGCAAGTGACCTGGCATGTGGTGGAGGCTCCCTGCTTTGCAGTTGTTAAGGTTCAACGAGAATTTAATAAACAGAACAAAAGTTTAGCAAATGTTATAACTAAGCAGTTAATAAGAACATAGATAATACATAATAATGCGTAACTAATCATACAGAATCTCTTTGCTCACTTATTAATGCCTGTAGAATAGGGTTAGTGAAAAACAAAAATAATTCACATAAAGTATTTTTAAAATGCCTAGTAGATAGTAACTGAGCAAAGAGTGAAGAAACAGAGGCTTGGTGAAGCTGATAAATTTTCCCAGGATCACAGGGGGTGGAGCTATATCTCAGAAATGAAGCTCACACTCTTAACTCATTGTGTAATTCTGCAGAGAATGTCAGGCTGCACCTTTGGCCCAGAGGGTGGCTCTCATGCCATTGCTGCCTTCCACAAAGGAGGCTGTTTCCTTAGACTTCTCTGTTGACAGTTTTCCTCTTTATGGCACAGTGTGGAGTTCCGACCCATTTCAGGGTTGTGCACAGGGTTCTGACGGTACTGTAATTCAGTAGGACTACCTGAGTATCGCAGAAGCCAGATTCCAACTGCTACAGCCCCAACTACATCAGGAACTTCCTCAAGCCAACATTCAATCAACAGAGTTCCACGGCCACTGCGAATGCTCTCGGCAGTGCTGCCTGAGGGGAGGGATGGCAGAAGAGTAAGACACAGTTCCTGTTCACAAAGAGCTGGCTACTTCCTTTGCAAACAAGATGTACGCGAGGAAGCATCCAGGTACAAAGCAGCCTGCGACTCGTTCTGAGTGAGTTCCTGTGGGGATCCAGGGAAGTGGCCGACGGGCCCGATGGAGCACTCCTAGGACCCTCTAAGACCGGATGGCTACTGATGGCTAATCCCCATGCAAAGGCTCCTTTCAGGCAGGAAGTTCAGTTCTGCAAAATGTACCTTTCATTCATCAGAATTACAGCAACAAGAAGGTAAAACAGAAAATACCAAGTCCACAAAACAAAGAGGTTTGAAAAACAAAGCTTTTCACTGAGAAGTGCCTGGCAGTCAGAAGCTTTGCAGAGTACCCTTGAGAGCATCCTTTACTACGGCTGAGAACTACCTTTCTCTGTCACAAGGTACACTTGGAGGCATCCTGGTAGCTGGAACCTCTGTTAACACAGTCAAGAACTGGCAATGTGCCTCATACTGCAGGCAGCATTTCTGACTCTCCTCAGAAAAGGACTTTAGCGGTTGGTTTCCCCAGAGAAGCCCAGAAGTCTATCAATAGAGAAGCTTGCTCCTAGTGGTGTAGAACACATACTTGCCCCCAAGAAGCTATACTCAGCCAGGAAATCACAAGAATAGGCAAGGGTGTTGATTCTTATCAACACGCACATGGTGTAGGATGCTTGGTACCTTACCATTGTCACAGCTCTGGGCCCATGATGAGTCATTATGGTTGTGCATTCACAGACATGCCTTTGTAGCTGAACAAGTTAAAAGCAGGTGGCTCACACCTATAATCTCAGCACTTTGGGAGGCCCAGGTGGGTGGATCACTTGAGGTCAGGTTTTGAGACCAGCCTGGCTAATATGGTGAAATCCTGTCTCTACTAAAAATACAAAAAGTGTTAGCCGGGAATGGTGGCAGGTGCCTGTAATCCCAGCTACTCGGGAGGCTGAGGCAGGCGAATTGCTTGAACCCCGGAGGTGGAGGTTGCAGTGAGCTGAGATCGTGGCACTGCACTCCAGCTGGGTGACAGAGTGAGAATCCGTCTCAAAAAAAAAAAAAAAAAAAGAAGAAGAATTAAAGAAAGGATGTTTGGCCATCTGAAGCAAAGTATTGTCTGGACTTATCTAAATACCGGATTAAAAGAAAAAGAAAGAGGAACTGGCTATATCAGAGAGAGAGAAAGTGGGAGAGGCTGAGGAAACATGTAAGAACCTAAAAGAAAGGGCAGTAAGTACGAGCATAGCTTTGCTAATCTCGGAAACGGTGGCCAGAACTGTCCTGTGGCTTAGCAAATGATCATAGCAGCGAATCCTAATTATCCTAGAAGCTTCCTTTAGAAGTGCCAGAGATGTAGGAGGTATGCTTGTGACACAAAAATGGAAGCATAGTTAATAGATGAGAAAAGCATGACTCAGAATGATTTTCAATATTGGAATGTTGGGAATTTATGAGAGGTATTTTCGTGTAAGAATAATAGGACTTATTTAAAAGGATTGGAGAGTGGGGGGCATCCCAGATGCGTGAGAAGCAGTATAGCTAATCGTTAGAAGTAGGTTTGCTGGAGCCAGGCTGCCTAGGTTCAAAGCCCACCTCTGCTGCCCGTTAGCTGCACAACCCCGGGCTGCTTTCGAGCCTTGCTGTGCCTTGGGTTTCCCCACGCACTTCATGAGGCTGTTGCAGGAATTAAACGAGTTAACATGTAGTCAACAGCTCTGAACACTGCTTGACTGAGTCAGCTCTACCTAACGTTTAATTTACGGGATGTGGCCCTGGGTTCCTTAAGGGAGCGGCCACACTCTTCACAAACATTAAAGCAGTAAAGGCTCCATCCTCATCAACTTTCTCCTCTGTTGGACCCCACAGGACTATCTCTCGCAACTGCTTCCTTGGCTCTCCTAAGGCACTGTGCGGAACCAGCGGCACCTCTTTCGCCTTAGATCAGGATTTCCCTTCTCCGCCCGTTTTGGGATTTAACAAGCACGAGAAAGGAGGGCTGCAGGGGAGCCGCGAGGGCTTCCTCACCACCGCCCGGGATCAGGGTGGGGGCGTCACCTGCTCTACACCCAGAGCCCGGGCACGCCCCGCACGCGCGGCTCCCTCCTCCTCTGCGGGGCCCACCGCGACCCGGGACGCCCAGACTCCCGGATACCCTCGACCCTCTGGACTCCTAAGCCCCGCATCCCCCAAATCCCAAGACCCCGGAGCCTCGAACCCTGGCCCAGGGCGGGTGGCTGGGGGCCTGAACCCGCTCCAGAAACCCGCAGGGCAGTCTGTCGGAAGCCTCTGCTTTACCTAGCATGAATTTAGTCTCCGCGCGCCCCCTAAAACCCAGGCGTCCTCTCCCCTGCGCCCACGCTGCCGGGGCCCTCACACACTCTCCGCGGCGGGCCTCCAGGCCGGGCGGGTGCGCTGTGCGACGCCGAAAGCGCCATAGAGCACGCAAGACACGTTTGGCTGAGCTCCCGGAAGTGATGTACGGCAAGCGCCCGACGGCGGAAATCCCACCTGCTCCCGACGGCGGAAGTTCCGGGAGTGCCCAGTACCCGCGTGCATACGGCAGCCGGCATGGCGCACTACAACTTCAAGAAAATTACGGTGGTGCCGTCCGCCAAGGTAGGCGGCTCCGGGAGGGCCACTGCTACTTTCGCCTTCTTCTTAGCGGGGTCTCAGGGGAGGGTCCGGGCCTGTAGTCGTGGGAGAGCGGTCGCCTTCGCTCGCCCACCACCCGCTCCCGGGCCGGACCTGCTGGACGCGTACTCGAGATCATTTCCCCTCCCCCAGCAGAATCCGGGGTCCACCAGAGATCGGATCCCCTAGAGACCCGGGTCCACCTGAGACCGGGGTCCACCCAAAGACTGAGGGCCCCCAGAGATCGGGGTCCACCCAGAGTAGGGTTCCCTGGAGGGCCCCTGGGTGACGAGTTGGGCGAGTGGAGGGGACCCCAACATGTGAGGGAGGAAGCACTCCGTGGTCCGTGATGAGCCTTCAGATTCTGGGTTTGGCGTAGCCCCCTCCCCTCTCAGGAATCCTCGGTTCGTTGCTATCGTGATTTAACACTTTTTAATTTTTAAGTCATTCTCTTTCACTGTTAAATTTGGGAACCCCTGTTCTTTTTTAGACCATAGTAGGCCCAGACTAAATTTTTACAGCGTTGGTTAGTGTGGCAAGAATGAGTCAACAAGTGTTAAGTGTTAGGATTTTTTCCCCCCCCCGAGACAGAGTTTTCCGCTTTTGTTTCCCAGGCTGGAGCGCGATCAAGGCTCACTGCAACCTCCACCTCCCGGGTTCAAGCGATTCTCCTGCCTCAGCCTCCCGAGTAACAGGGATTACAGGCGTGCGCCACCACGCCCGGCTAATTTTTGTGTTTTTAGTAGAGACGGGGTTTCACCACGTTGGCCAAGCTGGCCTCGAACTCCTGATCCCAGGTGATCTCCCGCCCCGGCCTCCCAAAGTGCTGGGATTACTGGCGTGAGCCACCGCACCCAGCCCCAGTAGTACAACTTTTAAGAAGTCGCGTTTTTATGTAGTGAACATTCAATTTGGGTCGCAATTATACAGACATTGACGGGCAGCTCGAGCCTCTCAGGAACTCCTGCACGAGAGGGAGTTACTGAAGTCCCTGCAGAGTGACTGTTTCCCTCTCATCAGTGTCTCCTTTTCTTCACGTCTCAACGACGGGATGAGCTTGCCTTGGAAAGCTTTGTGGGAGTCTCGTATTTTACCTTCATAGCAAAAATTGTTTCCCCGCCTCTCTCCATTTCTCATTTCTTCCTGACAATTGTTCTGACACATCTCTTGATAGATTGTAGTATTTTCTTTCTTTCTTTCTTTTTGAGATGCAGTCTTGCTGTGTTGCCCAGGTTGGAGTGCAGTGGTGTGATCTCAGCTCACTGCAGCCTCCACCTCCCAGATTCAAGTGATTCTCCTGCCTCAGCCTCCTGAGTAGCTGGGATTACAGGCGCAGGCCACCAGGCCTGGCTAATTTTTGTATTTTCAGTAGGATGGAGTTTCACCATGTTGGCCAGGCTGGTCTTGAACTCCTGATCTCAAGTGATCCACTTGCCTCAGCCTCCCAAAGTGTTGGGATTACAGGCATGAGCTACCACGCCCAGCCAGACTGTAGTATTTTCAGGTGCAGGCATCATGTCTTATTTGTATTTTTGGTCAGCCATCTCTCAAGTTTGTTGAGGGAATTTGCTCTTTGGATTACATGAGCTTTGTTCATGTTATTGACTTATGTGGAGAACTTTAGGATATGTTAGTACACCATCCATCTTCTGTGGAATGAGATTTGTATTTTTAGAGAACAGATGAGTTTACTTACCTAAAAAATGGGTGATGTTAATTGTTTGGTGATTGGAAGTTAAAAAAAAAAATCACATCAGGAAAGTGTGTGGTATTCAGTTCATTCTAGAAGCTGTTAAGTGAGTGCCTGTCCTGTGCATTGGGTACTGTGTTACAAAAATGCATTAGATAAAATACCTGCCTCTTTGGAAGTGGTTGTCAAGAGGGGTAAGTCGAGGTTGGCACGGTGGCTCATGCCTGTCATCCCAGCACTTTGGGAGGCTGAGGCGGGCGGAGCACAAGGTCAGGAGATCGAGACCATCCTGGCTAACACGGTGAAACCTGGTCTCTACTAAAAATACAAAAAAATTAGCTGAGCGTGGTGGCGGGCGCCTGTAGTCCCAGCTGCTGGGGAGGCTGAGGCAGGAAAATGGTGTGAATCCAGGAGGCGGAGCTTGCAGTGAGTGGAGATTGTGCTGCCACTGCACTTTGGCCTGGGCAACAGAGCAAGACTCTGTCTCTAACAAAACAAAACAAAACAAAACAAAACACAAAAAAGAGTAAGTCACATCACCAATGACCATACTAGAAATGAAACATTGTTATCATGGAGGACCCACATGGATTGGGAGAGGAGAAGAGTGTGGTTAGCTGTGGTAAGTTGGAGAGTCAGGGGCAATCTTATGAAGTAGGTAACCTTTGAACTGGTCCCCCTTCAGGATGTGTGAACGCCATTAGGCGCAGAAGAGTGTAGGGAAGATCTTCTGTAGGCCCAGAGGGAAGACCGTGTGTGCCCCTCATAGTACAATACTTGGCAGACTGTGTTGTGCCTACCTGTTTACTTCTGTCACTGGACCCTGAATTCCATGAAGGAAGCGACAGTATCTTGTTCATTATCTTCAGCACCCAAATATCCCTAACAACCTTTGTTTGAAATAATATTGAGTTAATCAAATTGTTGAATTAATCAAAGTGTTCAAGAAAAAAGATCCAAGTAAATTTGTGTGACTAGATACATTGGATTGAGGAATCCTGGGAATCGGATCCTTATTAAAGAGAAGTGCTGACTCTGCACTGGGCAACTCATGCAAAAATCTTTCATCTCCTCAAGTAGTTCCCGTCCATGCTCTTAGGAAATTATGAAGTGGATTTTAGTTTTACCTGTTGTTTTATGTACTTTCAAAGTCAAAGATACGCATAAAGAAATGGGAGGATTGTTTCTTTTTCTCAACTATTTTTTCTAGTTTATGATTTGAGTTCTCTGATTAGTTAAGTTTCAAAGGTTCTTAGGTGTTTGGAAATTAAGATAGCATCAAGAAAGTATGGCGTAAAATTTATCTTAGCAGCCGTGTGTTTGAAGATGAACAAGGTTGTACATAAAATGTTTAGTTACATTTTTGTAATTTAAAATATGTAGTACTGTAATTAGTGTTTTAAGAAGGTTTCAAATACGTGGATCAAAAGTAGACACTTTTGATGTAATTATGTTTTATTTTCTTTAATTGCAGGACTTTATTGACCTGACATTGTCGAAGACTCAACGAAAGACTCCAACTGTTATTCATAAACATTACCAAATTCATCGCATTAGACATTTTTACATGAGAAAAGTCAAATTTACTCAACAGAATTACCATGATAGACTTTCACAAATTCTAACAGATTTCCCTAAATTGGATGTAAGTGATTTGGGGGACTTCTGTGGTTATGTAAATATGAGCCTTCAGAGAACCAGTGTTTAACCAGTTTGGTGTACTCATTTGACAGAAAAGGAAACAAAATAAATGACTTAGATTACTCAATAAGTTAGTGGCAAATAACTAATTTGTTGAATTAATAAGGGAGGGAACAGAATATGGGGTTTTTGATTCCCTAGTATTCTTTCCTCCGACCAAACCCCATCTAAGGAGGCCCAAAACTCTCTTCTCAGGCTTTCTGTGTAACCCCTGGGCTTGCAGGTGCCAACCCAAGTGGTAATGATAGCTGTGGGTTATGAACTCAGAAGCTAACAGCTCACTGGTTGTCTGGGCTTCATCTCCTGCACCCTCTTTCCAAGGGTTTTATTTCTCTGGGCTCAGCTTGGGTGAGTGGTGTAAACTCCACCACTGTTAGTGATCTTGTTGCTTCATCAGCTGATGACAGTTCAGCACTGACTGTTTTCTTCTTTGGCAAGAAGAGATCACGTGGAAGCTGTGACTTTTGAATGAAGCCAGAAACCTTGAGCTCCTTTCTCTGCTGCACATTGTAGTTTGCCTGTTTCTTTCTTTCTTTTTTTTTTTTTTTTTTGAGGCTGAGTGTCACTGTATCGCCCAGGCTGGAGTACAGTGGCGCGATCTCAGCCCGCTGCAGCCTCTGCCTCCTGGATTCAAGCAATTCTTGTGCCTCAGTCTCCTGCGTAGCTGGGATTACAGGTGCATACCACCACGCCTTGCTAATTTTTGTATTTTTAGTAGAGACGGGGTTTCACCATGTTGGCCAGGGTGGTCTTGAACTCCTGACCTCAAGTGATCAACCTCCCAAAGTGCTGGGATTATAGGCGTGAGCCACCTCGCCCGGCCTGCCTGTTTCTTTAGCTGTAGAAAAGTAAGAGCAGTGTCTGCTGGGCAGGCACTGCTGACAAAGCCTCATGACACCACGCATGGGGTAATGTGGTTGCAAGGTTATTTGAGGTTGTGAAGGGCGTGGGGATCAGCAGTATAGTCTCAAAGCCTAAATCCGCCTTTGCCCCAGAATAGTCGCTGAAGGCAGGTGTAAGCAGAGAGAAACGTTTGGCTTCTGTGACAGTACTTCATATTTAAACAAGTAATAATGGCTTTTTTTCCGGGGTCTTGCTCTGTTGCCCAGGCTGAAGTGCAGTGGCACGACGTCGGCTCACTGCAACCTCCACCTCCCGGGTTCAAGCAATTCTCCTGCCTCAGCCTCCCATGTAGCTGGGATTACAGGTGCCTGCCACCATGCCTGGCTAATTTTTGTATTTTTGGTTGAAACAGGGTTTCACCATGTTGGCCAGGCTGGTCTCAAACTCCTGACCTCAGGTGATCCGCGTGCCTTGGCCTCCCAAAGGCGTGAGCCACCACACCCAGCCAATAATGGCTTATTTTTAAAATACAGAAGTGCTTAAAATGCAAAAATTCTTGCTAGAGGACAGACACTTAAGTTGTATCTGTCTAGGATTTGACACAGTTGCTCAGTAGATGTTTGTTGAATGAGTGAATGGTTTCTTGGGAAAGGTCAGGTACTAGGGAGTACCTGGGGGTGAAGAAAGTGAGTAAGAATATGTTTCGATTTTTTTTTTTTTTTTTTTTGAGACGGAGTCTTGCTCTGTTGCCCAGGTTGGAGTACAATGGCATGATCTCAGCTCACTGCAACCTCCACCTCCCAGGTTTGAGCGATTCTCCTGCCTCAGCCTCCCGAGTAGCTGGGATTACAGGCATGTGCCACTACGCCCAGCTAATTTTTGTGTTTTTTTTTTAGTAGAGATGGGGTTTCTCCATGTTGGCCAGGCTGGTCTCGAATTCCTGACCTCAGGTGATCCTCCTGCCTCAGCCTCCCAAAGTTTTGGGATTACAGGCATGAGCCACCGCGCCTGGCCAAGAATGAGATTATTCTTCACTGATTTGATATTAGGAAACACTTGATTTTAGCAAACAACATATTTTGATCTACTTAGTATCAGATTTTTGTGGTTCTTTTAAGAAGTTTTATCTTTTCATCCTCAGTGTTATAACCATCAGAAGTAGGAGAGTTCAAATGTATTAACATTCTGTTACTTCTTTCAAAGCCAGGACTAGTTATCTGAGAACAACTTCAGAGTGGTGTAGGGTTAGACACTAAGTCGTCATTCACTGAGTGCTTATTGTCTGTCAGGTACTGTTCTGAGCCCTAGGAATCCAGAAGTGGTAAAGGTTCCTGCTCTTATTCTGGTGGAGAAAAGACAGTAAACAGCGTGTCAGATGAATGCAGTGAAGCCATGGAAGGGAGTAGGGAGTATCTGTGCGGGGAGAGAGAGTCAGGCCTGTAGTCAAAGAAGCAGCAGGTGCAGGAGACCCAGGAGGTGGGGCGGGGTGGGGAGGTGAACACTGGGACATGGAATTGGAGGTGGTAGTCAGGGGTCGAGTTTATATGCACTGGTGAGATATGTCAGGAGACGCTGACCTGTTGATTTAAAATGCATTAGTAAAATGTAGACGACGTTTAAATCTATCTGAAATCACCTTGGAAGGGAATGTAGGAAGAAGGGTGCTGTGGGGAGCATGAGTGTTCCGGGTAGAGCTGTGAGCATGAGCCAGCACAGGACTTAGAGGGGGCAGACTCTTTGCCTGGAAGCTGTGAGGAGAATGCTGCAGGCAGGTGCATAGCCAGCCCCCAGTGCTTCAAAAGGTCTGTGAGACAAAAACTGAGAATTGGTCGTTGGGAGGTCCTTGGTGAGCTTGTAGGCTGTTTAGGAGCGGTAGACACAGAATTCTGGTGAGAGTGGGTTCAAGAGAGGGAGGAGAGAAGAGGAGAGACACAGTACCTCCTGGGAGCAAAGAGGAGGAATAGGAAGGATTTGGGGGCCATGGGAGTTTTTAATTTTTTTTCCTAAAGATTGGGAAATAACGGCAAATTTTTAGGCTGATGGGAATAATCGGAGGGAAGAATTTCTGGCGCTGAGTTCCTGAGCAGCAGGAAGGGGACATGCAGGGCCGGGGGCTGGCCATTGCTGGGTCCTACAGCTCCACTACTGCGCTGGGACCGAGGTGGGTGGGAGCCATGACCATTGGCGCCCGCATCCCTTCTGATGCTTGTTTTCTCAGAGGACTAAATAGACAGGGCCCCTGGCCAGGAGAGGGAACTGAGGAGGAGACACTGCGGGCTTGAAGGGAGAGGGAAAGAAATTGTTCTTCAAGTGGTACTTCTAGGGATGAGAAACTGCCGGCCCAGAGTGACCATGGTGTGCTTTTTTTGTTTGTTACAGGATATTCATCCGTTCTATGCTGATTTGATGAATATTCTCTACGACAAGGATCATTACAAGTTGGCTCTGGGGCAAATAAATATTGCCAAAAATTTAGTGGACAAGTAAGGTACTTTTTTACTGTAGTGTCTTTTAAGTTATCAAAAGTGGGGAAAAAAACTAATGCTTTTTATTTTTTACAGTGTTGCTAAAGATTACGTGCGACTGATGAAGTACGGTGACTCTCTCTACCGCTGCAAACAGCTGAAGCGCGCGGCCCTGGGACGGATGTGCACAGTGATCAAGAGGCAGAAACAGAGTTTGGAGTATTTGGAGCAAGGTGCCTGTCACACATCGGCAGGAACTGCGGTAGTGTCCTGCTGAGAGGATGCGTCCTTGTTGAGGACTTGAGATGTCTGTTTTGTTGTATTTTGGAGATGACAGGGTAGTTATTTTTCCTGGCTTTACTTATGAGAAACAGTAATAGGCTGGTTTTTATTGAAAAAGTGGTAGCACGTATAATACTTACAAATCAACAGCACTGGTAAGAAAATTTATGTATTTCATATTTAATAGGTAAGGCATAGACGACAAAACATGAGAAAGTACTGAAAAGTATAAAAAATAAGATGGCTCATAGTTTATTATTGACTTTTTTATTTTTAAATATACTTTTATTTAATAGGACTTTCTGAATTAATGTAGTAGGATTCTATTGAAACAATTACTTGCCTATTTGTGTGTATTCTTACATGACAAATTATTTTGACTCATTTGGTTTTCTTATCCCTCCTGCATCTTGCAAATAATTTGAAACAAAATTTATGATACGTGGACGCTTTGCAGGTGCTTTCCTACAGATCTGTGTGGTCTTCGTGATGGCCCAAGGGGTGCCACCCTGGAGCCGTGTGTGTTACAGATGAGGTGGCAGAATGGCAGTAACCCAGGTGTAGCCAGAACGGCATGGCATGCAGGCTTCGAAGCACACTGTTTCCCTAATGTCATCTTGCTAATGAGAATCGTCTGGACACTTCCAGAGATGCTGTTGGCCCCACCTTTCACCTAATGAGTTAAAACACGGGCTTAGAAGGGCTGAGGAATATGATTCTTTTTTTTTTTTTGAAATGGAGTCTCGCTGTGTCGCCCAAACTGGAGTGCAGTGGCCGGATCTCAGCTCACTGCAAGCTCCGCCTTTCGGGTTCACGCCATTCTCCTGCCTCAGCCTCCCGAGTAGCTGGGACTACAGGCGCCCACCACCTCGCCCGGCTAGTTTTTTTTTTGTATTTTTTAGTAGAGACGGGGTTTCACCGGGTTCGCCAGGATGGTCTCAATCTCCTGACCTCGTGATCCGCCCATCTCGGCCTCCCAAAGTGCTGGGATTACAGGCTTGAGCCACTGCGCCCGGCCCTGGAATATGATTCTTACTAGAGCCAAACTTGGGAAATAACTGTTGAATATACTATATATATACAGTTACTCTCTGCAACTATTTTCTCCATCACTGTTGCATTACAAAAGTTGGAGTAAGATTAATATCACCACAGGCCTGGACTGTAACTAAGTTGAAAAGAAAATTTAAAGCAAATCTTACATTTTGAGTTTCTTAATTTTTCAGTGTGAACTTTTCATATTTTCATAGTGCGTCAGCATTTATCCCGTTTGCCAACCATTGATCCAAATACCAGGACTCTGCTTTTGTGTGGGTACCCAAATGTTGGGAAGTCCAGTTTCATCAATAAGGTTGGTCTCTTTTTTATCGTAAAACAAATAATCTGACCACTTTAGGTCAGCGTTACTGTATTCTGACTGCGTGGGATTCAGGATGGCCTTGGGAATAATTTTGGCCTCCGAGTTGGTCCTTGAGTAAACACTGCCCTGGTCTGCAGGAGGCCCCCATGCCTGAGCACACCTGAGTTCCTCTTGGAGAGGACTGACTTTGTCTGTATCTACATTTATATTACTATTACAGAAGCCGTTACTTTTTTTTCTTGTGTGTCCTGTGATTTCTAAGGAATTTGAGACAATTGTGTAAGTGCATTTTTGTTGACAACTGGAGAAGTTTTCTTGGGTGGTGTTGGCCTGTCCTGGAATGGCTATGCCAGGGGGTTCTGGTGGCAGGTGACACTCGCCCAGCTGAGGTCTTCCCGTCTGCAGCTGCTTCTGGGTGATCTGTTACCTTGGTTGCTGTGTCAGCTTTCACATGAAATCGTACGTGGTCCAGTAGAGGGACGGTGCCAAGTCGTTCTTCCCTGGGGGAGCTCACCGACTAGGATTTGAGCGTAACAGGCCGAGTCGCTCTTCCCTGGGTGAGCTCACTGACTAGGATTTGAGCGTAACAGGCCGAGTCGCTCTTCCCTGGGTGAGCTCACTGACTAGGATTGAGCGTAACAGGCCGAGTCGCTCTTCCCTGGGTGAGCTCACTGGACTAGTGAGCGTAACCCAGGCCGGAGTCGCTCTTCCCCCTGGGGTGAGGCTCACTGACTTTAGGGACCCTGGGGAGGCGTAACAGGCCGAGTCGCTCCTTTTCCCCTGGGTGAGCTCCCGACTGGACTAGGGAATTTGGGACGCGTAACAGGCCGGCAGTCGTTTCTTTCCCTGGGGTGAGGCTCAACTGGACCTTAGGAGGGTTGAGCGTAAACAGGGCCGGAGTCCGGGCTCTTTCCCTGGGGGAGCTCACCTTACTAGGATTTGGAGGCGTAACAGGCCGAGTCGCTCTTCCTGGGGAGCTCACCGACTAGGATTTGAGTGTAACAGGCCGAGTCGCTCTTTCCCTGGGGGAGCTCACTGACTAGGATTTGAGTGTAACATTTAAGAGACTCGGTCATTTGGTGCTTCAGGAAAATTTGGCTGAGTTTGAGGGACCCAGGAAGAGGCAAAGCAACATTTAAAATGTGAATTTACAACCAGCAGCAGCTCATGTGCCCAGAAAATTGTCGAATTTTATGACTTACTCGGTGCCAAGATCACTTTATTTTTAATTTACAAAATTCTTTCTTTCTGTTGAAACTTTTTTTCTGCTTTTTGAGACAGGGTCTTGCTCTGTCGCCCAGGCTGAAGTGCAGTGGTGCAGACTTGACTCGCTGCAGCCTCAACCTCCTGGGCCCAAACAATCCTCTCACCTCAGCCACCCAAGTAGCTGGGACCACAGGTGCACGCCATCACACCTGTTTAGTTTTTTTATTTTTTGTGGAGACAGAGTCTCACTGTGTTCCCCAGGCTGATCTCAGACTCCCACGCTCAAGCCATCCTCCTGCCTCAGCCTCCCGAAGTGCTGGGATTATAGGCATGAACTACTCCACCCTCCTTAAGATCACTTGCTTTAAAATCGATTTGTAAGTTTTGTTTTGTCTATAGGTTGCTGTGACGTGGTGACCAGCAAAGCTCTGCAGGGTCCTTGCTGATGTTTCAAATGCTTGTCAGCTCTGAACCTGCCACAGTGAGCCAGTGCTCTGGGGCCGATTTGGTGGCTGCTGGACCAGGTGGCTTTTTAAATTGCAGTTTAATTCAGCAAAATGAAAATTTCAACTCCTCAGTCACATGAGCCACATATTGAAGGCTCGTTAGCAGTACATGACTGGCGGCCCCGTTTGGACAGTGCAGACAGAACATTCCTGTCATCATAAAGAGCTCTGCGGGCGTTGCAGGCGGTGGGGCAGGACGTGGGAGGGTGAGGGGAGCTGGTGGCTGTCCTCCAAATGCTGGCCCTCACTCTGTCCTCGTGCCCCAGTCCTTGGCCTGGTGGTGTGAAGGAAGAGGTACCAGGCTCCTGTTTTGATGCAGTTTTATTGTGTGAGGTTTCTTCTATGGTTTTTTCCTACCCAAAATTAGTCTTGTTAAAACACACAGATGCCCTGTGTACACAGAGGAAATGAGGTGATTCTGAAAGTTCTCATTGTTGTTTCAGGTGACGAGAGCAGACGTGGATGTTCAACCCTACGCGTTCACTACCAAGTCTCTGTTTGTTGGGCACATGGATTATAAGTATCTACGTTGGCAGGTAAGAGTCTTGTCTTTATTTTTATTTATTTATTTATTTTGAGATGGAGTATCACTGTTGTTACCCAGGCTGGAGTGCAGTGGCATGATCTTGGCCCACTGCCACCTTTGCCTCTGAGGTTCAAGTGATTCTCCTGCCTCAGCCTCTCGAGTAGCAGGGATTGATTACAGGTGCGCACCAACACGGCCGGCTAATTTTTGTGTTTTTTGGTACAGAGGGGGTTTCACCATGTTGGCCAGGCCGGTCTTGAACTCCTGACTCAAGGTGATCTGCCCACCTTGGCCTTCCAAAGTGCTAGGATTACAGGTGTGAGTCATGTGCACCTGGCGAGAGTCTTGTCTTTAAACAGAAAAGATATATTGGTGTATCTAGGGTAATCAAGAACTTGAAATTTCATCATCATAAAAAAAACTCATCTGAGCTCTGGGGATGCATAAGAACAGGTCATATGTCTCTGATATAATTCAGGGGAGGCAGCCAGCCGCTACTGTGGATTTTTGCATTTTGTTAACATAAAATGAAATTCTCTTTGTGTCATTTCTAACTCTGTTATCAGAAATGGCATATATACAGTTTAAAAGCATGAAGCAGGCCGGGCACGGTGGTTCACGCCTGTAATCCCAACACTTTGGGAGGCCAAGGCAGGTGGATAACCTGAGGTCAGAATTTCAAGATCAGCCTGGCCAACATGGCGAAACCCCGTCTCTACTAAAAATACAAAAATTAGCTGGGCGTGGTGGTGGGCACCTGTAATCCCAGCTACTTGGAAGGCTGAGGCAGGAGAATCACTTGAACCTGGAAGGCAGAGGTTGCAGTGAGCTGAGATTGTGCCATTGCACTCCACTCTGGGCGACAAGAGTGAAACTCTGCCTCAAAAATAAATAAATAAATAAATAAAAAGCATGAAGCAATGTTTTCACACTATAATTTTATAAATTCTGAAGAAAGTAATTCCTAAAACATGGGAGGGTTCTCAGTTATCCCAGTTTTTGTGTTTTATGATGTCACTGGTGAAAAGAGGAGTCATTTCTCTCAGTGTCATGGCTAGCATTTCATTGAGCTCTACAGGGTTCCTCCTCCCTTTTTTGATGTTTAAATAAATAGTATGTACTTTTCTCTCACTGCTTTATTTTGTGGTGTTTAGGAGACCTACTTTTTTTTTTTTTTGAGACGAAGTCTCACTCCGTCGCCCAGGCTGGAGTGCAGTGGCCGGATCTCAGCTCACTGCAAGCTCCGCCTCCCATGTTCACGCCATTCTCCTACCTCAGCCTCCCAAGTAGCTGGGACTACAGGCGCCCGCCACTACGCTCAGCTATTTTTTTTGTATTTTTAGTAGAGACAGGGTTTTCACCGTGTTAGTCAGGATGGTCTCGATCTCCTGATCTCATTATCCACCCGCCTTGGCCTCCCAAAGTGCTGGGATTACAGGCATGAGCCACTGCATCTGGCCCTACTTTTTTTTTTATTTTTTTAACACGGTTCTCCTGTAAGATTATTAGGTCTGGTTGGGCATGTGTGAGTGACTTCTGGGATGTGCTGGACAAGAAGCTTGTGGGTGAGCGTGCTTTCAGTGACAAGGTCTGGCTGTGTTAGGTTGTAGACACTCCTGGGATCCTGGACCACCCCCTGGAAGATAGGAACACCATCGAGATGCAGGCCATCACTGCCCTGGCCCACCTCCGTGCTGCGGTCCTGTACGTGATGGATTTGTCTGAGCAGTGTGGGCATGGCCTGAGGGAGCAGCTGGAGCTCTTCCAGAACATCAGACCTCTCTTCGTCAACAAGGTGTGTGTGGTCACTCGTGTTTTGCTTCATATCCTGAGCATGGGAATAACGATTTCATAATTTTTCTTCCTTGCCTAGCCTCTCATAGTTGTAGCCAACAAATGTGATGTGAAGAGAATAGCCGAACTTTCTGAAGATGATCAGGTAAATCATGTTCATATTTTGAATATTTCTTACCAATTCTGAATTCTCATCTCAGGCCACCAAAGTTTAGGTGAAGGAATTTTAGCAATACTGGTCCACAATTGTATTTTATAGTTGAGATAATATCCTCAGTGGTTTAGTGAAATGACATAATAAAAACGTAGTTATTGGCAAACTAAAACTAAAACATAGGTTTCTGGATTCCTACTTTGTTCTTGAGTGTGTAGAAGTATCTGTATTTGATGGGCTGGACTTTTGGAAAATGTGATTACTTAGGAGAGAACTGTTGGAGAAGGGTATTCACAGGTGTTAATTCATAAAACAGGTTCTGTGATTAAATGAGTTTGGAAATGAATGACTGAGTGAAGGAGAAGGAGGATCTTGGAATTTGGGGCTTTCTGGATCTATGAGTGAGACGTGCCTGCTAGCTTTCTCCAAGAGGCAGGCAGTATTGTTGGACATAATTTTTCAAACCAATTGAATCCTACAACGCTTTTTTGTTTTTTGTTTTTTTGAAACGGAGTCTGGCTGTGTCGCCCAGGCTGGGGTGCCTGATCTTGTGACGTGATCTTGGCTCACTACAAGCTCCGCCTCAGCCTCCCAAGTAGCTGGGACTACAGGTGCCCGCCACCACGCCGGGCTAATTTTTTGTATTTTTAGTAGAGACAGGGTTTCACTGTGTTAGCCAGGATGGTCTTGATCTGACCTCATGATCCACCCACCTCGGCCTCCCAAAGTGCTGGGATTACAGGTGTGAGCCACCGCGCCTGGTCCTACAACCCTTTTTAATAGGCGTCCTTCATGATTAATGCTTTTAGAAGCGTGCATTGGTAGACTGGCTTTCAAATTGTGGTCCTGGACCAGCCATGTCAGCATCACCTTCTTAATTTCTTCCTTAATTTCCTCATTGATGCATTGGTCATTCTGGGACATGTTTATAATTCCCATGGGTTTCTTTTTTTACAGCTTTGAAAGTTTCTCTGGGTATTGATTTCTAGTTTTATTCCATTGTGGTCTGAAAAGATACGTGACATGATTTTAATTTTTAAAAATTGATGAGATTTGTTTTTTGGCCTAACATATGGTCTATCCTGGAGAATGTTCCATAGACTGAGGAGAAGAATATGTATCATGCAGCGGTTGGATGACGTGTTCTGTAGATGTTTGGTCTACAGTGCACTTTTTTTTTCTTTGAGACGGAGTCTTCCTATGTCGCCCTGGCTGGAGTGCAGTGGCGCGATCTCGGCTCACTGCAGCAGCCTCTGCCTCCCAGGTTCAAGTGATTCTCCTGCCTCGGCCTCCCAAGTAGCTGGGATTACAGGCGCCCACCACCACACCCAGCTAATTTCTTGTATTTTTAGTACAGGCAGGATTTCACCATGTTGGCCAGGCTGGTCTCGCACTTCTGACCTTAAGTGATCTGCCTGCTTTGGCCTCCCAAAGTGTTGGGATTGCAGGCGTGAGCCACCGCGCGTGGCCTACGGTGTACTTTCAATACAATATTTGTTGATTCTTTTTTGCCTAGGATCTGTCTAATGTTGAGAGCCTTATGTTTATGTCCCCAAGTATTATTGGCCCATTCATTATTATACAATGATCTTCTTGTCTCTTTTACTGTTTTGACTTAAAATCTGCTTTATCTGATAGAAGTGTAGCTACTCCTAGTTGCTTTTGGTTTCCATCTGTATAGAATATCTTTTTGCATCTCTTCATTTTCAGTCTATGTGTGTCTTTACAGGTTAAGTGAATTTCTTGGATACTTTTTCATGTTTTCATGATAGTGATTATTGTCTTCACTTTCAGATGTAGGACTTTCTTAAGTATTTCTTGTAAGGCTGGTCTACTAGTGATGAATTCTCTCAGTTTTTGCTTTTCTCAGAAAGAATTTATTTCTCCCTTATTTCTGAAGGATAGCTTTACTGGATGTAGTGTAGTTGGCTGGCAGTCTTCTTTTTTTTTTTTCCCAACACTTTGAATATATATCATCCCATTCTCTCCTGGCATGCAAAGTTTCTGCAAGGAAATCCGCTGTTAGTCTAATGGGGATTTTCTTTTTTTTTTTTTGAGACGGAGTCTGGCTCTGTCCCCAGGCTGGAGTGTAGTGGCCAGATCTCAGCTCACTGCAAGCTCCGCCTCCCGGGTTTACACCATTCTCCTGCCTCAGCCTCCCGAGTAGCTGGGACTACAGGCGCCTGCCACCTCGCCCGGCTAGTTTTTTGTATTTTAGTAGAGACGGGGTTTCACCATGTTAGCCAGGATGGTCTCGATCTCCTGACCTCGTGATCCGCCCGTCTCGGCCTCCCAAAGTGCTGGGATTACAGGCTTGAGCCACCGCGCCCGGCCAGGATTTTCTTATATGTGACTTGAAGCTTTTCTCTAGCTGTTTTTAGAATTTCCTTTGTATTTGACGTTTGACAGTTTGACTATAATGTGCCTTGGGGAAGACCTTTCTGGGCTGACTCTATTTGGGAATCTTTGAACTTCCTGGTTTTAGATGTCCGTATGTCTCCTCAGTCTTGGAAAGTTTTCAGCTATCTCATTACATAGGTTATTAAGCCTTTTCCCTTCTCCTTCTTGAACTCTCATAATACCAATGTGTATTCTCTTAATGTTGTCCTGTAAATCTTGTAAGCTTCCCTCATTCTTTCTCATTCTTACTGCTTTTTTTTTCTCTGACTAGGTAGTTTTAAATGACAGAGATTTTTCTTCTGCTTCATCCCGTTTGCTGTTAAAACTGTCTATTATATTCTCTCATCCATTGAATTCTTCAGCTATAGGATTTCTGTTTGGCTCTTTTTTATAATTTCTGTCTCAATTTAATTTCTTGTTCATATCATGAAATTGTTTTCTTGATTTTATTGAATTGTCTATCTGTATTTTCTTGTTTCTCATTGAGTTTCCTTCAAAAAAATTATTTTGAATTCTCTTTCTGGCAACTCATGATTTCCTTTTCATTAGAGTCTGTTCCTAGAGAGTTAATATTCCTTTCATGATTTCTTATTTCCTTGCTTTTTCATGTTTCTTGTGTCCCTTCATTGATGTCTCTGCATCTGGTAGAACAATGACCTCTTTTATACTTTCTTCTAGATTGGCTTTCATGGAGAAAGACTTTCACCTCACTTGGGTTTTAATGTGCCATTTGGGAAGGGAACCGTGACTTTCTGGATAGGAGCAGTGATATTGTTTCTCTGCAGCTTCCTCACCTCCATGAAATGTTGGCAATAACTGGGTGGCTTAGTGGCCTCAGCTCTGGAAGTTTGTGCCAGTAGTGGTGTACGTTTTTAATGTCCTTGGTGTCAAGGGCTTTTGGAGTCCTGCTATTCTTTTTTTTTTTTTTTTTTTTTTTTTTGAGACGGAGTCTTGGTCTGCCACCCAGGCTGGAGTGCAGTGGCCGGATCTCAGCTCACTGCAAGCTCCACCTCCCGGGTTTACGCCATTCTTCTGCCTCAGCCTCCCGAGTAGCTGGGACTACAGGCGCCCACCTCGTCGCCCGGCTAGTTTTTTGTATTTTAAGTAGAGTCAGGGTTTCACCGTGTTAGCCAGGATGGTCTCGATCTCCTGACCTCGTGATTCGCCCGTCTCGGCCTCCCAAAGTGCTGGGATTACAGGCTTGAGCCACCGCGCCCGGCCCCGGAGTACTGCTATTCTTGTTTTTCCCACAATAGGGGACTTACCTGAAGGGATCTTTCTGGGTGTCAGGTCTGAGATGGTCCACAAGCAGCTGCCGTGGTGCTGGGTTCCAGCTACAGGTACTCAAGAGTAGCTGTGGGACTGGGGTCCTAGCCTTAGGGTCTTGTGTACCTATCATGGTACCTGGCCTTGGGGTACAGGTTGCTCTCTGTGGTGGATCTGTGATCCTGAAGCACCCCTAGCAGCTTAGGCCCACAGGGCCAGGTTATAGCTGTGACTCCACCCATGGGGTCAGGGCACAGTCCTGGCCTGACTCCAAGGAAGAAGTACTCTGGAGGTTTGAGCCTGGGAAGCAAGGTAGAGCTGCACTTCAGAAACCTGAGCCAGTAGGGAGGGCTTAGTGTTAGCTTGAGGGGATGAGGCACTGTGTAGTGGTAACTCTGGACCCTGGGATGGTGGGGCCCAGCAGTATCCCAGACTCTGATGCTGAGTGAGGTGGCAGCAAGGACCCCAGAATGGACCAGTCCAGCTGTCATTTGGGCTCTGGAGGACAGGGAGGAGGACAGCAGTGACTCCGTTTCCTGGAAAGAGTGGTGACTCCGCAGCTCAGACTGTAGGGTTACTCCAGCTCCAGGGAGCAGGTGCTGGAGCTGTTTGCGTGGTGGGGCAGGTGCCTCGGCTCAGCCCCTGCCCTGTTTCCCTGGGATGTGGAGTACAATGTCAGCTCCTCCCCATGGTGCATGGCTGATCAGCTTGGGCCTGAGGGTTGTGACTCTTCTGGGTGGCCCACGCACTGTTTCCCTGGGATACAAGGTATCTCTTCAGTGTAGGTGCTGGGATATGTGACCATTCTGGGCATTTCTCAGGAGGCAGCGCACTGCTTCAGCTCAGGCAGCAGGGAGACAAGAGTGCCCGGAGAGGCCACAGTGCTATTTACCAGGAGGCAGGGTACCGTTGGGTGCTGGGGCAAGGGCCGGGAGAGGGGCTCCGCCTCCACCAAGCCCTGCTGGGAAGGGTGTAGCAGCTGCTCGCAGCTGGCTTGGGGATGTTGGGCCACCAGGTTTGGGTAGTTTGGAGGCAGTTTAGCCTCAGGGATGAAGGGGAGTTGTGGCCACTTTCCCCTGAGCAAGACATACTGCAGCCGTAGTTCCAGTCCCAAGATGACAGAGTATAGCCGCCCCATGGGCCCAACAGACGGGGCCCAGTGTCAGCTCCTTCTGGGAGCTCAGCTGCGAGGATGCCAGGGGACTCCAGTGGTGAGGGCTGTGGGTGTCCAGAGTGGTGGTGGGAGCTGCTGCCATCCTGTTGCTTACCCCTAGCCGTAGGGAGAACCTCCTCCTGGGACCCGTTGCATCCCAGCTGTGGGGGGATTGCTGGCGGCCCAGCATTTTTTTTGTTTGTTTGGTTTGTTTGTTTGTTTTAAGATGGAGTCTCACTCTGTCGTCCAGGCTGGAGTGCAGTGGCTCTATCTCGGCTCAATGCAAGCTCGGCCTCTCAGGTTCACGCCATTCTCCTGCCTCAGCCTCCCGAGTAGCTGGGACTACAGGCGCCCACCACCACGCCTGGCTAATTTTTTGTATTTTTAGTAGAGACGGGATTTCACCGTGTTAGCCAGGATGGTGTCTATCTCCTGACCTCATGATCCGCCTGCCTCGGCCTCCCAAAGGCTGGGATTACAGGCTTGAGCCACCGTGCCTGGCCCCCAGTGTTTTCTTTGGGCTGTATTTCATCATTTTTCTGCTCACCAGGGTGGCTGTCACTCCTGTGATGCCCTCTGGAGCTCCCCCTCAGTTATTAACACGTAGTTGGTCGTTATTTTGATTGCCTTTGTTGTAAGGGACAGATGTGAGGGGCTACTAGTCGGCCATCTTGTTGATGTCATTTGTATTTTCTTGATCATAGAAGAATATGAAGAAAATAACTTTTTAGGATATGTCTGTTTTTTAAGACTTTGAAACAGCCACAGATGTTGAACAGTTCACATTTGCAACCTCCATTTGCATAACTGTACGGTTTTTCCATAGGGAACTGGAAATAAATAATATATCTCTCATTTTTTCTTTGTATTCCCAGAAAATATTTACAGATTTGCAGACTGAAGGATTCCCTGTAATAGAGACCAGCACCCTGACTGAAGAAGGTGTTATTCAAGTTAAAACAGAGGTCAGTGCTGCCTTACGTCAGGTATCAGTCTTTTTACTATCTCTTGTTTGATTCAAGTCAGTCATGGGGAGAAAATAGTTTTCTTTCTAGACATTATTAACACTTGGAGCCCTCGCAGTAGCGAGGCCGGTGGCGTGCGAGAGCGAGGTGTGAAGAGAGACCCCTCTAAGACCCACTTTTCCTGCCCCTGGTGGACAGTGGGGTTTGAGGGGATGCTTTGCTGTTGTCACCCCAAACAACTTTACCCTAAAGCAGCTGTTGTCTCTGGCCTTCTAATATTTCGGTAGCAAGTACAGTGAAAATTATTTTTATGGAACCAGTTCAGAAGTAGAAGGGAGAAAAGTCTGAAAAGCCGAACAGCTTTTGCAGGAGGCAGTCTGCTGCTGGATTTCAGGTGCCATCCTCATTACTTTCTACTTCATGTTGTTTTTATCTCAAAGTAAAGGACACTCCTGGCCGGGCACGGTGGCTCATGCCTGTAATCCCAGCACTTTGGGAGGCCGAGGCGGGCGGATCACCTGAGGTCGGGAGTTCAAGACCAGCCTGGCCAGCATGGCGAAACCCCGTCTCTCCTAAAAATACAAAATTAGCCGGGCATGGTGGCGCATGCCTGTAATCCCAGCTACTCGGGAGGCTGAGGCAGGAGAATCGCTTGAACCTGGGAGGCAGAGGTTGCGGTGAGCTGAGATTGCACCACTGCACTCCAGCCTGGGCAACAAGAGCGAGACTCTGTCTCAAAAAAAGAAGGCACTCCTGATGCCGTGGTCGCACTCAGGAATTTAAAAAGAAGGTGCTCCTGATGCCGTGGTCACACCCAGGGATTTGTTGCTCGGTTTAGAGTCCTGAGGGGGGCAACATTGCCTCCAGTTTGTGAAGGGCAGTTGGAGGGCACCCTGCATCTGTGCACAGGGTCACTGTGGTGGGAGTGAGGAGGCCCAGGCACTGGAGATGCACCTTCCCTCAGGGCTGCTTCCACCTGGGCCTCAGAGGGTGTGGCCCCTACATGTTAGTTACCTTGAGGGAAAAGTCTCAGTGGCTCTGATCTGTGGCTTCTCCTGGAACCTACAGCCGGAGGCTGCTGGAGGATGTGTTTGTGACTGTGCCTTCTTTTTTACGTTACTAGGCTTGCGATAGGCTTTTGGCTCATCGAGTAGAAACCAAAATGAAGGGAAATAAAGTGAATGAGGTGCTGAATAGACTGCACCTGGCTGTCCCAACCAGGAGGGACGATAAGGTAAGACGGCTCCTGAGACAGCCATGGGCTCACTGTGTTGTCAGCAGGTGCTGTCCATGTGCCTTTTCCGGGAGCCTCAGATCCAGCTTCACACACTCGCAGGTGGATATCGTGGGTGGGCCTCAGTTTCACCTTCTTGCGTGCAGTGAAGGATCAAGAAGGTGAAGGAAGTGCAAAGCGCCACATGGCACCCGTTTCTCACTGCATGACACGGTCGTTGTTTATCCTTCCAGAAATGTTTCTGATATAGAAGATTAATTTTTAAAAAGTTCTTTAAATACAGATGGAAATCTGTTTCATTCTTTAATTTTTCATTTTTTGGCCGGGGAGGTGGCTCACGCCTGTAATCCCAGCACTTCGGGAGGCCAAGGTGGGAGGATCACTGAAGCCCAGGAGTTCGAGACCAGCCTGGGCAACGTAATGGGACCCTGTCTCTAATAAAAAAGTAAAACAAAATAAATTTTCATTGTTTTGTCCATTGTGGATGGGCACACGTCGTTACGCCGTGTCTTCATGTTTTACTGCAAATGTGTCTGCACTTCACAGTGTGGTGTTGACAGCATTCCTGTCCCACAGACGCCTTGCTGGTGTGTGCTCCACTGACACCGGAGGCTGTGTCCTTCCCTCTGTCTTTCCTTGTGTCCTTGACATGGTCGGGCGCTCACTCTGTCAGTCTTGTGGTGTAAAGATGGTTTTATTGTTGTGTGTTTCTGTAATGATGGGTGCGGTTGAGCTTGTCTGTCTGCTTATTGGCCTTTTCAGAGTTCTTTAGGCTGTTTATGTTTTTCTCACTGATTGGTTATGTTTATATTACAAAGGTTGGATTCTTGTTAGATACACTGTAAATTTTTTTTTCTCTTTTTGTCACTTGCCTTTTTAACCTCAAATGTGCTGTACATTTTTAAACTAGTAAAATATATTAAGATTTTATTTCTGGCTCTTTGGGTTTGCATTGTACATAGAAAGGCTTACCATTCATTCCAAAGTCATTTTAAAAGTATATTTTCTTGCTGGGTGCAGTGGCGTACGTCTGTAATCCCAGCACTCTGGGAGACCGAGGCGGGTGGATCACCTGAGCTCAAGAGTTCAAGACCAGCCTGGCCATCATGGTGAAACCCCATCTCTGCTAAAAATACAAAAATTAGTCAGGCGTGCACCTGTAATTCTAGCTAGTCAGGAGGCTGAGGCAGGAGAATTGCTTGAACCTGGGAGGCGGAGGTTGCAGTGAGCCAAGATCACTCCATTGCACTCCAGCCTGGGAGACAAGAGTGAAACTCTGTGTCCAAAAAAAAAAAATTTATCTTTTATACTTGCATTAAAAATTAGCTTTTTTGGATAGTCTTCACCATGTCTTGAGTTAGTTCTGTTGTGAGGGTGGAGGTTGCACTCCGTTCCAAGTGGTCGGCATTTCTGACCTGAGTATTGGAAATTTTATCTTTCCATTGAATTCTTATATGCACTTGAGTTTATCTCTAAATTTCTTTCATTTGTTGATCCAGTGTTATTTCTTACCACTTTCTTCTTCCGTTATTTTTCACTATACTCGTGATTTCTGTTTTTCCTGGATAAACGTTGGAATCACTGTGTGGAGTCCTCCTGGTCTCTGCGCAAAGTGACCCTGAAACTCTCTCCTTTCCCCTAAAATAATCTGTTGGTTTTAATTGGTCTGGGTGTGGTTTTCTGTACCCCTTACACATAGGGAATTTGTTTCTACTTTTTCGGCTTTGTAAGTTTCTCATTCAGCAGGCATTTCATATAAATATTTTTTATGGTATTTTCTCAGGAGAGGCCCCCTTTCATCCCTGACGGAGTGGTGGCTCGCAGGAAGAGGATGGAAATTGAGGAGCCCAAGAAGAAGAGGGTATGCTGCCGGAGCTCTTGCCTGGTGTTCTTATTGGGGGAGGCAGGCTGTGTGTATGTGTCGCAGGGGCCTGGGCCATTGAACAGGAGCCGCGGGTGCCCAGGCACCGGCCCCATCAGGCTGCGGACACAGCAGTGAGTCCCCCTGCAGAAGCCCCTCTCATGGAGCTCTTTGACTTGAGGGAAGATGGCCATGAATAAAATGCATGAGTAGGATAGACAGTCCACAGACAGCCAGAAACAGCCTTCCTACCAGAATCCAAAGGCAGGCCCCACAGACACTGAAATAAGAAACAGCCTTCCTACCAGAAATGGAAGGTGAACGCCACTGATACTGAGAGGACTGGAGAAAAGATTGTTTCAAGTGACAAGGGGCAGAGCATTTCTGGATCTGAAAGGCAAAATGAAGCTGATGATAATTTCTCTTTCCGTTGCAGGAACGAGATCTTGAGCTGGAAATGGGAGATGATTATATTTTGGATCTTCAGAGTAAGGGCCAGAGTGTGATCATTATTATAAAATGCCAGTTGAACGGGAAGTATTTCAGAAAAGGGGGGAAAGACTTTAATGAGTAAAAGTGTTTCAGTCTGTTTGTCAATTTCAAGATTAAAAGTTGCATCCTGAGGGCCAGGTGTGGTGGCTCACGCTTGTAATCACAACACTGTGGATTGCTTGTGCCCAGGAGTTTGAGACTAACCTAGGCAACATGGCAGAACCCTATCTCTACAAAAAATAACAAAGATTAGCCGAGTGTGGTGACATGTGCCTGTAGTCCCAGCTACATGGGAGGCTGAGATGGGAGGATCACTTGACCCTGGGAGGTCGAGGCTGTAGCGAGCAGAAATTGCACCACTGCCCTCCAGCCTGGATGACAGAGCGAGACTCTGTCTCAGAAAAAAAAGTTGCATACTGATAGCACTCAGTGGGAGTTCTTCTGTTGTTTCCTGTTGTTTTGGGACGGTAGGGTGGTTTTTGTAGCTTTCTCCGCGTGTGGGTGTTGAGTGAGGCTGATGTGGGAGTTGTTTCCTGTTGTTTTGGGATGGTGGGGTGGTTTTTGTAGCTTTCTCCGCGTGTGGGTGTTGAGTGAGGCTGATGCTGTTGGTGCTGCTGCACGTGGAATTGCACGTCGTGCTCTCTTCTGCGGTGGAGTCGCTGACTTGCCGTCAGTCACAACTCATTTTATGCATGTAGTACTTGAAGATATTAAAAACTGCTGTAAATGTAACCACCGTTTTTTTAACTTTAGAGTACTGGGATTTAATGAATTCATCTGAAAAACATGATAAGATACCAGAAATCTGGGAAGGCCATAATATAGCTGATTATATTGATCCAGCCATCATGAAGGTTTGTCTCACTTTTTAAATTGTGGATTGTTTTCCTTTTGGTCATAATATTACTGCTGGAAGATAGCGGCACAGCTTCTGCTCAGCTGGGCCTGTCCCCTCCATCCTGACTCTGCCCCCTGCATCTCTTCCCCACCCCGAGACTGGCAGGGTGCCAGGCCCGGGATGGGCTCTGCTCTGCTGGGCCCTCTTCCTTGGGAGCTCTCCTCTGTCACATCTTTTTCCTGCCTCAATCCCCTCCCTACATGCTTTTTCTTAGCATATAAATGTCCACAAGTTTTACTCATCTTTTTAAAAAACAAAAATATACTTAAACTGTGTCCTCCATTAGTTGTTATCCTGCCTTCTCAGTTGAGCTGTGTGAAACATGCTTTATATAATACTTGCCCTCTGCATGTCCCGTTTCCACTCCTTGGTTCCCACAGACCCTCCATAATTGAGTTCACATTTTCAGTCTCGTGGTCTCTGTGCTCCCCGTGCCTCCATAGCAGATTCTGGGATAGGAGATTCTGGGGGCAGCATCTCAATTTCATTGGTGCTGGAGGATTTGGCCTCAGGGCATCTGCTCTCGCCAGTGCTGGGGCCCCCGTCCAGCCCATGCCCTCACTGTCCCTGCAGTGGCCGCCTGCCTTCCCAGCCTCTTCCCCTCTGCAGTCCGCACTGCCGGCCGTGAGAAGCCTTGAGACTCCCCTCCTCCGACACAGCTGTGCCCGTGCCATCTGCTTCCATGAGGCCTGGCCCCCCAGCCTCACCCTCTGCACTCCTGGCCAGAGTCTCACGCAGGCACATCTGCCTGTTGGGCTCCTGACCGGGTTGCTTCATTAGGGTGTGATAAACATGTATGTATTTTAGTTTTCATTTTTGTCTTATTTGTGTCCAGTGAGGTTGTATTTGGGGTGACATTAGAACGGATACATGGGATGTGGCACGAATTCAGTTTCTCAGGACTGAGTTCCTTTTGTGTGTCTGCTGGGAGCATTGGAAGTGAAGGAGGCAGTCTCTGCACATTTTTAGCCTTGGAATTTAATTGTTCTAAAAAAGGGAAACGGTGCACAGCGGTTACTGACTTGCTGGCAGCTGGCGTTCACGTGGTCTCCATTTTCTTCACAGAACCCTCCCTGTGAGGTAAATGGCACGTAGGCAGGGCCCAGGTGGGACCGGACCAGGGCAATCACTCTGTCTTTCGAGGCGGGGAAACATAGCTCATATATACACACTGCCACACTCACTGACTTAGGGGTTTTCTCACTGTTAATTTTGCTTAATTACAACTCTATTTTTAAAGAAACTGGAAGAATTAGAAAAAGAAGAAGAGCTGAGAACAGCCGCAGGAGAGTATGACAGTGAATCTGAGAGTGAAGATGAGGAGATGCTGGAAATCCGACAGCTGGCAAATCAGATTAGAGAGAAGAAGAAGTTGAAAATTCTGGAGTCCAGAGAAAAGAACACGCAGGGACCCAGGATGCCGCGAACGGCTAAGAAGGCAAGTTTGTGTCTTTCCAAAGAGGTGTGATCTAGTGTTTGCAGATTGGATTCCTGTGTGATCATTGCTAAATAACAACTTTCCACCCATTTATGGCCATAAGATTGCACATTCTTGTTTTATTGGTTTATGGATTTGCAAGATTGCTCACGTCCTGATCTTTCGTATTCTTTACTGTGTCCTTTCTTGGTGACATTCAGCTTCGAGTTTGGCGCTATTCTAGATCCAGTCATTTTGCAGTTGTACAGATTAAAACTGTAACTTAAGATTCACAGACGTTTAAGGCTATCAGTTAACATTCTCCTGTTCTTTTCTCTCTCTCTTTTTTGCGGGGGTGGAGATGGAGTCTTGCTCTGTCGCCCAGGCTGGAGTGCAATGGCGCAATCTCTGCTCACTGCAGCCTCCACCTCCCAGGTTCAAGCAATTCTCCTGCCTCAGCCTTCTGAGTAGCTGGGATTACAGGCACCTGCCACTACGCCCGGCTGACTTTTGTATTTTTAGTAGAGATGGGTTTCACCATGTTGGCCAGGCTGGTCTCAAACTCCTGACCTCAAGTGATCTGCCTGTCTTGGCCTCTGAAAGTGCTGCGATTACAGGCATGAGCCACCACGCCCGGCTGGTTTTCTTGTTGTTTAATTTCTGCATTAAATGTGGACTCTTTAGCAATTTACAGAAACCTGACCCAGTCTACAAAAGGCAATTTATTGGCTCTGTGGCAGGGTGGGATGGGGGGAAAGGAAAGCCCACATGCAGGGCGGTTAACATGTCACCAGAGAAGTCACTTGACATTCAGGATGCCTCTCAGTGGGTCTTCCTGTTTGAACACACAGTTTTCATATGGTGGCAAGTGACTGGTTATGGCAGACTTGGACTTTTTTTTTACTTCTCCAGGTGGGGCTCAGCCATCTCTGAGAGGAGAGAGGTTGGCGCACTGCCTTTGTCTTAGGCCGCCTTGCTAACCTCAGCTTTAGTGTCTCACCTCCGATGGAGACGGTCACTCTCCCCCATGTGGTGGTGAAGAGCAGACAGACGTAGAGGATACTCTCTCCCCCGTGTGGTGGTGAAGAGCAGACAGACGTAGAGGATACTCTCTCCCCCGTGTGGTGGTGAAGAGCAGACAGACGTAGAGGATACTCTGATGCTTCCCACGGCAATTGCTCCGTAAATGTTAGTTTAAATTAAATCCGTGGGATTTAATTGAGCTATCCAAAAACATGAAAGCGAGGCCCAGTAACAATTGCAACTTCTAAAATAAGTATAATTGTTGCAAAATATATATACATATATATTGTCTTGAAGTTTTTTTCAGCATTTCATCAAACTAATTTAAAGCAAATATTTCCTTTTTTCCTTCTCAGGTTCAGAGGACGGTTTTGGAGAAGGAGATGCGCAGTCTTGGTGTTGACATGGACAATAAAGACGACGTGAGTGTGGCGGCGGTTCATGTGTTTATGTGGCTGGATACACCTTTTTAGTAAAGAAAACCGGCCTGATGCGGTGGCTCACGCCTGTAATCCAGGCACTTTGGGAGGCCAAGGCACGCTGGAAGATCATGAGGTCAGGGGTTCGAGACCAGCCTAGCCAACATGGTGAAACCCAGTCTGTACTGAAAAAAAGTACAAAAAATTAGTCGGGCGTGGTGGCGCATGCCGGTAATCCCGGCTACTCAGGAGGCTGAGGCAGGAGAATCACTTGAACCTGGAAAGCAGAGGTTTCAGTGAGCCAAGATCACGCCACTGTACTCCAGCCTGGGTGACAGAGTGAGACTCCATCTCAGAAAAAGAGAAGAGAAAAGAAGAGAAGGAAGGAAAAAGGGAAGGAAAGGAAGAAAACAAACCAGGGTTTTGGAAAGCCGTGGGAAATTACAGCAAAAAGAAATGAGAGCTTCCGGTTTTCGTCTTTTGAGATTTTCTGGCCCTGGGGCTGGGTTGAGGATTCCCTGACCCTGGGTCTGGGTTGAAGTGGTGGGTTGAGGCTGTACTCCAGCCTGGGCGACAGAGCAAGACTATCTCAAAAAAAAAAAAGGCTCCACAGCCAGCAGGAGGCAGCTCTGTGCGTATCCAGGGTGTGTCCACAGCAGCACCAGGCTGCGCCGTGAGGTGCCCAGGTGTGGCTGCAGACCCTGTCCTCTAGATGTGCAGTCTGCAGTTTCTGATGGTTTTTGTCTGACGGTTGTCCCTGTGTGTTCGTATCAGTAACCCCCACAACGGGACGATGAGGGAGAGAGCATTTTTTATGTCTGAAATATAAATTGTGATGCTATACTCGAATACACTTTTAAATGAGAGTTCTAAGTTTCTGTAAGTGGAGTTAAAATCAGCTTTCTTACATAAAGCAGCTTCTGTTAAGCAAATAAGAATATTTGACCAACTTATGTGAAATTGTTACTAATGTGAACTTGAAATGGTGTCACTAATATGAAAATATGTATTTTCAAGATCTTTAGCCCATGTGGTAATGGTTCAAACACTCCTCTCCTCCCCTTTTGCTGGAGTGACCTCATGCCTGTTGCTGAGCCCGGGAGCGGGCTGGGGTCCTGAGAGCTGAGCGTTGCTTTCCCTGCTTTGCAGGCCCACTATGCAGTCCAGGCAAGAAGATCCCGGAGCGTCACTAGGAAAAGAAAGCGGGAAGACTCTGCTCCCCCGTCCTCTGTGGCCCGGAGTCGGAGCTGCTCTCGAACTCCACGTGACGTTTCTGGTCTTAGGGATGGCAAGGTCAGTCTCTGTGTTGTGTAATGTAATAAAATGACAGCCTCTGTTGTTTATTGCACAGGGTTCAGGGCGAACACCAGCAGTTGCCATTTGCAGGAGCTGTGGCAGGGGTTGTGTGCACTGCCTGCCCTTGTTCTGTGGCATCCTTTAGAGGAGAGCATGGGCCAGGGTACAAGTGGACACCCCTGGACAGCTGCCCTGGACGGACCCCTCCGTGGCACTTTCCTTTTGCAGAGGGTGGCCAGAGCATGGTCTGACAGCACCAGCAGTCTGGGCTCAGGCCCCGCTGTCTGAAGAGGGCCAGGAAGTGGCCACTGCTGAGCACCAGGAGGCCTCAAGTCCCAGCAAGCCCCCCGTGGGAGGAACAGCCAGAGGGAACGCCTGGGTCGATTGGCGGGTGATCCTGCTCATCCTTAGGTTGCAGGATTGTCCCCCCGGGTGGAGAGCTTGAGTCACATTTAGTTTATTTGTAATGTCTTTTGGCAAAGACACTTTAGATGTACACAGTCTCTCTTGGTGAAATGTCCTTTTATTAAACACAACAACTTTTAGTTTCAACATTGCGGCAGTGGAGATGCAGGAGAAAGTCTGTGTGTAAACTGCAGTCTCCTTCACAGAAGCCTGAGCTTCACTCCTCTGTGCTGCTGCCATCTTGAAACCTGGCTGTTAATATTGGCATTACCACTTGTCAATCAGACCTGAGCAAAACAGGTTCACGGGCCTGAGTCCTTAGCTTGTGTAAGAAGGAGTTAAAACAGATGTGTTCTGACCTTCTAGGTCTAAAATGTAGCTAGTCCTGGGTGTAAAGCTTGTCCTAGGTATGATTTTCATCCAGTCTTTATACAAAAACATTCATTGAGTTCCTGCAGATACTGTGCTGGGCTTAAGAGAAAAAGAGATGTCACAGGGTCTCTTCGCTGAACAGACTTGAGTCATTAAAACAGACTGTTACCCAGTAGTTCAAATTCAGAATGGTAAATTGGTTTCAAGTCATGAACATATTTCATTTTTTCTCCTCCTTTTAGATGGTGAAGAAAGCCAAGACTATGATGAAGAATGCCCAGAAGAAGATGAATCGGTTGGGGAAGAAAGGGGAGGCAGACAGACACGTGTTTGATATGAAGCCTAAGCACTTGCTCTCTGGGAAGAGGAAAGCTGGCAAAAAGGACAGGAGATAGTATCCGTTTGTGCCTTGGCTAGACTGTTGCTGTTTACTTCCTGGCTTGGCACAGTGTGGTTTCATGAAATTGGAGTTCTGTATAAACTGAAAAAGACAAAATAAGTAAAGCACTTGTTGCTTTGCTGAAAACTATGGTTAACCCTATATAGATGTGGGAAATTTTTGTCACTGCATAATATTACAAATATTTTGAGTAGACAATGTTTCTACATTTAATGGAGTATCAGTCACTTTAGATTTTCAGAACTGGTAAGATTTACTGGTGTAACTGGGTTGTTTTGATGGAGAAAACCTTATTTTCTTTTGTAAGAGTTTGGGAGCAAACACGTTTATGAATGTGTCGGAATCCTGTGCTTAAAATACCCTCCTAAATTATTTTCTACTCTTACTGTACAGTGTCTCATTGTAATTTGTCTTCAATTATTTTATCCAAAATAAACTTCCAGAAGAAAGTAGTTTTGATTTACTTAGCCATGTTTTGGTTCAGTGATAGTCACTATTGATTTGACCAAATAAAAAGGCAAAAAACATATGACATTTCTATTTTGTTTTAAAGCAAAAGTACTTTTGGGGGAGTAAAGTATTGCTGGAGGCATTAGGCAATTAAATATGGGCATTCTCCTATTTCTGTGGCCTGTCCCTGAAATATAATGTTCAGTAAAACACAGAAACGCCCCCAATACCATCTCAGAAGCACCTGCCGGGGAGTGTTGGGATGAAGAGCTGTGGGGTTGGAGGCACCCGCCCAGGGGTGCGTGTGCTCCTGGAGCCCCGAGGATACACAGGGATCCAAGAGCCACCACAGATCAGTTATCAAGTCGCAATCAACATTATAGCTGAGGAAAGGATTTTAGTGGATCACACTTCTGGATTACATGTGGCAATTTTCAAAAATTACCAGGTCTGGGCCGGGCACAGTGGCTCAGGTCTGTAGTCCCAGCACTTTGGGAGGCCAAGGTGGGCAGACCATGAGGTCAGGAGTTCGAGAGCAGCCTGGCCAACTTGGTGAAACACCATCTCTACTAAAAATACAAAAATTAGCCGTGCGTGGTGATGGGCATCTGTAATCCCAGCTGCTCGGGAGGCTAAGGCAGGAGAATCACTTGAGCCCAGGAGGCAGAGGTTGCAGTAAGCCGAGATCGTGCCATTGCACTCGTGCCTACGTGACAGAGCAAGACTCCGTGTCAAAAAAAAAAAAAAAAAATTTACCAGGTCTGGTTTTTGAAATTCTCTGTATTAAACACCAAAACCTAATATGTAGTTACTTTGTGTTCAACAACAGTATGTTTTGAAGCAAGTATGTCTTTATTTGTAAGCATATTACTGAAATGTAATCAAATGAACAGAAGTGGATAAACGTCAAGTCACTTGGCTGAGACCATACACATCTTCTGTACTGCGTGTATTAGGACTGTAATTTCTGTAAGCCTAAATTCATTTGAAAGGTGAACTTAAATGCACATCGCCAAGGCTTAAGATGCAAGATTGAATGTGTCTTTTTTAAAAAATGCAACCTTGTGTTGCACTTGGAAATAAGTGATTTAGAAAGAAACAGATGAAGCAGAGACCCCTCCTGACCTTGGAGGCTTGGATACAGCTGTGGGGAGGCAGCCTCACGGTCCAGCCGTGCTAGTCCGCCCGCTTCAGAACTCTCAAGCTCTCCCCAAGACTTTCAGGATTAGCTGCTGTTCATCGGCCAAGTGCTTATAAAATGGAAACTGGGACAAGGGAAATGTTAAATTTCCTCCCTGCAACCAGGCAGATGAGAAATATAGAAATAAAGGAAAGGGAAAAATGAAGATATGACAAAGTTGATGAAAAGGTGAAACGAGTGATTTATAGACGATGGGCAATCACGTGCCCCTTTCGCCCTGTGTTGGGTGTGTCGTTGGCTCGATGGTGTGTCTCCTGCACTGAGCATTCCACACGGCTGACTCGACCTCCCTGCCTCTCATACTCTGTGTATTTTGTGAAGCTCCACGAACTGGGTCACATCATCCAGGTGAGGCCACCACCGGTACAGAAACTTCTCGGCAATGCTTCTTAGCCAGGGGGTGACTTTGACTTCGCCCCTGGCCCCCCTCTCCAGGAGCTCCCGCAGCTCCTCCTGGGACAGGTAGAGGATGCTTTTCGTTTCACTGGGATCCAGGTTCACGGTGACATTTTTCCTCACAAGCAGAAGGTAACAAATGTCATGCTCTCCCCAAATTCTGTCTGATTTTGCCTTGTGGTGATAGATTGTCATGAACACAATGTCCTCTGGAAAAATCTGACACAAATTGGTGCAGTGTTAACAACACACATGTAAACAATTTACAGAAAAATAGAGAAAATAAACATATTGTTTTCCTCAAAGAAAATGAACACTATCTTTCGGTAACTGATAATTTCCAAAACCTCAATTTTAGCTAAGTAAATTTTTGTGGACTCAAGTCTGAATGATAAACTGGCTTTGGTTTCTTGGTTCCAGTAAACCTGTCTGTGTCTTCATTTAAAGAACTAACCCTGTCACACACACATCCTCAACAGAAAATCCCATAGAAACCGGCCAGCACTGTCTGGAGAACATCCGTCCTCTCTTAAAGATGTTCTTGAATGGATGAAGGTAACACACATGCTCACAGGATCCTGGACATTCTTTCTAGTGGACACTTGAATTTCCTCTTTGGTGTGTGGCCGACAGATTCCTCCACAGTCTCAACCCTGCCTGGGACACACAAAGACTCACACTGCCCCATCTACAGCTACATTCACGTTCCCATCCACAGCCCATCCACAACCCATTCACAGCCCCATCCACAGCCCCATCCTTCATCCTCATGGTGCTTCATGAGGCCAACAGCACAGATCCAGCCTGGACTTTGTTCAGCTTCTGCCCACTGCCAACCTGGACTCCTGTGGACACAGCTGTGACTGGGTGCTGCGTGTACCTGCTCCCCAGCAATTCCCAGCTCTGCTTGCAGATGCCTCTGGGCCCCCTGCCTCACTCCGATGGCATCCTTTTCTTCCAGTTCTGCTGGGTTGTATAATGGGTGGCTACAACAGGAGTCGGTAAAATACCCTGGAAAAAAATGCATGGGAACATCCCTCTTTATTCCTGAAAAGTGAATATATTAAATACAAATGCAGATGCTTCAGGTAAAACCATCATCCGTCATCAGCAGATGACGGCCTGGCAGGGGAGGATTGGGTTTGTCATGGGCTCTCAGAGCAGCACCTGCCTCCAGCCTCCACGGCCATGGGCTTGGTGAGGGTCTTCCCCATGACCCCCTGGCAGGGCTGGCCCTGACTGCTCCTGCAGATGTGCACACATGTCCCGTGGCACTATCCCCGTATGTCTTGGGAGAGGGACTGGTTCCTACTCCGTTTTGTACCCACAGAGGACCTCAGATGCCCTGGGATGGCAGGAGGAAGTGGTCGGGTTGTGGGGTGGGTGGCTGCAGCAGCCGGGCTGAGGAAGCTGGGCTGCACTTGGAAGGTGGTGCTGAGTGAGCATGGTTTCATAGGAAGACTCTGCTGGAGTACCTTTGACCAAGTTTTCTTACTGCAAGGTTCTACCTAATTTACCCAAGTAACAGCAATGGTGCTAGGACGGGAGGTCACACTCTCCTCAGTAAATCTCTGCTCCCTGTCGTTCCTCAGACCCTCAGTGCTTCCTTGGGTCACTCTGCAGGAGTTTGGCTAAAGCCGAATCCACTCTTGCAAGTACAAGAGCTGACACTCCCACCTGCCCCTGTGTATCCTGGAGGCAGCTAACACAGGAAAGGAAATCTTAGCTCCAGGGGCTTTATTTGCAAACTGTTGACTCTGTGCCACAGTTGAGCCTCTTAACTTTGCAGCTCCTGAATTTTTCTGCAACAAACTGCATTCAGCTCCATCAAGGAGCCAGTGGGTACAACTTGACCAGCAAACATGCTGGTGGATTTCGGAAAGGGCAGGATCAACCCACTGCGGATCTGAGGAAGAACTAAGGGAGGACAAACCTCCTCCGACACAGCTGGCCAGGCTTAGCCATTCGCTTTAATGGGTCAGGCAAGGTCTGGTTTTGAAAATTTGAGGACAGCCTAGGCCAAGACACTTTAAATGACCACAATTGACATAAATGCTGCTCCCCTCTAAAAAGAAATTTTTAAAGTTGTAATTTTAAGAAGTACAAGATAATTAAAACTCTAAGACCTGTAAGATAACAATTTTTATTATTATTACCTAGTTAATTTTATGCTAAATGCTATTTATTTTAATCCCCCTAAATCCTTAGGTTGATAAATTCCTCTGCATTTAAGTAACTTGGCATTGCAAAGAAACAACAAAACAAAACAAAAAAACCCAGAAACTCATATAGTTTCTTAGTTTTTTTTTTTTTGGAAGATGGAGTCCACTGCTGTCGCCATAGGCCTGGAGTGACAGTGAGCGCGATCTGGCTCACTGCAAATCTGCCTCCCCAGGTTCAAGGCAATTCTTCTTGCTCAGCCGCATGAGAGCTGGGACTACAGTGCCAGCCACCCACCCAGCTAATTTTTTGTATTTTGTAAGAGACGGGGTTTCACCATGTTAGCCAGGATGTCCTCGATTCTCCTGACCTTGTATCGCCGCCTCGGCCTCCCAAAGTGCTGGGATTACAGTCCGTGAGCCCGCTGCCCAGACCTAACATTAGCATTTTAATGTATGATTAAGTGGCATTTAAAATGAGCTAAGGAGGCCGGGCGCGGTGGCTCAGCCTGTAAATCCCCAGCACTGTTGGGAAGGCGAGGCGGGCCGGCCCCACCCTCACCTCGGAGATCGAGACCATCCTGGCCTAACACGGTGGAAACCCCGTCTCTACTAAACACATACAAAAAACTAGCCGGGCGAGGTGGCGGGGCGCCTGTAGTCCCCAGCTATTCGGGAGGCTGGCCAGGAAATGGCGTAAACCGCGGAGGCAGAGTTTGCAGTGAGTACTGAGGAGTCTGGCCACGTGCACTCCAAGCCTGGTGACAGAGCAAGACTCCTTCTCCAAAATAAATAAATAAATAAATATAATAAAATAAAGCTAGAAAAAGAGAAATTATTTGAGAATCGATGATATAGTGGTTAGTTTTTTAGAAGAAAGTAACATTTCTCTACGTCATAGAGACATCTATGTGAATTTACGATTTAATTTTAAAATGAAAGCATAAAAGTACTAGAAACATATATGGATGAATAATTACATGATATTCTGTAAAGAAAAATCTTTACAGGCAAGACACCAAGTCGGAACTCTAAACACATAAAAAATTGTAGATTTAAATACCTTAAAATAATCCTTCTGCATGTCAGCAAAGCCTTGATAAAAGAAAATAAAATTAGAACATGTTTTATATTGATAAAGTATTACAGATAAAGACAATATCCTTAAGATAAGAAGAGTTCTAATTTTATAATTAAAACCATGTAATTAGAAAATTATATGAGCATCAATGTACAACTCAAAAATGAGGCAGACTGTTGTGTAAAGATGTCACCATTTGATATTTAAATCCACTCTTAAGATGGATTTGACGTGTATCTGTTTGACTGTTGTTATGAAAGATGTTGGTGTACATGGGCTAGAGTTTCTTCAGTTTTAATTTAAATATGTATTTTGGCCGGGTATGGTCGCTCACTCCTGTAATCTCAGCATTTTGGGAGGCTGATGTGGGCAGATTACTTGAGGTCAGGAGATCCAGACCAGCCTGGCCAACACTGGTGAAATCCTGTCTCTACTAAAAATACACAAAAAAATTTAGCTGGGCATGGTGGTGAGTGCCTGTAATCCCAGCTACTTGGGACGCTGAGGCAGGAGAAGTACTTGAATCCGGGGGGGCTGAGGTTGCAGTGAGCCGAGATCATGCCACTGCACTCCAGCCTGGGTGACAGAGCGAGACTCCATCTCAAAGACAATAATAACAACAATAATGTAAATATGTAATTGACCTTTGCCTTATTTAACTGGTTTTCAACAATATGCACTCCCTCTTGCTCCATTTCTTGGCTTATCCAACATCAATTCCAGGAAAGAACAATAGGCTTTTATTGTTCTTTCTGGGTAAGGAGGCTGGGATGCCTTAGCCTTACTTCATCTACCTTGAGGTAGGGACAGTTCTTCCCTCAAGCATATTTTTATTTAGAAATTGTTCCATTTGTATCACGGCTCCTATTTCCACAGACCTGTATCCTATCACTCTGTTACCTTTTAATCCCGTGCAGGGTCCGCCTAAAGGGATGAAGGATTTCTCAATAGCTCCATTTATTTTTTGCCCCTTTTCTGAGGCTCCAGAGGCAAAAATTTTACTATTTAAAAAACTTTGAAAATATAATGTTTTGCACTGTTTCATTATCTATTTATTTATTTATTTATTTATTTTGAGATGGAGTCTCACTCTGTAGCCCAGGTTGGAGTGCAGTGGCACAATCTTGGCTCACTGCAACTTCTGCCTCCTGGGTCCTGGTTCAAGCAATTCTCCTGCCTCAGCCTCCGCAAGCTGCTGGGATTACAGGCATGTGCCACCATGCCCGGCTAAGTTTTGTAATTTTAGTAAAGACGGGGTTTCACTATCTTGGCCAGGCTGGTCTTCAACTCCTGACCTCATGATCCGCCCGCCTCAGCCTCCCACAGTGCTGGGATTACAGATGTGAGCCACTGTGCCCTTCAATGGCATATTTTTAATTCACTTACAGTATGTATCATCCCAGATTTTTAAAAGAAAAAATAAAGGTGGCAAATGGAAGAGAAAAGAAAAGATTGTGACTGAAATTACTGAACAAATTCTTAGAATAACTGAAAATTGATAAATAAATGCAAGACCTTGGAAACCAATGTGTTTGGAAGAGCTAAAAAACTGTATAATTTCTTGCCTATCATATTCCAAACATTATCTACCAACTAAAGCTCTGGGCCAAATAGTTTTGCAAGTAGGTTCTACTAAAATATCAAAAAAATGTTAGCCATATCTGTCAGCTCTCTTAGGGAATATGAGGACTGCACGATGGATGCATGACTCAGCTGACTTTGGCACAGATAATACAGAACAAAAATAACACAAAAGCAGTGATGGGTAATATTCTATAAAAAGATTAATGTGTTTTGCTCTTTTTTCTTTCCATAAGTTCACCTTTCACGTAATTTTAGTTATGTAGAAAACCAAAAGGCTATGCCTGAAATGTTTTCCCTAGAAATCAGTTCTGAGATTCAGGCATAAATGGTCTGTTTGAAACTTGTTTCTTTTGCAGTCAGAAAAGAAAGAATGGGAAAATGATATTCTTTTAAAGATCTAAAAAATAATAAATAAGTCTATGAACTAGGCTTTGAGGAAGAAACTAATATACAATACTGTACCTATTATAATCCAACAACTCTAATAATAATAATAATAATAATAATAATAATGAGACAGCCAGACACACTTGTGCTTCCTTTGTGCCAGTTTCTATTTTAAGAGTTTAATGTATACTAATTCATTTGGTCCTCACAACAACCTTTTGAGATAATCACTATTTTATTCTCATAGTATCAATAAGGAACAGAAGCACAGAGAGGTAAATTACCTGCGCAAGGTCATGTGGCTGCAGATGCAGTTGAGCCCCCAGAATCTGTGCAATTTAACATTTTGGAATTGTCACTACCAAATTAAGCACTGAAAGTTTTAGAGGCAAATGTTATCCAAATCTCAAGGAAGGAATTGTCATGCTCTGTAAAATGTTCTAGGGGATAAAAAACAGGGAAACCCTTCACTAGGTTGATCTGGGCAGCAGATTCTGACACATAACACACAGAAAACATTGTAAAGGAAAGGAAGAAAGACATTTTGATTAGGCTTTATGTGGAGAATTTTCTTAAGAGAGGTTGTGACAACTTTAAGAATGATAGTTGATGACCTATAATGCTGCAGGTAGGAGGTTAAGAATAAACTCTGGGAATAGATGATTACATTCAATTAAGGCAAATTAGAAGCAACAGAAAAGGCTCTAGATATCAGTGAAATATAGAGAAAGACATGGAGGCCAAGACTGAGAAAAGCAAGTAAAAAGAAATGGAAGTGGAAAGAGTTAAAAAGGAGTAGGCCAAGTATTGTAGGTATGAAAGAGAGGGTAAAACAAACCCAGCATGTGCTAAGGGGTATCCTTGAAAAAGAGAGCCATAATAATAAAGAAAAATGTCCCAGACATAGAAGATGACTTAAATCCACAGATGGAAAGGGCTTGCCATATTCCAGAAATACTGACACATTGATGTTGACACTGGGGTAACCTTTTCAGATCTCTGAGAAAACTGCTGCATGCAGAAGAGAACACCCACTCCCAACACCATCACTCCATCTAGGCATTGTACAACCCTAATCCTCTGCTTTCCACCTAGAATGATGGATGATCCATATACTTATCAAAAGTCACTTCTTGGGCCAGGTGTGGTGGTTCATGCCTGTAATCCCAGCACTCTGGGAGGCTGAGGCAGGTGGATCGCCTGAGATCAAGAGTTTGAGATGAGCCTGGCTGACACAGTGAAACCCCATCTTTACTAAAAATAGAAAAAATTAGCCAGGCGTAGGGGTGCATGCCTATAATCCCAGCTACTCGGGAGGCTGAGGCAGGAGAATTGCTTGAACCTAGGAGGCAGAGCTTGCAGTAAGCCAAGATCACGCCATTGCACTCCAGCCTGGGTGACAGTGCGAGACTCTGTCTTAAAAACAAAACAAAACAAAACTCACTTCTTGTGAGGAAGATTCACCCACAGTCACCTCAAAGACATCGTCCAACAATTTCCCTTTTTCTTCTCTATCAAGTTTTCTCTCTCTCTGATGGAATTTTCCTACCAGCCTGCATATAGCTATGATTTCATTTTATTTAAGTAACAGCTAGTTTTTTTGGACCTCATTTGCCCAGCAAGCTACTCCACTGCTGCTCTGCTGTCTTTTGCAGGAACACTCTTAGAAAACTTCCTTCATGCTCACTATATCCAATTCCTTTCTCCAATATTTCTCATTCCTTTTCTCACATTTAAAACTATCAAGTAACTTAATCTAAATTATTAGGTACAATTGTTGTTGAGCTGTTCAAATTTTCAGCTCCTATCAACAAAATTCCAAAGAACAAGCTTCTAAGATAACCACTTCCTGATATTTTATAGCATAGGTTAAAATTTCTGTAAATACCTTAAGAGATTATATTCAAATCCACATGTTAGAAAATGGTGATCAATAAAATTTTGGCAGTGAGGAAAATAAAAATAACTTTCCATAATAGGGACATTTTTATCTATATAAGTTAAGAAAGAATTAACACTTAAGCTATGATCACAAAAGATGAGGCCCTTGATCTTATCGGGAAAATTTGGAAGAGATAATTAATTTTGGGAGGGTGTCTGTACATTTAGTTTCTTGTAATAATTAAAAGAAGGTGTTCTTTTTTCCTCTATTTCTTGGAAGCGCTTATGAAGGACTGATAATATTTCTTGTTTATTTTTTATTTTTTGAGACAGAGTTTCGCTCTTGTTGTCCAGGCTGGAGCGATCTCGGCTCACTGCAACCTCTGTCTCCCGGGTTGAAGTGATTCTCCTGCTTCAGCCTCCTGAGTAGCTGGGATTACAGGCTTGTGCCACCACACCTGGCTAATTTTGTATTTTTAGTAGAGAAGGGGTTTCACCATGTTGGTCAGGCTGGTCTCGAACTTCTGACCTCAGGTGATCCACCCGCCTCAGCCTCCCAAAGTGTTGGGATTACAGGCGTGAGCCACCATGCCTGGCAGATATTTCTTCTTTAAATGTTTGGTAGAACTCATTAGTGAGGCCATTGGGCCTTGCCTTTTCTTCATGAGAAGATTTTAATTACTATGCCTTAGCTGGGTAATGCAAAGATGTACCTGCACTATTTCTGATTTTAGTCATTTATGCCTTCTGTTCTTGATCATTCAATGTTATTTTTAAAAAATTTTTATTTATTTATTTACCAACTTTGTTGCTCTTTTTCTTTTTTTTTCCGAGACAGTCTCATTCTGTTGTCCAGGGTGAAGTGCAGCGGTGCAGTCTTGGCTCACTGCAACCTCTGCCTCCCGGGTTCAAGCAATTCTTGTACCTCAGCCCCCTCCCTCTGCCTGTCCCCAATTCCTCCTGCTGAGTAGCTGGGATTACAGGCACACACCACCATGTCTGGCTAATTTTTGTAGAGATGGGGTTTCACCATGTCACCCAGGCTGGTCTCAAACTCCTAGCCTCAAGTGATCTGCCAGTCTTGGCCTCCCAAAGTGCTGGGATCACTAGAAGCTTTTCAATTTTTTTATTCCAAAGCTATCTAATGCAGTTTTTGCCTCCTGAAATCACTTATATATAAACATATTGCCTGCAAAGTGGGTCACCGCGTCACGCCTTGGGTTTCCTAGGACACAAATCAACCGGCACATGCCTGGACAGCAGGTCATGTCTCTCAAATCAATCTGCAAACCATGGTCACAGAGCCAATCAGTCTTATGGCTTTCATTGTAGCTTCTCTGTGGAATATTTTCAAGGACATATGTGTACTTTAGGATGTTCACATGTCATGATTAAGTTGTAAATTTCAAAAATTCGAAGAATGTCCATTGTTGGCCAGAAGTATAAAAATTTCAGAGATTTAAAATAAAAGCATCTTTCAATCTTACTTAAATAGGTCTACGAAGTCTCCTCTTCCTCTTGAAAGTAACTTAAGGGCTGTGAAGAACATCATCCATAATGAAACTGAAAGGCCTGTTCTCCCTGGGAACAGAAAGGTCACTGTCTTTGCTCAACAAACAGTCGAAAGCCAGGAACACAGGCCTCCCCAGGCCTCTTGGCCGCCTGTCAAGCCTCCTCAATAAAAAATTCACATGGAACACGTTCTACTCTATCTTCTCTTCCTTCTTTCCTCCCTTTAGCAAATAATTATTGAGTGCCAACTATGTTCTGGACACTGTTCTAGAATTTCTGTGATAAGCAACAGAGACCCCAGCAGTGATTCTCTGCTGGGGCCGATGGCTCTCAGGGGCATCCTTCAAAACTGGGCCCATTTGATTCTTTAAAAAAAATAATTTCCAGTTCCTCTAAAAATTCTGTCATGACTTTTATTTCCTTGATGTTAAGCTTTGTGTCTTAGGTTTGTGGCTGCTGACATTCTCTGGGCCCTGAAGTCACTGCCACTGGCTCGTGTGCTGGCCACTTGGTCGCACTGGCCTGTCTCCCACCAGGTGGACGCCCAGCGAGCTATGGATGCTGTGTATGACAGACATGGGGGATGTTTGGAGTCTGTGATGTGCTATTGTCCTTCAGATAATGGTTTTCTGCAAGAAACTAGAGAAGTAACTATCTCAGATTTCCCTAATAAGAACAGGTTTTGAGCCAATTCTAGGCTGGCCCTAAATTCCTCTTCCTAGCACGTGAAGCCTGGGAAGCCCTCTGTGGGCCTATGCCTTCGGTAGCTCTCAGCCCTGGTCTCTGCTCCCCCATTCCTGTCCAGCTATTGGAAGCACCTCTCTGTTTCTCAGCCTCTCTGCTCCTTTACTGGAACTGGGCAATGCCCCTTGGAAAAAGCAGCACAGTTTTCTTCTCCTAGATTCTGCCCTACACTTTTCAGAGCTATCTGGTCTCTGACATTCTCTCTCAGGTGTTTCCGGCACTCTTGGGAGGTGGGCTGTGTCACTGCCTGGCCCATCTGGCCTACCATTAGCTGAAGGGAAGCATGAGCAGCCTTTGACATGGGAGTGGCGACTGCTGAGAGGGCACTGTCTGTACACAAGCGATGTAGCCTTATAGGACCCGTGAGTATACGCTTAGTTTTTATTCATAATTTACTCAAAGTCACTGAGCTCCCACTTCGTGCTCGTGATTGAGATTTGAGTCCTGAGAGGATCATCTGAGATGACGTTTAAGCCAAGGGTTTAAATGAGTCAGATTCGGCCAGGTGCAGACTAAGGAAATGCAGCTTCCAGGCAGAAGGGGAAGCACGTGGACGTGCTGAGATGCAGGCAAGGCCTCACGGCTGGAGCTGGCTTGTCACCTGGCATGGGAACCCCTTTCCTGTTCAGACTCTGTGCGTTCCTTTTAATCTGCGTCGGGGCATGTGATCAAGCAGCACACAAGCAACCCCACTGCAGTATCTGTCCCCCGTGGGGTGGGGTTGGGGACAGAGTTCTTTTCTTACGGCTCAAGTGTGTCATGTCCACCAATGCCGTGTCAGTTGCCAGCAGGGGCCCACGGGCACGGGGACCCGACACACACCGTGGAAGCTGACCTTGCTGTCTTCTCTCAGGAGTGGAGCCCCAACCCACGGAGGGTGTGTCTCCACGGCTTTTCCTGGCCAATCTGATACCAGGATGCAGTGGTCAGAAGCACCTGCACTTCCTTCCACTCCTGTCAAGGCGAGATGCCATTTGCTCTCCACTGATTCTCTTATCAGTGCTGAGCTATATGCTATAGAGTGCACTGATTCTACGTTGTGTTAAGCTGTCACTTAAAAGTGCACAAATTGTTTCAATCAATCCTAACATATTCACCCATGTAATTAACACCCTATCAACACAGAGAATACTTCCAAAACCTCACAAGGCTCCCTGCGCCCCCAGAAGTAGCCTCTATTCTTGCCTACATCTTAATTGGGTTCGCCTGTTTCTGACCTTTATTTCACTGGAATCACATGTGCTTTTTGTATCCGGTTTCTTCCACTCAAGACTGGGTCTGTGGATTTACTCACACTGCTGTGTGTAAGCAGGACCGCTCCTGCGGCGTGACACCATCTGATTGTGCGAACACCAAGGCTGATGGAATCACGGCAGGTGTTCTGCAGGGGCGTCCCTGGGCTAGAGACTGGACATGTAGTAAGGAGCTCTGTGAGTGAGCGCAAGCCCGGAACCCACACCGTATCACCTACTTATAGGGCAGTGCATAAAAACCTAGGAAACACCTAGTTTCTCAAAGTGACAACGAATGTGTCAACGACTTCCCAGCTCAGGAATATGCTGCATTAGTTCTCTGCTAAGTTAGTAAAATGGAAACAGAAGAAGGCAGAACCATCCACATTGATCTCCCACCAGGTCTGACTCCTTTGACTTTAGCAGATAGTGGCCGACAGCTCCACGGTAGCAAACGTGCTGCTCAGCAGTTACTTTCTATTCTGTCAGCACTCGGTGATGCTGGTCCTTTAAATTTGGGTTTTAATTTGCACTTACCCAGTGATTAATGAGGTTAAGCTCCTTTTCATGTTTAACACCCGAATTTTAATAGACTTTATTCTTTAGACCAGTTCAGGTTCACAGCAAAATTGGGTGGAAGGTATAGAGTTTCCATAGACCCCCAGCCCCTCCACACACACAGGCTCCCCCACTATCAGAGTGGTCCATTTGTTACGGCCCAAAGACGTCCATCAACACATTGTTATCACCCGGAGTCCAGTTTACTTGAAGCTTGCTCTTGGTGTTGGACAAATGCATAATGACCTATATCCACCATTTCAGTACCATGCAGAAGAGTTTCACTGCCCTGAAAACCCTGTGCCTGCCCACTCATTCCTCCCTCCCCTCTCACCTCTGGCTTTTTAGTTTCCAGTTTTCCCTTTACTGGAATGTTGGAGAATTGGACTCCTTCAGGATGTAGCCTTTTCATGCTTCTTTCAGCAACATGCACCTAACTTTCCTCCCCGTCTTTTTGTGGCTTGGTAGCTCATTTCTTTTTAGTGCCAAATAACATTCTACTGTCTAGATATATTAGTTTACTTATGCATTCACCTACAAGAATTTAAAATAGAGAAGAGAATGCAGTGTTGGAGATTTACATTTGGGAGTCTGAACTATGTACGTAGTAAATAAGTATAAAGTATGTGTGAAAATTGTAAAGTAGAAAGCTGTCAGGATATCTGAATACACACAAATATACACTTCAGTTCACGCTGTAAAATGTTAGAAAATGTGTAAGTACATACTTAGGGCTGAAAAAGCACCTAGAGAGGAAGGGTGAAGAAGAGGTGTACGGAAAATCCCATCTGCCAAGAGGGCATCTAGAGTACCTCATCCCATGAGGAACTCCCAACCTTAGTGAGGCTCCAGCAGACAGATCTAAGTGAGAGGATGAAACCACTGCACAAGCACCCCCTAGGGGGCAGGTGGAGGGCAGTTCCCACAGGGACCCACTGCGGGTATGACCTGGACTTGTCCCCTAGGGGGCAGGCGGAGGGCAGTTCCCACAGGGACCCACTGCGGGTATGACCTGGATTGTCCCCTAGGGGGCAGGCGGAGGGCAGTTCCCACAGGGACCCACTGTGGGTATGACCTGGACTTGTCCCCTAGGGGGCAGGCGGAGGGCAGTTCCCACAGGGACCCACTGCAGGTATGACCTGGACTTGTCCCCAGCTGCCAGGGCCAAGCGAGAAGAAAATGTGCCTTCCTTCCTATTACCCCATTTTCTGTTTTGCTCTTGTTCTCTTGATAATACAGGTAGGGAAACAGAATCAGCAATTACATAGAAAGCCACCTCTACTTTGTCCTTAAAGGAGTTGGCAATGGTTTGACCAGAATCAAACAAGTATATATTTTGAAGACTAAGAATTTAAAACAGTTTAATAAAAAAAAAAAAATGATAGATATCACTTAGCTTTCAAGTTCAAAACCAACACATCTGCCTTTGGGGTCAGAAGTGGTTATATCTAGGAGACGGATACTCCTCTTTATAAAAGATGAAAGAGTTCTAAATTACCAGGTCAAAAGACATTCCTACTTAGATTTTCTGGATGGCATCCTAGTAATATAACAACAGTAATATCTAACCCTTGCTAAGTACTTACAAGGTGCTGGGTAACAGTCTAAGGCTCCAATGTCCAATTCAGTAGCCATGGCAACTCATAGTTCTTACGTAACTAATTATATGTGGCTTTCAGCCTAAAACTTGCTAGAAAATAAAACTAAAAAAATCAGAAACAATATTATAAATGCAACAGAAACTATATAGGCAATATCCTACTAGTGTATCAAAATTTTAACAAACTAGACACAATATTAAAATGCAATTTTTTTTTACTTTTCAATAAAACACTTGCTACACAGTCTTGTCTGAAATTATAAATTGCCCAAAGTTAACCATAAATGAATCATTCTACTGAATTTAACATTTAACTTTGTAAGAAATAAATTTTATTTTCTTCATTATCATACAGCATTTAAGAATAATAAAGCTGTCTTGAGATTTCAAATTTGAGATATCTATGGCAAGTTTATAAAAGTACATTGATCAAGGTACAATCTTTAACATTAATATACACATTCCATAATCTCAATCTATTCAACATGAACACTGGCCTTTGTCGTTGTTATTTTTTTCTCCCTACAGTATTTCCTGACTCTGTAGGACAGCGGTTGACGCTGTGCCCCAGGGGCATCTGGCAACATCTGGTATAACTGTGGGTGTCACAGGAGAGGGATGCAAACGGCATCCAGTGTGCAGTCCAGGGATGCTGCTCACCATCCTATAATGCACAGCACGGACCCTTACCATAAGGATTTTATCCAGCCCAAATATCAACAGTATCAAATTTAAGCAACTCTTATCGAGTGGGACTCAATTCCTATTTTATGAACACCTCTGTGCCCACTGTAATTCTGAAAACACAGACTTTGCTAACTGGTAAATACTATTTAAAAGAAGATTTAACCTAATCAGTATCACTTATCAAAAGCAATGGTTGACTTTAAGTATCAACATGTTTCCAGAATGAATAAACCACACAATCAACTCAGAATGATACAAATTAGGGTCCATATCATTTAATTTCCCTTGAACCTGCTCTGCTAGTTTAATCTGCTAATATGAAAGTTAATTAGGACTGTTTTGAAGGAGCGAGACAATAGTTTCCTTTGCACATTTTTCTGAACTATGATAAAAATTTAATGATACATAAAGCACCTGGCAAATAGCAAGTGCTCTGTGAGTGCTCCGGAAATGTTTATCACAGCTTACTAAACACATAGGGCTTCACTTACTTGTTCAAATTTCCCGTATGTTATCTGAAAAGGTTAAATTAAGTTTTAGTTGCTCTCTCTCATTTTACAATAATCGCTTACAAATGTTGCTTAGAAACAGAACACATATCCAGGGTGTGTGATACAAAATTATAAGTTAGTTTTTTCCACACAAGTTTTAAAGTATCAGTGTATATAACACATTCATGATAGTATGAAATGATAGAACTAAATTTAATGATTAATGATAGAACTAAATTTAAACTGAAAAAGTCATTCTAAGTTTGTTAAGTAGAGACATTTTTCAGTAATCACTTACCTGCATATTCACATTCTGTGTATTTTCTCATGGTCAACAAACTGATTCAAATGATTTAAGTTATCCCACCACTTAAAGAGAAAAGTCTCTGCAATAATTTGAAACCATGGTGTTATCTTAATTTCACCATTGGCTGCTTTTTTCAGAAGTTCTTTTAGTTCTTCCTTGGACACATAACAAAAGCTTTTAATCTCATTGGGATCTGGATTCAGAGTGACATTCTTCCTCACAAACAAAATGTAATCAATTTCATGTTCACCCCAGATACCGTCCGACTGAGCTTTGTAGTGAATTCGTGTTAAATAATTAATTTCTTCTGGAGGAACCTAAGACATTAAAAAAAAAAAAGTAATTAAAACATTGGCCGGGCGCAGTGGCTCACACCTGTAATCCCAGCACTTCGGAAGGCCGAGGCAGGTGGATCACAAGGTCAGGAGATCGAGACTATACTGGCTAACAAGGTGAAACCCCATTTCTACCAAACATACAAAAATTAGCCGGGTGTGGTGGCGGGCGCCTATAGTCCCAGCTACTCGGGAGGCTGAGGCAGAAGAATGGTGTGAACCCGGGAGGCGGAGCTTGCAGTGAGCGGAGATTCTGCCATTGTACTCCAGCCTGGGAGATAGAGCCAGACTCCACCTCAAAAAAAAATAAAACAAAAAAAACCAAAAACCATTGGCCACAGTAACAAAAAAATCTAAAATTAGCTCACTGTATTACAGCAATATCTTGAACAGGAGTATAGTTTTAGGATTAGAACTTTTAAAGCATTAATCTCCTATCAACAATATATGGAAATCTTAATATTACATATGGAAAAATGATTATATTATTAGTTTCAAGTGTTTGCGTTTTTTCCTGTAGGACCAAAAAGAAGTTTTTTTTTTTTTT
>NW_016808212.1:353264-373874 GCF_001698545.2 Rhinopithecus bieti
AAAAAAAAAAAAAAAAAAAAAAAAAAAAGAAATTAAAATTTAAATAATCTTTATTCAGGATGGTTTGTCAGGCTAACTCATAACTCAGGAGGTTACCAAGCAGAGAACTATGTTTGAATTTAAAACTTTTATTAAAAACCTTTTTAAAGTATGTTTAGGTTTCAGCTTGTATGGTTGTGTAGTAGAGCCAGTTACCTCTTCCAAGGGAATTCCTAGCTCAGCTTTCAGCCGCCTCTGTGCTGCTCGCCTCACTCCAAGGGCCTCATTTTCCTCAAGCTCGCCTGGATTACTTAATGGATGACTACAACAAGTATTAGTAAAACAACCTGGAAAATGTTAATACAGAGACAGATCAACTTTTCTTCAAAGTAGGTCTGAAAGATCAAGAAAAGTTTTATAAGTAACTGAAAATGAAACATTTTTTAAGGATTTTAAAATGAGTTATAAAGGACTATCAGTAATTATTTTAAGGATTTTAAAATGAGATATAATGGGCTATCAGTAATTATGTTGTGAAACAGACTACATTTGTAGGTAAGTTCCTTATAATGCTTCTTCAACCAAAAAAGATCAAAGTGTAGATAATACAGATTAAAGATAAATATATAAATCATACATATTGCCCAATCACTTACTAGCTCTTATTTTTTCTTGCTGTTGTATTAGGTTGCACGCATTGTGTGAACTTAATTTATGTAGAATATAAAACTATGCCATTCACAGGATTTCCCTTTGTGACCGTGGCTCCAAGAATTCAGAATGATAAAAAGTCAAATTAATGTACAAATAAAATATTGTACATTAAGTGTACTAACCTGGAAAGGTAATCTTAGCATCTGATCTTTGCTGTAGCAGAAGCTTATTTTCAGTGTTGAATAAAAAGACACTAAAAGCTCGATGCAATAATCCTGAAAGCAAAAGCAAAAGAAATAACAATTACTTTAGCTTTAAGTACCAGTTATTTGCTGAATTCTCTCCTTGCAGTTCAGAATAACATTAGTAACTTCCTGCTGCTTTTGCTTTTTCCCATGTATCCACATGCATAGTCTCTGCATGGCTATGGTGAGAAAGAGCTCTGCACCGGGCAGGGAAGTTGACCGTCGAGTGAAGGAAATGGTGATGCTGGTGGCCCCTTTCCTGCAGTCAAGTTCCCTATCAAGGACATTCAGTTCTCGGAAAGTGGTGAAGGCACACGCTTCCCTGCACGATGCCCGCCTCTCTCCATTCTTTAGAAATATTAGAGGCTAGGCTGCTGCTGTATGTCAGGGTTAGTCCCTCTTTTATGAATCCAGAATAACTCTGAAGAAGCCGAGAAAAAGCGTGAAGTGAAGAGAAATCGCTGTAACAGGAAGACAGCAAAGCAGATGCTAATGACTACACTATTTAACGAACTGGAACCAAAGAGAAAATACGGCATTATTAAAGCCTGCACTTCCTTGAACAGAGTGCTCTTCTCAGCAAATGGGAAATGCCTACACAAACAGCGTTATAAGAAAGACTATTTCAAAGCAGCACCTTTCTCAATGTTCTCATTCAGGTGACAATTCTTCTTGGTCTCAGCCCCAATTTTATTGTCATTTTCGTCAATAAGGATACACATCTCTGCCAGGAGTTGAACCTGTTGCTTGTCGAGGTGGTCGGTGTTTATTTCAGGCATCATTACAAAATGTCTGATCTGTCCTAGAACACTAATATTAAAGGAAAAGAGAAAGAAAGGCCATCATAGATTTTTCTGAATGTCATATAAACACAGGTTAATAATGATGTTGCTTCCCCATCTGCAGTTGTACCACTCTGCATCCCCACAGGGACCCCAAGAACGCTGCCAGCTGGCTGCTCAGCGCTGTCTCGGTCATCATTTCTCCTGCAGGTTTCACAGCTGGCCTTTTACCACAGTCATGCTCCTAAAAACCAAGCTCAATGTTCCACTCTAAATTCTTGACCTCTGAGCTATTCCGCAGCAGTTGATACTCTATCCTTTTTCCAGTGTGCTTTCTTCCCTGGTTTTTGGCCCCAACCTAACTTTTCGTCCTGCTTTTCCACACGAGCTTCTGTAATCTCTAGAATGTGCTCCCATTGCCGTCCTGAACTGTTTTTCCCACTGCCTGTCTCTGCATAGTTGCTCAAGAATGCCACAGGCCAATCTTGGCTGAAAACCATTTTTTTCAAGGCACAATTTATGTGTCAGACATTCAATAACCTTTCTACCAATTTCACAGTAAGACTTAATCCAGTTTTTCTCAACCCAAGCTCCTGATCAGAAAAATGATTTGTATGAGTTTTGTCAATTTCCCCCAGGACAGTACTTAGCTGATACCATTCTAGATAAACAGGAGAAGACTTAATTCGTTATATTCAATAGATGCTTTAAGGCAGTGCTTGGCAAGTTTTTTTCTGTGAAGGGCCAGATAGTATGAACTCTGCCTCTGTAACACTAAAATAGTCACAGGTAACAGGTGACCTGGGCAATATGTGAACTGAGTATGGGTACAGGCCAATATTTATGGACACTGAATTACAACTTAATTTTCATGTGTCACAAAATACTGATTTTTCTCCATCCGTTTAAATACGAGAAAAACACTCAGCTCACAGGACGTAACAACAGGCAGCGGGTCAGATTTGGCCTGTAGGTCACAGTTGGCCCATCCCTACCTTAGTGAAACAAGCATTAATTTTCTGAACCCCCATTAATCCCTCCCATGTGATTAAAATGTAAAGCACTTACTAGGGCACTTTCAGTATTCTGACTCACACTTTTACATATCTATATCCAGCAGCATCTATGCTCTGTAACCTTTGTATCCTTCAGGGCACCTTTACATAGCCCGACCTTGAAGTTTTTTATTCCCTTTTTTCTTCTCTTTTATTTCCGAATGCATTATACACACACACACACACACACACACACACACACACACACACACATATATATTTTGAGACAAAATCTCACACTGTTGCCAGGGCTGGTGTGCAGTGGGGCGATCTCGGCTCACTACAGCTTCCACCTCTCCGGTTCAAGCGATTCTCCTGCCTCAGTCTCCTGAGTGACTGGGACTACAGGCATGCACCACCACACCCAGCTAATTTTTGTATTTTTAGTAGAGATGGGGTTTCACTATGTTGGCCAGGCTGGTCTCGAACTCCTGACCTTGTGATCTGCCCACCTCGACCTCCCAAAGCACTGGGATTACAGGCACGAGCCACCGTGCCCGGCCTCTACACAATATATTTTGAAGATCCCTTGTGCTCTACTAGATTTTACTGAAATACTTTGTCTTTTAGAGGGAGTCTCGTTTTGTTGCCCAGGCTGGAGTGCAATGGTGCAATCTCAGCTCACCACAATCCTCACCTCCTGGGTTCAAGTGATTCTCCTGCCTTGACCTCCCAAGTAGCTGGGACTACAGGCATGCACCACCATGCCAGGCTAATTTTTGTATTTTTAGTAGAGACGAGGTTTCGCCATGCTGGCCATGCTGATCTTGAACTCCTAACCTCAGGAGATCTGTCTGCTTTGGCCTCCCAAAGTGAGCCACCATGCCCGGCCTACTGAAATACTTTCAACAGAGTTCAAGCATACTGCAGAATGTACACAAAGTGTTTAAACAGCTACTTAATACAAAGTTCTAGACCCACATAGGGTCTGGGATGTGTGTGTGTGTGTGTATGTGTGTGTCAGGAGTCAGTGATGATGGAGATACTGATAGCTAATACAAAAAATCTGAAGTAAGGTTAATGATGGAAACAAATCAAGAGGGAAAATAATGTAAAAGGAAGTTGGACTTCAGAGCCGGCCTCAATTTCTCTTTTTTTTTTTTTTTTTGTTTTTTTTTGAGACGGTAGTCTCGCTCTGCGCGCCGGCTGGGAGTGCAGTGGCCGGATCTCCAGCGTCACTGCAGCTCCGCCTCGCGGTTTAGCGCCATTCTCCTGCTCGAGTCGGCCTCCGCGGGTAGCTGGACCCACAGGCGCCAGCACCGTCCGTTCCCGGCTAAGCTTTTTTTGTATTTTTGGTAGCGAGGAGGCGGGTGGTGCACCGCCGACCGGAGGGATGTCTCGACAAACTCGTGCGCCGTGCCGGGTTGGCCGCGCGCCCGCGCGTCCGGCTCCGCAGAAGGCTGCCGCTTACAGGCTTGAGCCACCGGCGGCGCCCCCGGCCAATTTCTCGAATTTTAGAAAGATTTCAACGTTTCGATGGCGCGTATTTGTATATAGCATCCATCCTTTGGTATATGTGGGGGTTGGTTCCAGGGGACCTCCCACAGCTTCCAAGAATTTAAGGCAGGGGGGGGGGGTATCTGAAGTTTCAGATATAAAATGGAGTAATATTTGCAGCATCACCTGTGGTATATCCTACCTGTTACGACACGTGTTCACATGATGGGTGTTCGGCGTCCATACTACAGACTGCATATGCTACAGTGGTTCCACAAAATTATAACAGAATTGACATATTCCTATTGTTAATGATACTGTAGCCATTGCAACATCAGAGCACAACACATCACCTTTTTTTTTTTTTTTTTTTTTTTGAGACGGAGTCTCGCTCTGTCGCCCGGGCTGGACTGCAGTGGCCAGATCTCAGCTCACTGCAAGCTCCGCCTCCCGGGTTTACGCCATTCTCCTGCCTCAGCCTCCGCAGTAGCTGGGACTACAGGCGCCCGCCACCTCGCCCGGCTAGATTTTCGTATTTTTTTAGTAGAGACGGGGTTTCACCGTGTTAGCCAGGATGGTCTCGATCTCCTGACCTCGTGACCCGCCCGTCTCGGCCTCCCAAAGTGCTGGGATTACAGGCTTGAGCCACCGCGCCCGGCTAACATCACCTTTTTTTAAATATTTAGATACACAAATACTTGCTACTGTGTTATGACTGCCCGCATTATACAGCACAGTAACACACAGTCCAGGTTTAGGCCTGAAGCGACAGGAAAAATAGCCTAGGAGCCACTGGCTACACCACACAGCCCAGCGGCTCCACTGTCTGTCTACACCACACAGCCCAGCTGCTCCACTGTCTAGGTCTGCGTCAGCACACTCTGCTTCCACAAAGATGAAACTACCTAACAATGAACTTCTCCAAAGTATCCCCGGTAAGTGATGCGGGCAGAACGTTAAATTATCATCTGTAGATGATCGCATAATATCTAAAACATGTAAATCCTACATAAATAGTTGCACTGTATTGTTTACAGAATGTCTGTATATGTTCAGTACAGATGAAAATTTCTTCCAAATATTTTATAATGTGCAGTTGGTTAAATCCATGGATATGAACCCCAAGGATACAGTAGGCCAACTGTATCTCGGCTCACTGCAGCCTTCCCCTCCGCCTCCCAGAGTGCTGGGATTAAAGGCGTGCACCACCGCCCAGCTGTAACGACAATTGCTCTTTCAGGATCTTCAGAATTCATATTTTAAAACTAAGCTTCATAATAACAAGATAAAATGAATACGTCTATTTATGCGTTTAAAGATAATACCACGTAGCAGACGCGGGAGCACATCACCCAACCCAAGAAAAAAGTCTAGTTTCATCTATGCGGTGCTCCCCATCTCTTCTGCTCCATTCTCAGGAGAAGCGCCTTGAATGTGTTGCTGTCACCCCCTTGCACGGACGCAGGTGTATGCACCCGCGTCACACGCGTAGACTCGGCACGGGGAGGCCGGTGTCGATACGCTCGTATTTCTGAATTCTCTAAGAGGAGACTCGGTTTCCAATTCCACCAGTTCCTAAACCTCAGGTGACTGTGCGCAGACGACGATCTTTTCCACTGACAAAGAATGGCAACGTCTTCTTCGCCCCAACCCACGCCTCAGCCTTCCACAGGGCGCGGGCGCCCACCACAGCCCGGGACAGCCCGGCCTCGCTCCAGTTCGGGAGACCAATGCCGCCGTCCCCAGATGTCCAGGCCCCCGCGCCAAGACCTCACGGGTGGCCCAGACCTCGGGCCTCCTCCCCGCCCCGTCCCGCAGCTCCCCGGTGCCACCCTGCCCCTGTCTCCCGAACTCCGCCGCCCGTCCACAGTACCTGATCGGCCTCCGGCCACAGACACCGGCCGGTCCCGGAGCGCGCCCACTTGGAGCGCTGTCCGCAGCGCGCACCGCCCACCGGGCCGCGCAGCCAATCGCCCGCGCCGGCGCCAGTCCGCACCACATTGCTCGGCCAATTGGCGCCCGTACACGCCTGACGTCACAATCTCGCCAAGCGTCGCGCGGTGGCGCCACCTCCGTGGCCTGTGGCGCCACCTCCCTGCCTGTGGCAATCGGAGACGGGCGAAGCACCGGGAACCTGAGTCGTGAGCTCGGGTTCCGGCCGCTCCCGAGGGGGTCAACACGCCTCACCCCCAGCTCCGGAAAGGCAGCGTCCCGCGACTGGGCGGTGGCCGAGACCACATCAGCCGCCAGCCAATCACGCTTTCGCTTCTGCCCTGCGAGCCCAAGGCGCTGCGAACGGTGCCAAACGTCAGACGCCTCGAGGCTCGCGTTCCGTGGAACTGAGCCCTCCCGGTCGGAAAGCGCCCGCGCGGCTGGGCCAATGGAAACGGAGGAAAGGCGGGACGTCATTGCTGACTGGCTGGTTGGGAATCCCCCCTCCCGAGATCCAACGCTGGGACTACAGCGTTTGGCTGCAGGGCGAGGTCTTGCCCATCTAGATCGACCGGGACGAAGGCGGAGCAGAGCGGAGAGGAGGGCGGGGCGTTCCACGCTCTGTTGGGAGTGTTCGCTTTCCGGGTACACAACAGGAAGTTCTAAATGTTTTCATTTTTTGAGACAGTTTCGCTTTTGTTGCCCAAGCTGGAGTGCAATGATGTAGTCTCCGCTCACAGCAACCTCCGCCGCCCAGGTTCAGGCGATTGTCCTGTCTGAGGCTCCCAAGTAGCTGGAACTACAGGCATGCGCCACCAAGCCCAACTAATTTTGTATTGTTGGAGACGGGTTTCCCCATGTTGGTCAGGCTGATCTGGAACTCCTGACCTCAAGAAGTGATCCACTCGGCTCAGCCTCCAAAGTGCTGGGATTACAGGTGTGAGCTACCGCGCCTAGCCCTCTAAACCTGTAAATAATCGTGAAATGTACGCACAGCTACAGCGAATTCAGCTGTTTCCTCTACCTTTTGTGTGGAATTTAAAATACTGAACTTGAGATGAACCTGGTGCGCACCAGTTCTCAAACTTCTTGGTCTCAGGACTCGTGCACACTCTTAAACTGAGGACCCCCAAAAGCTTTTGCTCACTGTTGTTTGCTACTGCTATTTACTAACGTAGAAATTAAATATATTAAAATATTCACTTAAAAAACACATGACACTAAGTTACATTTTTATTCAAAATCTTTTCCAGACAAAAAATAGACTGATTTTGTTTTACGTTTGCAGATCTCCTTCATGTCTGGCTTCACACAGATAAGAAAATCTGGCCTCCTGCATGCGCAGCAAGTCCTCACTGCTGTCAGTGCGTTCTTGGGAAATACTTTAAGTGAAACAACGTATAGCAAAACCAATTTTACCAGAGGCTAAAAAATAAGGATTAAGTTCCTAAAGCATACTTCTGGCCAAGGAAAAAAAAAATTACTAAACTTCTAAAGGCCATTCTAATATTAAACATTGAAATAAACGTGAGCTATACATACATTTAAGAAAGATTAATAAAAAACAAGATAATTACTACTTAATTATTCCAGTTCTGGGTCATGTGTAGCTGAAGCCTATTTCAGTAGGTCAGGACACAAAGAGGGAACCAGCCCTGGAGAGGACGCCATTCCATCACAGAGCCACTCACACACCCACACTCACACTGGGACAGTGAAGACACACACCAGTTCACCTCACGTGCACACCTCTGGCATGTGGAAAGAACTGCGGTACTCAGAGGAAACCTATGCAGGTGTGGAGAGAACATGTAAACACCACAAACACAGTGCCACTGGCCGGGAGCCTTTTTCTCATCCATGTTACAAAGAAATGAACGAGCACCTGCTGTATGCAGTTTGAAAATTGAGAAGTATTTTTTAATAGCCTTTTCAAATTATCTTGGTTATTCTTTTTCGATACTACTACACCAAAACACGAGTGGTGGATTTTCCAATTACTATTTGGAATGTGAAACCACTTCCACTGACATTTTATACTCTTGTTACATTAAAACTCATTATTTTTGACTGTACCTCCAATGTCTATTTTCCTATGCGTGAGGTGAAATGTCAGGCATTGGTCATTTGGAAAATATTGATTTACTGAATTAAACAAATCTTTGAAATGCTAAAACATTTCATTATTCAATATCAAACAATCACATTGTTACTATCACTAGTAATCTCATCAGAAAAGCTTTTAAGTATTGGGAAGCTGGCTTAAGTATTGTAGCACTGGCTTCAACATAAAGTCACCAAGTTCTTGATGGTTTTAAGGTTTTTTAATTTGAATTTTTGCATGAAAATTCAAACATTATTGGCAACAAGTACCGAGAATTATGTTCCTTGAAGTAGCACGAACATATTTATTTTCACGAAAATGTCTGCCAAATATCTAGGTTTGAGTACCTCACTTTATTTGTCAGTTCTTTCCAGTAAAAGTGGTATTTCATGAAAAAAGCAGCTAGTTAGTTCAACTTACAAAACAAACGTTCCCACAAGTTTTTTTTCCTGGAGACAACAGTCATAATTCAGTATGTAGCAGAAGTGCTTTATGTGTATTTTCCATTTTGTTATAGAGAATATTAGATGTGTACTGAATGGTCGAGATGATTAAAGTTAGTATTTTTTACTGCTAACCATCAGCTGAGCCTTCAGGGAGTCATAATCTTTTTGTTGGTGGAGGGTTTTGCCTCAATGTTGATGGCTGTTGATCAAGGTGGTGCTTGAAAGTTGGGGTGGCTGTCGCAGTTTCTTTTTTTTTTTTTGAGGCGGAGTCTCGCTCTGTCGCCCGGACTGGAGTGCAGTGGCCAGATCTCAGCTCACTGCAAGCTCCGCCTCCCGGGTTTACGCCATTCTCCTGCCTCAGCCTCCCGAGTAGCTGGGACTACAGGCGCCCGCCACCTCGCCCAGCTAGGGGTTTCATCGTGTTAGCCAGGATGGTCTCGATCTCCTGACCTCGTGATCCGCCCGTCTCGGCCTCCCAAAGTACTGGGATTACAGGCTTGAGCCACCGCGCCCAGCCGGCTGTCGCAGTTTCTTAAAATAATAATGAAATTTGTCACATTGACTGACTCTTCTTTTCATGGAAGGTTTTTTTTAACCCACAGGAAAACTTTTTTTTTTTTTTCGAGACAGAGTCTCGCTCTTTCTCCCAGGCTGGAGTGCAGTGGCGTGATCTTGGCTCACTGTAACCTCTGCCTTCCGGGTTCAAGCAATTCTCCTACCTCAGCCTCGTGAGTAGCTGGCACTATGGGCATGTGCCAGCATGCCTGGCTAATTTTTGCATTATTAGTAGAGCTGGGGTTTCACCATGTTGGCCAGGCTGGTCTCGAACTCCTGACCTTGTGATCCGCCCATCTTGACCTCTCAAAGTGCTAGGATTACAGGCGTGAGCCACTGCACCCAGCCAGGAAAACTTTGAAAATTGGAGTCAATCCTCTCAAACCCTGCTGCTACTTCATAAACTAAGTCTATGGAGTACTCTAAATCCTTTGTTGTCATTTCAACAGTGTTCACATCTTCACCAGGATTAGGTTCCATCTTAAGAGACCACTTTCTTTGTTCATCCACAAGAAGCAACTGCTTATCCATTCAAGTTTTATTATGCTATAGCAGTGATTCAGTTACATCTTCAGGCAGCCATAGCCTTACAAAATGTATTTCTTAAATAATGAGACTTGAAAGTCAAACTGACTCCTTGATCCACAGGCTGCAGAAGGGATGCTGTGTTAGCAGGCATGAAATCAACATTCATCTCCTTGTATATCTCCATCAGAGCTCTTGGGTGAACAGGAGCACTGTAAATCAGCAGTAGTATTTTGCAAGAAAATCTTTTTTTTCCTGAGCAGTAGGTCTCAACAGTGGGCTGAAAATATTTAATAAACCACACTGTAAGTAGATGTGCTGTCATCCAGGCTTTGCTATTCTATCTACACGGCAGAGGCAGAGTAGAATTAACATAATGCTTAAGGACCCTAGGATTTTCAGAATGATAGATGAGCACTGGCTTCAACATAAAGTCATCAGCTGCACTAGCCCCCTAGCAAGGGTCAGCCTGTCCTTTGGAGCTCTGAAGCCAGGCTTTGACTCCTCCTCTCTAGCTATGACAGTCCTAGGTGGCATCTTTTTCCAAAATAAGGTTGTTTCAAATCCAGTGAACACCTGTGGATTAGCAAAGCTGCCATCATCAGCGATCTTAGGCAGATCTCCTGGATGACTTGCTGCTTTATCTTGCACTTGCACTTTTTTTTTTTTTGAGATGGAGTCTCGCTCTGTTACCCAGGCTGGAGTGCAGTGGTGCGATCTTGGCTTACAGCAACCTCCACCTCCTAGGTTCAAGTGATTCTCTAGCTATTCAAGAGCCACTGTGCCTGGCCCACTCTTACATTTGTAGCTGGGACTACAGGCGTGTGCCACCACACCCAGCTAATTTTTGTATTTTTAGGGGAGGCAGGGTTTCACCATGTTGGCCAGGCTGGTCTCCACTGATCTACTTGCACTGGCCTCCCAAAGTGCTGGGATTACAGGCATGGTAATTACAGGCATGGTCGGCCCATCTTGCACTTTTGTATTATAGAGACATGGGATTACAGGCGTGGTAATTACAGGCGTGGTCGGCCCATCTTGCACTTTTGTACTATAGAGACAGCTTCTTTCCTTCAATCTCATGAACCAGCCTCTGATAGCTTCAGATTTTTCTTCTGTAGCTTCCTTACCTCTCTCAGCCTTCAGAGAACTGAAGAGTTAGGGCCTTACTCTGCATTAGCCTTTGTTTAACGGAATATTGTGGCTGGTTTAATCTATACAGACCACTCAAAGTTTCTCCACATCAGCAATAAAGCTGTTTTATTTTCTTATCATTTGTGTATTCACTGGAGGAGCACTTCAAATTTCCTTCAAGAACTTTTTCTTTGCATTCACAAGTTGGCTGTTTCAACATGCCTTCCTCAGTATGCTTAATCATTAATCGTTTCTAGCTTTTGATTTGAAGTAAGAGATGTGCAACTCATTCTTTTATGAAACACTTAGTAGCCATTTTAGGGCTATTAATTGCCAGATTTTTTTTTTTTTTGAGTCAGGGTCTTGCTTTGCTGCCCATGCTGAAGTGCAGTGGCGTGATCATGGCTCACTACAGCCTTGAACTCCTGGGCTCAAGCAATCCTCCTGCTTCAGTCTCCCAAGTAGCTGGGACTACAGGCATGAGCCACCACCATGCCTGGCCCCTAATTTCAGTATTGCCGTGTGTCAAGGATAGGGAGTTCTGAGCAGAAGGAGACAGATAGGGAGGCAGCTGGTCAGTGGAATGGTCACAACACATAAAACATTTATTGACTCAGTTTGCTGTCTTATATAGAGGTGGTTCATAGTGCCCCCCAAACAATTATGACAGTAATATCAAAGATCACTAATCACAGATCACCATAACTGATATAATAATGGAAACATTTGAAACATTCCAAGAATTACCAAAATGTGACACAGAGACACGAAGTGAGCACATACTGTTAGAAAAATGGTGCTGACAGACATGCTCCATGCAGGGCTGCCACAAATCTCAACTTTGTAAGAAACATGATACCTGTGAAGTGCAATAAAGTGATACACATGAAAACAGCTGTGCCTGTTATATGATGTATATATGTGTGTGTGTATATATATATACATAAAACTTGAGAATGATTATGAAGCAACATGTCAAACAGGTTATAACACTATAGTGAACTAACTATCCAAGTGTTTCAGCACAGTTAAAATAATCAGTAATGAGGACAATGACAGAATACCTAGTAAATCTTAATTCCCTATCAAACTATGCTCATAAATGAGTCTTAGTAAATTCAGCATTGTTGCCCTATGTCAGGGACAAATTACATGTATTTTGCATAGATGGACATGTGACAAGATAGAAATTGGTTTTCTGAGACAAGATTCCCTGCAGCTTCTGCAGGAGTATGTAATTGGATACCAGGATTGCAATCATAACCTTTTATAATTTTGGCTAGTTTTGTGTCTTTAAAAAAAATTACACTGGATAGTTGTTTCAGGATACAGGGTGTTATGGGTTAAACTGTGTCCCCCCTTCAAATTCATGTGTTAAAGACCTCATTTCCAGTATTATACAATGTGGAAAAATATACAATAGACAATATTTGGAAATAGGGTTGTTGTGGATATGATTGGTTAACATGAGGTCACATTGGAGATCTCACTTCCAGTATTATACAATGTGGAAAAATATACAATATACAATATTTGGAAACAGGGTTGTTGTGGATATGATTGGTTAACATGAGGTCATATTGGAGCAGGGCCTACCCTACTCCAATATGACTGATGTCCTCATAAAAAGAATGCTAAGTGTGCAGACAGACACGGACATGGAAAACGTCATGTGAAGATTGCCCAGACGCTGAGAGCATGAACAGGCTCCCACCACAGCTTTCAGAAGGAACCAACCCTGCCAATACCTTGATTTTGGACTTCGAGTCACACCTCTGACAATAAATTTGTTTACGCTGCCTAGTTTGCAGTATTTTGTTACTGCAGCCCTAGCACATTAACAGTGAAAAGAACATGGGCTCTGATGTCAGCCTTTAGTCTTTGCCCAGATGCACTATTATTTTTCACTTTTGACAAGTAATTTCAATATTCTCATGCTTAAAATTCAATTCAGAGTAACTTCTACTTTATTGGATTCTTTTGGGGATTAAATTAGTTACAAAAGATGTAAGGCGACTGACCCTCAAAAAATGATTTCTTTCCTTTGTTCTGTGACATGTCATGCACTCAGTTATTTTCAGTGACTTTTGTGGAATCCTAAATATATCAAATTAAAAAATTACATTAACGATATTCTTGGTGTTACCTGACTGTGGTGCAGTGCTGCAAAATAAAACCACCTATTAGAATGTGGGTTAGATGGGACACTGCGATTTATAAAGCTTTCTATTTGTTGCCCTGCCCAGCAGAATGTCTTTGCATACCAGGCACTAAATAAAATTATGTTACTTAAATGTCACAACCTCTAAAAGTTTAAAAAATGACTTCTCTAAAGTCAAATATTTTTTCCCTGGCGTTCCTCTTACAAAATTGTTTTTAGTGATAAAGTTTTATTAATATACTTAATGCAGAAATAACTTCACTTTTTTTTTTTTTTTGGTAATCTGGATCCCCTAAATAGAATGCTAAATTTGTTTCTCGTGCAACAAACAAGTTACCCCTTCTGACTCTTCTTCTTGAGCTTCATTTTTTTTTTTGAGACGGAGTCTCGCTCTATCGCAGGCTGGAGTGCAGAGGCGCGATCTCGGCTCACTGCAACCTCCGCCTCCCGGGTTCAAGTGATTCTCCTGCCTCAGCCTTCTGAGTAGCTGGGACAACAGGCGCGCACCACCATGCTTGTCTAATTTTTGTATTTTTACAGAGATGGTGTTTCACCACACTGGCCAGGCTGGTCTCGAACTCCTGATCTCGTGATACGCCCGCCTCGGCCTCCCAAAGTGTTGGGATTACAGGCGTGAGCCACCGCGCCCGGCCTTGAGCTTCATTATTAAAGGAAGGGGCAGGAATGTTAACCTCCACACACAAAAAAAATGCTTTCACGCTCTTGATTTACTCTAGGTGGGCTTCAAAGGCGCGGTTAGAGCTTTCTGCAGAGCGCTGAGACGGCTGTTTACGTAAAGATCATCATGCGGCGTTTCCAACCTAGATTCTAAGAAAAAAGCGGCCCAAGTCCCACCTTTCGCAGGGAACAGCTGATTCTGTTTTTCCTTCCCAGCCAATGGTGATCAAAAGCTTCAGGACGCGGGTGAGTCACTGCGGAGGAGCCGAACACTGACCGTGCCGTCCCCGCCAGGCTCCCGGACGGCCGGCAGCACAGCCCCGAGCGCAGACGGCCCCGGGTCTCAGGCCTCAGGCGGACCCCACCCCGGGCTGGCTGCCCTCCCGCCTCGGTTGCCAGGCTGCTGGGCAGATGGACTCGGAGCGCCCCGCCGGTGAGTAGCTACGACCTCCGAGGCCACCTCCCGAGACCCGCTCGGCAGCAGGATCAGGTGACCAGAGTAGGGGCGTTGGCCCAGCAGCCCAAAGGGGTCTCCAGCACGCCCGGACCCCTCGGGGCTGCGGGGCGGAAGCTGGGGCGTGACTTCCGGCGCCGCCGGTTGTGGGGCGGAGGTGCGGGGCGGCTTCCGGCGGCCCCAGAGGGGCGGGACTTCCGGCGCCGCCGGAAGTGCATTAGCGCTAGGTCGGGGTTGTGGGGTCGCGGCAGTGCGGGGACAGGCGGTGTCCTGCGCGTCTTCGGGTCAGTACTGGGGGCCGCGTCGTAGGACCTCATTGGCTGTGCGCGACCCGGGCTGGCTCCGGGGGTGGCGGGCGCGGCTGCTGTGACAGGTGAGTGCCGCCATCTTTCTACCTGTCGGGCGCCGAGTCCTTCCCCGGATGCCCCGAAGAGGAGTCGGGACACTGCAGGGCTCAAGGGGGTGCAGGGGCAGTCGGGGCATAGTGGGGGATGGGTGCAGGTGGGCTCGGAATGCAGAGGATCCATGGTGGTGCAGGAGGGGTCGGGTCCCAGGAGGGCCCGTGGCAGTGCAGGAAGGGCCGTGGTGCAGAAGGGTTAAGGGTGCAGGAGAAGTAGGGGCGCAGGAGAAGTCCGTGGCGGTGCCAGAGGGACCAGGGTGCGGGAGGGATCGGGGCCCGGGGCAGTGCAGAAGAGGTCGGAGTCCAGGAAGAGTCGGGGCGCTGGAGGGCCCGGGGCGGTGCTGGAGGGGTTGGGGGCAGAGGGGTTCGACCGGGGGTCTCTCCCCTCCCCTTTGCTTCGGCCTGGGCATCCCGGGGAAGTGCGTCTCCAGGGAAGCCCTTGGGAGGCCCTTCGGAGAGGAGAATGGCTTTCCTTCTATCCAAAGAGTGGGGATGGTCAGCTTCAAGAAGGGTGGTGAGTGCAGAGTGGCGGATGCTGAAGTGATTAACACAGCGCCATAATATTGTTCCTCTTTTGAAGACTTCCTTTTCCTTCCTTTCCCCCTGTAAGCAGCCACCGCTGGAGGGAAACATTATTTTAAGACAGCTGTTCACCGGAATAACACAAGAGCAACAATAATGTACTCATTTACTAAACAAAGTTGAATAAATTTTTCCAGGTTGTGAGCGAAAATATCTTAAGGTCTGCCAGGTTTTTAGAGATTTTGTCATTTATCTTAAACGGTAAAACATTCGTGCCTTGAAGCTGATACCATTATAGAAAAGTGTTAATTGCTTAGAAGTTTCATTTATTGGCCGGGCGCGGTGGCTCAAGCCTGTAATCCCAGCACTTTGGGAGGCCGAGACGGGCGGATCACAAGGTCAGGAGATCGAGACCATCCTGGCTAACCCGGTGAAACCCCGTCTCTACTAAAAAATACAAAAAACTAGCCGGGCGAGGTGGCGGGCGCCTATAGTCCCAGCTACTCGGGAGGCTGAGGCAGGAGAATGGCGTGAACCCGAAAGGCGGAGCTTGCAGTGAGCTGAGATCCGGCCACTGCACTCCAGCCTGGGCGACAGAGCGAGACAACGTCTCAAAAAAAAAAAAAGAAGTTTCATTTATTGAAGTTCACGTGTTTTTCTCTTAAATTCAGTATGTTGACCTGTGAGTTACGGTCATAAAAGTATTGCAGGAATTATTTACCTCTGAATGAGAAAGCTCAAGATAGTTATATCTCCAGCATCTTTCTTCCTCTTCTGAACTTCCCCCAACCCCAGCACACACACACATTGTTCTGGTTACTTTCCTGATCAAATTCAAGTCTTTCAAAATAGCTTTTGAAATGTCCCAGGAGTTGAACACGGTATCTAAATATGAACTGACCAATGTGGAACAAATGGAGTTATCTGTTATCCCCTGGATTTGGACGCTGCCTTTCTATTAATACAGCTCACAGGAGACAGAGTAGGGACTCGTGTACACTGGCTACGTCTCATAACAGCAGTGTGACCTTGGGGAGGCCTTCCTAAGTCCCCACTTCCTGTCCTCTAACATGGTGTTCATATCAGCCTTGTTGTGTTACTGGGAAGGTTATGTTATGTAATATATGCCAGCCATTCTTGCAAAGTGCTGTATACAGGAGATCTTGAGTGTGTTTCCCTTCTCTTCTTGGGTAGCTATGTTAGAGCGTTCACTTTGGGCATTTGCCCTGAACTAAAATCCCTAAGTCCCTTTCCCCGAGGTGAAACTAAGAGTTTTCTTATTTATCTTGTCTTATTTTTTCAGGGAAAAGATTTTACATCTGTTGAATTTCATCCTTGGTTTAACTACTTTTAAACCTGTTCTTTTAACTACTAAGATCTTTTGAAAATCTTGATGGCTATTTATCCGATTAATGATATTTCCTAATTCATTGTCATCCACAGAATTGATGACGTATGTATTCCGTGCCTTCATTTCGTCAATGACAAAACATTTTAAGCAGGTTAATTCTGATGACAGATTTCTGAGGTTGCCTGTAGAGACCATTCTCTTCCGCGATATTGCTCAGAAGTTGAATTTGGTGTCTCAGCCAACTAGGAATTCATTTAACAGTGTTATTATCATAAAATGTTACTACAAACTTGATTAAACTTCTGGTAGAAATTCCATCACATTTTATTCAATTTTCAATGTATTTCTCAATTTATTTTTAATGCCATGTGGAAATTATATTCCTTAACCATTCTTTTGCATTTGATTAACATTTATGAAATTAACCATTTAAGCAAGTGTTTTGCTTCGATGAAAGAAAATGTTTAAAATCCTACTGGATATGAAACTGAAAGTAATGTTTTGTGTTTTTTTGTTTCAAATGAAAGTGTAAATTAAGAATTTGTTGGCAGGGCGCGGTGGCTCACACCTGTAATCCCAGCTCTTTGGGAGGCTGAGGCAGGTGGATCTCTTGAGGTCAGCAGTTCAAGACCACCCTGGCCAACATGGTGAAGCCCCATCTCTACTAAAAATACAAAAATGAGCTGGGCATGGTGGTGGGCACTTGCAATCCCAGCTACTCGGGAGGCTGAGGCAGGAGAATCACTTGAACTTAGGAGGCAGAGGTTGCGACGAGCCGAGATAATGCCACTGCACTCCAGCCTGGGCGACAGAGTGAGACTCTGTGTCAAAAAAAAAAAAAAAAAGAAAAAATATGTATAGAAAAGAATCTTTTGAGAAAGAGCAGAAAGCTAAATGTGCATTGATGCTATTTAATATTACAGCATTTCTGTCGCCCAGGCTGGAGTGCAGTGGCATGATCTCAGCTCACTGCAGCCTCCACCTCCCAGGGTGGAACAATGCTTGTGCCTCAGCCTCACGGGTAGTTGGGAGGCATGTACCATCACGCCCAGCTGATTTTTGTGTTTTAGTAGAGAAGGGGTTTCACCATGTTGGCCAGGCTGGTCTTGAACTCCTGACGTCAGGTGATCCACTTGCCTCGGCCTCCCAAAGGGTTGGGATTACAGGCGTGAGCCACCATGCCTGGCCCAATATTACAGCATTTCTAAAGATGAGGAATTTAGCCTACTAACACAGAGTGTGTTTATGGGTTTCATTAATTTGTTGAATATTTGACCAGTGCCTGCTGTGTGGAGAGCACTGTGCTGCATCAAAGCTGTGTGTCTATTGTTGCTGACTGCTTACAAACAGTAGGGGTATATTACGTACATTGCATGGCAACATATACTAGGGGCAGATGAATTGGACAGACTGTAAATCAGTCAAGAGTTCAGAAGGAGAGTTTATTCTGTTAAATCCATGGTAGGATAAAGAGATTGAATTTTTAGAGGGGTCTATTTATAGTTTCTTGAAAATAATGTTTTATTAAAAACCAGAAGAACATTTAATCTGCATAAGCCTTTTTAAAAATATGGTAATCTACCCAATAATATTGGGTAAATGTGAATATTTTGAAGGAAAATAATTACGTTTTGGAATCTCAAGTTTCTGTTTATATTTAGGTAAAAGAGTGCATAGAGGTTAAAGAAGGTTATATTTGGAGTGAAGAAGTGTGTTTTTTCTCTTTACATTCTATAATCAGTTTATTAGTGTTTAGTCTGTTAAATACAATCGGATGCCACGTAACAAATGATGTTTTGGTCAACAGCAGACCTCATGTAAGATGGTGGTACCATAAGATTGTAATACTCTGTTTTTACTGCACCTTTTCTATGTGTAGTTATGTTTAGATACACAAATAGATACCACTGTGTTACAGTTGACTGCAGTATTCAATACAGTAACATGCTGTGCAGGGTTGTAGGCTAGGAGCAGCAGGCTCAGCCATCTAGCCTAGGTGTGGAGTAGTCTGTGCATCTAGCTTTGTGTAAGTGTACTCTGATGTTCCCACAGTGACGAAATGACCTAACGACTCATCTCTTAGAACCTGTCCCTATCCTTAAGCGATGTATGACTGTGTTGAAAGGCTCTTAATTGGATTTGGGAACTCTGTCTCATAGGGATGTTATGAGGATTAGTGACTCTTTGTATTTATTGATCCGTTTAAGCCTTACAGCAATTATTTGTAGTAGCTCTTCAGCTTCTGGTAGATCTGCCAGTCCACCAACTTTCTTCCAGTATCTCTCCATTAATTCTTTCTGTTTTCACTTCCCTTGTCTATTTTAGATCCATGGTATACCATTTAAGTAGTTGTTTTACAAACACCTGCCACTTCCTTGCCCCTCTTCCCATGATACCAACCTGAAAACCCCCTAAACTAGTTATTAAACATTTAAGTAAGATTTTTGCTACTACTGGTTGAGCATCCTAATCCAAAAATTCAAAATCCATAGTGCTCCAAAATCCAAACCTTTTTGAGTGCTAACACGACACAAGTGGAAATTTCCACACCTCACTTTGTGACAGACTGGCTGTAGTTAAAATGTGGGTGCGCAACATAGTTTATTCAGGATACCCTAGGGCAAAATAAAATTACCTTCAGGGGGCCTGGCATGGTGGCTCACGCATGTAATCCCAGCACTTTGGGAGGCCGAGCTGGGCAGACCACTTGAGGCAAGGAGTTCGAAACCAGCCTTGCCAACATGGGAAACCGCCTCTCTCCTAAAAATACAAAAATTAGCTGGGCATGGTCTTGGGTGCCTGTAATTCCAGCTACTTGGGAGGCTGAGGCAGGAGAATTGCTTGATCCCAGGAGACGGAGGTTGCAGTGAACCGAGATTGTGTCACTGTACTCCATCCTGGGCTATAGTGGAGACTCCATCTCAAAAAAAAAAAAAAAAAAAATTGCCTTCAGGCTATGTGCATGAGGTATATATGAAACATAAATGAACTTTGTGTTTAGCCTTGGGTCCCATCCCTAGGATATCTCATTATGTATATGTGGATATTCCAAAATCTGAAAGCGTCTGAATTCTGAAACACTTCTGGTCTTGAGCTTTTTTTTGGTGGGGGGCCAAGGACTGAGTTTCCATGGAGGATCTGGTGTGAAAGGAAAGAAGTGGTGATAGGACCAGTACAGACGCTGGGAAAAAATGTGGAGGGTGTGAATACAGAGACGATAAGATTACAGCAGTATGAAAAAGTCTGTATTTGGTGCCAAGTTCCATGGAGATGATTGTAGGAAATGCATACATTTGGTTGCAGTTGATCAGCAGAAGAAGATTGCCAGCGGTATTGACTATTTTGTGAAGTGGCGAAGAAAGCAAGCTAAACCAAAGAGAACACCATGTAACTTATGGAGAGGCTGGAAAACCCAGTGAGATAAAATAAGTGATCCAAAACTTACAATTTTGATGAGAAAGGAAAGTTGATATTGTAATCTCTGCATTTTTGGTAACCAACTTGTAGAATGTCTGGAATGCAGAAGAATGTTTCTACAGATGAAGTTCTTAAGAGAGGGAAGGGAAACCCTTTGCTGGTTTTACTTGCTTCATTTAACTGAAGACAAAGTCTCCCTTTTTCTCAGAGGCCATATCAGGACAGCTTTCACAGGCTTTTGATGTGGTTTCTTTTTTTCCTTTACAAAACATACTCTATAAACTACAAAGTAGCTGTGTTTTATGTTGTAAAGCAAGACTTGCTTTCTTCTCCTTTAAAAATAGGCCTACACATATGCAATTTCAGAATAAAAGATGATTCTTGACTTTGTGCTTGCAGAAAGATGGAGACTTATTTTTCCTTATTCCTTCCATTATGTACATCTAAAAACACTGGCCATATATAAAACAAATGTAAGAGTGGGCCGGGTGCAGTGGCTCATGCCTGTAATCCCAGCACTTTGGGAGGCTGAGGCAGGCGGATCACAAGGTCAGGAGTTCGGGACCAACCTGGCCAATATGGTGAAACCTTGTCTCCACTGAAAATACAGTAATTAACCAGGTGTGCTGGTGGGTGCCTGTAGTCCCAGCTACTCAGGAAGCTGAGGCAGGAGAATTGCTTGAACCTAGCAGACGGAGGTTGCAGTGAGCCAAGATTGTGCGCCACTGCACTCCAGCCTAGAGAATAGAGCAAGACTCTGTCCAAAAAAAAAAAAAAAA
>NW_016808212.1:375781-391212 GCF_001698545.2 Rhinopithecus bieti
AAAAAAAAAAAAAAAAAAAAAAAAAAGAAAATTTCCTTCACATGATTTATCTCCAGCTGATCTACTCTGTGAAAATAACAAGTAAAGGAAATTCTCTAAACAGAAAGGAAACGATAAAAGAAATGTGGGAACATCAGGAGGGAAGAACAAACAATGGACAGCAAAAATATCGGTCAATTCAGTATTCATTTATTTTCTAAATTATGTTTGGAATTTGAAGCATAACTGTGGTGTGGTTCTCAGTGTATGTGGAGGAAATATTTATGATTATGTTATAAATGGGGAAAGGTAAGGAAGCATAGAGGAAAGTAAGGTTTTTATACTTTATGTGAACTGGTAAAATGTTGATAATCAGTAGACTACAATAAGTTGTAAATGTATATGTAAAACCTAGAGCTACCACTAAAAAAGTTATACAAAAGAGGCAAACTCAGAAATACTGTAGGTAAATAAATACGAAATTATAAAAAATGTTTACCCCAGAAGAAGCCAGGAAAAGAAGGCAAAGGAGAGAAGAGAGGGAGAGAGAATGAATGATACACCATGACCAAGTGCAGTTTATTTTGTGGCTTCAAGGTTGGATCAATATTTGAAAGTCATCAGTGTAATTGGTCCTGTCAGTAGGTCAAAAAAGAAAAGCTACTCGGAAAAAACATGATAGAATTCAGCACTCATTTGTGACAGAAACCCAGAAAATAAATGATAGAGGGAAACGTTTTCAATTTGATAAACGGCATCTACAAAAAAATCTACAGCTAGCATCAAACTTAATGGTGAATAACACTATTTTCACCCAAATATTCAGGGCAAAGCAAGGGTGTTTGCTGTCACTATAGTAATTTAAGATAGTACTAGGATTTGTAGTCAAATCAATAAGGTAATAAAAGGAAACAGAAGGCTTACAAACCACAAAAATAAAACTGTCCTTTTTTTTTAGATGACATAATAGTTGACATAGAAAATCCCAAGGAATCCACAAAAAATCCTGAAATTTAAGTAAGTTCAGCAAGAATGTACACGTTTAATACATAAAATCCAGTTGTATTTATACTAGCAGTTAACATGTGGAAACCAAAATAAAAATGCAGTATCATTTAAACTTACACACAAAAAAGAGAGACGTTAGTGTGAAATGGAGAAGATACGTAGGACTTTTTTTTTTTTTTGAGGCGGAGTCTTGCTCTGTCACCCAGGCTGGAGCGCAGTGGCGGGATCTCAGCTCACTGCAAGCTCCGCCCCCCCGGGTTCGTGCCATTCTCCTGCCTCAGCCTCCCGAGTAGCTGGGACTACAGGTGACGCCACCACGCCTGGCTAAGTTTTTATATTTTTTAGTAGAGATGGGGTTTCATCGTGTTAGCCAGGATGGTCTCGATCTCCTGACCTCGTGATCCGCCTGCCTCCGCCTCCCAAAGTGCTTAGATTGCAGGGGTGAGCCACTGCGTCCGGCCCGATACTAGGACTTTTATGCAGAAAAAACCTTGGCATTGAGGAAAGTAAGATCTTAATAAATACTGTATTCATAGATTAAAAGACTCAATAAACCATTTCTCCCCAGATTGATGTACAGATTTAACACAATTCCTATCAAGATCCCAGCAAGATTTTTGTAGATATGTAATAGATTATTCTAAAATGTAAAAGGAAGGACAAAGGACTAGAATAGCTATAACAAAATGGAGAAAGATTTAATAGGAATCACTGTAACTGATTTTAAGACTTATACCATACAGAACAATAATAGAAAGTGCTTGTGTTAGTCTATTTTCATACTGCTGATAAAGACATACCTGAGATTGGGCAATTTACAAAGGAAAGAGGTTTATTGGACTTACAGTTCCACATGGCTGGGGAGGCCTCACAATCATGGCAGAAGGCAAGGAGGAGTGAGTCACGGAGGAGTGAGTCACATCCTACCCGGATGGCGGCAGGCAGAGAGGGAGAGCTTGTGCAGGAAAACTCCCCCTTATAGAACCGTCAGATCTCGTGAGACTTACTCACTATCATGAGAACAGCACAGGAAAGACCTGCCCCTCCATGATTCAGTTACCTGGCACTGGGTCCTTCCCACAGCACATGGGAATTCAAGATGAGATTTAGATGGGGACATAGCCAAACCGTATCACTGCTGTTGGTGGAAGGATAAATATGTAGGTCAGTGAAACAGAATAGAGAACCAAGAAACCCCATACAAGTATAGCGAGTTGATTTTTTGACAAAGGTCCAAAGCAATTCAATCTAGGATGGATCATCTTCAACAAATGGGGCTGGGATAATTGGGTACATAGGTGAAAACAAACAACAAAAAAAGTTGACTTAAATTTTATACCTTATAAAAAGGTCAGTACCATATAGGTAATAAATTTAGATGTGGAACAGAAAACTATGAGAAAACAGGAGAAAATTTTTGGCCCCTAGGGATTCATGAAAAGTTCTTGTCATGACTTTAAAAGTGTGATGCATAGAAAAAAAATTATCAGTTAAAGAGGTGTTGTGTTGTGAAAAACTCTGTTAGAATGAAAAGCAACAGATTGGGAGAAATGATTTGCAGTTTAACCTATGTGACATATAATTCATACTATAGAGTATAAAGAACTCTTAAATCTCAACACAAAAAAACCCAAACAATACTATTAGAAAATGGGAGTGAAGAGGCACCTCACTGAGGAGGATATATGGATGACAAGCACATGAAAAGATAGTGTCACTAGCTGTCAGGGAAATGCAAATTAAGACCACAGTGAGAGACTACACACCTAACGGAACAGCTAAATAAAAAAATAGTGACACAGGGATGCCTGCACTTGCAGGTTTACACAGCACTGTTCACAATAGCAAAGGTGTGGAATCAACCTGAGTGCCCGTTGACGATGACATAAAATGTGCACACACACACACTCTGCGATACCACTCAGCCCTAAGAAGAATGAAATCATGCCATTCGCAGCAACATGGATAGAACCAGAGGCCATTATTTTAAGTGAAATAAGCCAGGCACAAAAAGTTATGTTCTCACTTACGTGTGGGAGCTAAAAAATGTGAACACATAGAGGTAAACAGTGGAAAAGTAGATAATAGAGACTGGGAAGGTTGAGTTGGGGGAGGAGGGAGGCTGAGGAGAAGACAGTTAAAAGGTACAAACATACAGTGTGATAGAGGGAATACAGAGTAGGGTGAGTGTCCTTAAGAAAATAGTATTTCAGGCCAGGCGCGGTGGCTCACCCCCTGTAATCCCAGCACTTTGGGAGGCTGAGGCGGGTGGATCATGAGGTTAGGAGATGGAGACCATCCTGGTTAACATGGTGAAACCCCATCTCTACTAAAAATACAAAAAATTAGCCGGGCGTGGTGGTGGACGCCTGTAATCCCAGCTACTGGGGAGGCTGAGGCAGGAGAATGGCCTGAACCCAGGAGGTGGAGCTTGTAGTGAGCCCAGATCGCGCCACTGCACTCCAGCCTGGGCGACATAGCGAGATTCTGTCTCAAAAAAAAAAAAAAAAAAAAAAGATAACAGTATTTACTGGGGTGGTGGACCCCCTAAATAGCCTGTCTTGATGACTATGCGTTATATACATGGCACAAAATTTCTCATACATGACATAAACTTGCATAAAAAAGTAGTGACAATACCAAATGCTGGTGAGGATGTAGGTAACTGAATCTCATGTGTTGTTGATGGGAATGTAGAATGAAACAGCCACCCTGGAAGATACTGATAGTTTGACACTTTCTGGGAAAAAAACCACAAAAACTAAACATGATTAAACATAAGCAATTCTGTTTCCAGGTATACCCAAGAGAAATAAAAGTATCTATACATAACAAGCTTGTGCATTAACATTCATAATAACCTAAAAAATGAAAACCAAATGTCTATCAGTTGTATTTGGCAATGAAAGGGAATACATTACCACTATGCTACAACACAGATGGACTTTGAAATCATTGTCCTAAGTGAAAGAAGCCAGCTGTAATAGACCAGAGCGTATATTGTATGATTCCATTTTTATGAAATGGCCAGAACAGGCAGATTCATATGGAGAGAAAGTAAATTAGTGATTGTCTAGGGCTAGCTGGGATGTGGGTGGGAGAAATGAGGAGTGAAGGCAAATGGGTGTGGGGTTTCTTTTTGGGGTGATAAAAATGTACAGTTGATTGTGGTATTGATCACACAACTTCCTGAATATACTGAGTCATTAATAGGTGTCTTACATTGGTGTGTGAGTCATATATCAAGATTTCTTTTAAAGCTAAATATACATTTACCCTGTGACTGAGCACCCTTATCCTTGGGCCGTTTATCCAAAAGAAATGAGAACTTAGGTTCACATAAAACCCTGTATATTATTGTTCATGGCAACTTTATTAGTAATAGTAAAAAAATGAAAAGTATATATAAATATGTGTATATATGTAGATATATTTTGCATCATTAAACAAATGGTTAATGGTTAAATGTCCATACTGTGGATGCTAGCTAGTAATAAAAAGGAAGAAACTTGATACATGCCGAAAATTGGTTGGATCGTAGCCATTAAATTGAGTGGAAAAAATCTCAAAAAGGGTGCATGCTCTTTGATCATATTTACGTAACATTCTCAAAATGACAAAATTGTAGAGATGGTTACAGATTAATGGTTATCAGGAGTCGAGGGATGGTGCCAGGGAGTTGGAGTAACTAATGGGTAGTGTGGGTGATCTGTATGGTGAGGGGAGTGTGTCGTATCTTGAACATGTGGCACCTAAAGGAATTTATGTATGTAACAGAGTGACAACTATACGCACATTATACTAATGTCATTTTGTTGGTTTAATGAAATTAACAAATTGTACTGTAATGATGTAAGATCTAATCACTGGGGAAATAGGGACCATCTTTGCAACTTTCTGTGAATCTGCGGTTACGTCAAAATAAAAAGTTGAGGCCAGGCACGATAGCTCACATCTGTAATCCCAGCACTTTGGGAGGCTGAGGTGGGTGGATCACCTGAGGTCAGGAGTTTGAGACCAACCTGGTCAACATGGCGAAACCCTGTCTCTACTAAAAATAAGAAAATTACCTGGGCATGGTGCTGCATGCCTATAGTCCCAGTTACTCAGGAGGCTGAGGCACGAGGTTCTTGCTTGAACCTGGGGGATGGAGGTTGCGGAGAGCCGAGATCACGCCACTGCACCCCAGCCTGGGAGACAGAGCAAGACTGTGAAAAAAAAAAAAAAAGGTGGAAACTTCATAACTCACACGACTGTTTTGGTTGAGAGTTACTAGAAGCTTGTGATTAAAGCTTTTAAAAACTGTCCTAAGTAATAGGCAAGCTGTCTTCCAGGTTTCTAACATTTTTGGGTTATGCTTGGCTTTTAAAGAGGTTTTCATAACAAAGTTTATATATGAGAGTTCTGCATAGTATGTAAGAAACAGGAAACAAGCTAAACTGTATATACTGACATTCGTATTTAGAAATATTTAGAAGAGATATTTAGAAAAACGCTATGACTTCCTTGAATTCCAAGGTTAAATATGTTGATTTCTACTATTTTATTTATAATATTAAAATAATCTAAATGAAGTACATTTTATAAGTGACTATTTTCTCTTAGAAAATATTTTCAGACTTGGTATTTAGGATTATAATTAGAATGCTTAGTAAGCTGAATAGGAAAGATCTTGTTTATGTTATTAGTAACCTTTATGAAAGACACTCTAAATTTTTTGTGAATACATTTCATCTCTGTTAAGATACTCTCCTTGGCTGGGCGCGGTGCCGCAAGCCTGTAATCCCAGCACTTTGGGAGGCCGAGGCAGGCAGATCAGGAGGTCAGGAGTTTGAGACCAGCCCGGCCAATGTGGTGAAACCCTGTCTCTACTAAAAACACAAAAATAGCCAGGCGTGATGGTGGGCGCCTGTAATCCCAGCTACTTGGGAGACTGAGGCAGGAGAATTGCTTGAACCCAGGAGGCTGAGGTTGTATTGAACCAGAGATCGCGCCATTGCATTGCAACCTGACGACAGAGTGAGACTCCGACTCAAAAAAAAAATACTCTCCTTTGTTTAGATAAACTTATTTTTCAAAACAAGCTGACTTGTTTAAAAAGAAGGGAATGCTAGTGATTTTAAAATATTGTAGAAAAGGAATCATTCTATGACAAAGTAAGGAGGTGTTAGGGCTATTGAGTAAGTGAGAGCCATTTGGAAGGAAAGGAATAGCAGTTCAGGGATGTGTGTCTGCACCTGATAATGTCTAGGGAGTTGATAATGAAGAGGGCTGGACACTCCAGAAGTAAGGTCTTGCCTTGAGGCACAGAGCTATTGCTGTTGCGTAAGTCGCCAGTGTAACTGTCTACTTGGAATTTAGATGTTTACATAGTCCTTATGTGTATTTTAAAGGTTAGCATATTTTTCCATTATGCTGTTATTCATTTAATAGAACCATCTGCTACTCTTGGGACTTGGGCCAGTCTTTTCTGTAAGTGAAGGTGATGGAGGCATGTTAGCTTTAGGGAGATTGTGGGTGTGTCCTGCTTTGCCTTCAGCTGCACGTGGGGCAGGCATTCTGTGACAGTGAGGTGCTGAGCTGGCCTGACGATAAGATTGTGTTCATGGAAGGAGGGATCAGTAATAGCAGAAAATCAGCAGGTAATGTTCAAAATACTAAAATCTGTAGTCGAAGAAAGAAGATATGTATGTAAATATATTACCTAAGATTATAGTAAGTAACGTAGTGATATAATTGGGAGGAAGGATGGGTAATAACAGGAAATGAGTAGAAAATGCCCAAAGTGGGTAAATCATAATGTTTACGTTAGAGATTTGAATAACTTAATCACATGTGGTTAGTTTGAATTGAGATATGCTGTAAATATACATGCTGAATTTCAAAGAGGTAATCATAAAATATCCCATTGTTTTTTATGTTGACTATAAAATATTTTAAACATTGGGTTAAGTAAATCATTAAAAGGAATTTCATATGCTTTTATTTTTTAAAATGTGGACACTGGAAAATTTATATCCATGGCTTGCATTGTATTCCTGTTGGACGGCATGAGTCTGGAATGTGTGGTCTAGAATACACAGTTAACATTGGTTCCCTCAGGGGAGTAGACCATACCTAGGGAATGTTGGGTTAAGGGAGAGCTATTTTTTTTTTTTTTTAATTTTAAACTTCTTTTTTGCCATTTGATACTTAAGATGGTAATGAAATTTGATAAAGAAATTACCCCTTTAATAAAGGCTGTGGTCCCTACCTTAAAACATCTTAATTTGTCATATTCTAAATTATATAGTTAGTGTTAACCATAGTAAGGAAGCTTGTAATTAGAAGTCATCATTGTCTTGTTCACTGTTTTTCTTTTGTTTCAACTCGCCAAATCAGAAACACTTTTTTCTTGCCGTTTTTAGCTTATTGCAGGAGTGACCAGGACACTACCTTCTAGAAGTAATGCCCACAGAAAGCGCAAGTTGTTCGACTGCTCGCCAAGCAAAACAGAAGCGCAAATCCCATAGCCTTTCTATACGAAGAACTAACAGCTCGGAGCAGGAGAGGACAGGACTGCCGAGAGACATGTTAGAAGGACAAGTAAGCTGCGACGGATCAGGGCCTTATTGATTGATTGATTTTTTTTTTTTTTTTTTTTGAGGTGGAGTCTCTCTCTGTCGCCCGGACTGGAGTGCAGTGGCCAGATCTCAGCTCACTGCAAGCTCCGCCTCCCGGGTTTACGCCATTCTCCTGCCTCAGCCTCCCGAGTAGCTGGGACTACAGGCGCCCGCCACCTCGCCCGGCTAGTTTTTGTATTTTTAGTAGAGACGGGGTTTCACCGTGTTAGCCAGGATGGTCTCGATCTCCTGACCTCGTGATCCGCCCGTCTCGGCCTCCCAAAGTGCTGGGATTACAGGCTTGAGCCACCGCGCCCGGCTGATTGATTGATTTTTGAGACGGAGTTTCGCTTTTGTTTCCCAGGCTGGAGTGCAATGGCACGATCTCCACTCACCGCAGCCTCCACCTCCCAGGTTCAAGCGATTCTCCTGCCTCAGCCTCCTGAGTAGCTAGGATTACAGGCACGTGCCACCACACCTGGCTGATTTTGTATTTTTAGTAGAGACGGGGTTTCACCATGTTGATCAGGCTGGTCTCGAACTCCCAACCTCAGGTGATCCACCCACCTCGGCTTCCCAAAGTGCTAGGATTACAGGCTTGAGCCACCGGGCCCAGGATCAAGGCCTTATTTTAAAGATGGTGATTATGTCTGTAATGTTATAAAAGTAGGCAAATGTGTAAAGGTCTCCAAAGTAGAAAAGAGGTTTGGGTTACTAAAAAAAGATCACTCCTCCCAAACTACCCCAAAATAAACTCATTAAAACTTGTGTCAAATACAACAGCATACACAGATGGGTTAGCATATGTATACTAGGTAATAACAAATCAAAGTAGGTATGAGAGTTTGGATTAGTTTTATTCTTTGTACAGTTTTGTGGACAGTACAATTCTGGGTTTTTTTTTGTTTTTTTTTGTTTTTTTTTTTGAGACAGAGTCTCACTCTGTCCCCCAGGCTGGAGTGCAGTGGCCGGATCTCAGCTCACTGCAAGCTCCGCCTCCCGGGTTTACGCCATTCTCCTGCCTCAGCCTCCCGAGTAGCTGGGACTACAGGCGCCCACCACCTCGCCCGGCTAGTTTTTTTGCATTTTTTAGTAGAGACGGGGTTTCACCGTGTTAGCCAGGATGGTCTTGATCTCCTGACCTCGTGATCTGCCCGTCTTGGCCTCCCAAAGTGCTGGGATTACAGGCTTGAGCCACTGCGCCCGGCCCAATTCTGGGTTTTCTGTCTCTGATAGTCTCAAGAAAAGGAGAGTATCATATCCTTTTAATGATCTCTTTCTGTTCTCTGAAGAGTTTTTGGAATCAGATCTTTTAGTGACTTGACTTGGCTTTATCCTTGTCTCTGCTGCAGTGAGTAAATGTCATCCTTGGATTAAAATGAACTAATTATTTTTGATAAAGATAAGTTTTGCTTATACTTTTTCTAGTTCATTTATAGCTGATTAAATTCTGTCAGAATTTTTAAAGAGTATTATGAAGCCTAGACGCAGTATATGTTATATTAAAATAAACTCTAGATATATCTGATATATGGTTATATATGTCTGTAACTGTATATAAACTTACAACCATTCCTTCACAATTGGAACATATTCATCAGCCATAATGCTGTAGGAAGATAGGGCTTAAACCTGAGAAATTGGCTTCTGTGAATATTGGATCTTGTTAGGACCTTGTGGGTAACTTTATGCAGGACTTCGAGGCCGGGACCTCTACACTGAAGACAGCAGTGTGAACCCGGAACTTGACATGATTTTGCTGCCACGAAGAGGATCTTCAACTCCAATTAGATGAATATGCGTTGAATAAATAAACCTGGTTTATTGAATATGAATAAATACCTGGTTTTAATTTCTATAAAAAATGATTACATTTTAACTTAGTGTTCAAAATAAAATTATAGAAATAGCTTTGGTACTCTTAGTGTGTTACTTTGCTAGGACTCCCATAACAAAATGCCACAGACTGGGCAGCTTAAACAACAGACGTTTATAGTTTCTCCTAGTCCTTCCAGGCAGCTGGAAGTCCTAGATCAAGGTGTGGGCAGGGCTGGTTCCTCCTGAGGCCTCTGTCCATGGCTTGCAGACACTGTCTTCTCCCTGTATCCTCACAGAGTTGTCCCTCTGTGTGTGTCTGTGTCCTAGTCTCTTCTTACGAGGACCTGTCACACCGGAGGGCCCTCCTTTATGACCTCATTTTACTCTCACCACCTCTTTGAGGGCCCTGCTTCCAAACTCAGTCACATGCTGAGGTCCTAGGCTTTTGGACTTCAGCATGGGACTTCTAGGGGAACCCGTTCAACACAGCACTTAGGAGACAGCAGAGCTGAGCGGCAGGACTCCTGTGGTGGTGGCAGTGTCTGTATCTGTATCTGTGCTGTCTGATGTGGGAACCACCAGTCACATGTGGCTGCTGAGCGCTTGAAATTTGGCCAGTGTCCCGGGACATGAAATTTTAATTTTTAAAACTTTAATTACATTGAAATTTATGTAGTCAGATGTGGCAAGTAGCTACCCTATTGGACAGTGTGAGTGAGCAGTCTCAGATAGGTTTTCCTAATTTGTAGGTTCACGTGCATTTCTGGCAGTGGAAACCCTGCAGCCTCCTCTGCTGGCATATTCTAGAGTTGTCTCCCACCTGTGGTGAATGTGTTCTCCTCTGGGCCCTGAATGCCCATTCTCCTTTGTGACACGGCACAGGCGGTGACTGCATCTCATGGTAACCCTCACGAAGGTAGCTCAGAGGTCTCCAAGCTGCACGGCCTCGTCCTCTGCCCCACCTTCGGCCTCTGTGTCTCCCACGCTGGCTCCCTAGACGGAGCTCATTTGTTTAATGAGCAGTGATTTGGAGTGGGACCAGCCAGCATGTTCTGTGAGTGGCCAGCGTGAGGTGCTCTGCCTTCCCACTGCGGTGGGCGGGAGAGAGCGGTGGTGTCTGCTGCACGTGTGTGGCATGGTAGGTGTGAGGGACGATCTCAGAACGGAGGTGTTCATTAACATAGGAGTGGTCTCGTTCTGGACAGTGTAGAGTGATGCCCTTTCAGTTGTTGAGGAGCAGCAACATAGAAGAGAGGGCAGATGAGTCTGAGGGAGACATTGTGTTAGGTTTAACTTTATATGTCTCAAATTTGCCAGTCTGAAGTAGTTTAGAAACCCAGGTTTGCACAGGCACGGGAGGTCTGTTATTGCCAAGAGCTGAGACGTCCACATGCACACAGTGCTGGCTGCGGCCTGAAGAGCTGGCTGCTCCCTGCACATGTGCGCCGTGGCTTTCAGGTGTGTGTTGGTGTCGATGTGATGAAAGAAATTCATTTAAAAGCTTTGCTGAGTCATAGCAGTGGTGTCTTGAGTTTTGTTAAGTGGTACTGAGAATTCGGCAACTCGTTTTAGAGTCCGTGAAATTGAATGGCACAGAAAGGGAGCAGTGATGGAAAAGGTTGAAAGTCGTTGTGTAAGCGCGCTCTTCCTGGGCTCAAGTTACCCTCTAGTGGGAAGGTCCTCATTTTGCTGTGCATTGAGTTTCTTGATTATAAAGGGAGGTTAATGCTGACTTCTCAGCTTTCTTTTCCATAGCAATTCCTTTTTTTAAAAAATTATACTTTTAAGTTCTGGGGTACATGTGCAGAACATGCAGGTTTGTTACATAGGTATACACATGCCATGGTGATTTGCTGCACTCATCAACCCATCACCTACATAAGGTATTTCTCCTAATGCTCTCCCTCCCCCAGCCCCCCGTGCCCCGACAGGCCCCGGTGTATGATGTTCCCCTCCCTGTGTCCATGTGTTAGCAGTTACTTTTATATTAATATGCACTTAATATTCAAGTATATATGACATGATGTAATTAGTTGCTGAACAATTAGAGCCTTAAAACATGACAGGTATAGATGAGTAGGAACTGATTCTGTAGGAGGAGATTGGCCTTGTGTAGGAGCCAGAAGGGCTTCTGAGGACGTGATGTTCGTGGGGAGGGATATTCACAGAGAGGGAATGGGGCATGTGGAAGCCACAGGGCAGGGAAAAGACTAATAGCGATTCTCAGTTCAGTGCAAGCTTATGTTTCGTAGTTATTGGAACTTCTTTTTTTTTTTTTTTTTTTTTTTTTTTGAGACGGAGTCTTGCTCTGTCATCCAGGCTGGAGAGCAGTAGTATGACCTTGGCTCACTGCAACCTCTACCTCCCGGGTTTGAGCAATTTTCCTGCCTCAGCCTCCCAAATAGCTGGGATTACAGGCACCTGCCACCACTCTTGGCTAATTTTTGTATTTTTAGTAGAGACGGAGTTTCACCATGTTGACAGGCTGGTCTCGAACCCCTGACCTCAGGTGATCTGCCCACCTTGGCCTCCCAAAGTGCTGGGGTTACAGGCGTGAGCCACCGTGACTGGCTGGGACATCCTTTTTGATGGCCTAGTTTTAATTTTGATTGTTACATTTTCCTTCCTTTTTTTCGTGTTCTTCATTGGTTTTAGAAGGATGTTTAGAGGCTATAGTACCGATTCTGTAGATTCAGTATTTAAAGTAGTGTATATATGTGTGTGTGTGTGTGTGGTTTGTGAAATTTATGTGAGAAATCTGTGATAACTGTAAAACTCACATTGCTAAAATGCTGTCATTTTTCCTTAAAATTTCTGTCTTTTAAGTTAATCTCAGAAGGATTTAATAAATATTGTGCATCTTTTTTAAAAGTTTACAACTCGGCGGGGCACGGTGGCTCACACCTGTAATCCCAGCACTTTGGGAGTCCGAGGCGGGCGGATCACGAGGTCAGGAGGAGACCATCCTGGGTAACACGTTGAAACCCCGTCTCTACTAAAATTACAAAAAATTAGCCAGGTGTGGTGGCGGGCGCCTGTAGTCCCAGCTACTCGGGAGGCTGAGGCAGGAGAATGGCGTGAACCCGGGAGAAGGAACTTTCAGTGAGCCAAGGTCACACCAGCCTAGGTGACAGAGCGAGACTCCATCTCACAAAAAAAAAAAAAAAAAAAAAAAAAATTTACAACTCATCAGAATAAAACAGTTTATGCAATATGTAAATTTGAAAAGTCCCATAGAAAGGTTAAGGATCAGCCGGGTGCAGTGGCTCACGCCTGTAATCCCAGCACTTTGGGAGGCCAAGGTGGGTGAATCACAAGGTCAGGAGATTGAGACCATACTGGCCAACATGGAGAAACTCCGTCTCTACTAAAACTACAAAAATTAGCTGGGTGTGGTGGCGTGCACCTATGGTCCCAGCTACTGGGGAGGCTGAGGCAGGAGAATTGCTTGAACCTGGGAGGCAGAGCTTGCAGTGAGCAAAGATCACACCACTGCACTCCAGCCTGGGTGACACAGCGAGACTCCGTCTCAAAAAAAAAAAAAAAGGTTGGGTATTGAAACACTATTTTAGAAATATTTGATGAGGTTTTTTTTGAAAATTACTCTGGGTGTTGGGAGTAGGGGACACATACCAAATAGTACATAGGCCATGCCCTCAGGGAGGTTGGAGTGGCACGTGGCTGTATCTAGCAGGCTCCTGTTGACTAGTGGGTTCAAGCAGTGAGTGCCTGTGATATGTTTAGTGCCCAGGACCTGCTCACTTGCTGGACCACACTTGACAATGTCACTCCTTCCCTTCGCCTTCCCAGGGGTGTGGGAAACACACAGGCATGAAGAACGTGGCCCTGGTGGGAAATGAAAAGTTAATGTTTTCACTCAATTAATAGACATTTGGCTCTTTTTGTGAGATTTTTCTTTTTCTCCTCTTCACAACACTCTTTTAGGTGTTGTGTAGAGTGACGGGAAGAGTGACTGTGCTTTTGCTTGAAGTGCAGTGGGCATGGCGGGAACTCTGCAAAGGTGCCTCTTCTGTGAGGGTCTAGCAGATGAAAATACTCGTAGGATAGTGTCTGATGGCACTCAGAGACTGTTTATAATAGTTCATTTATGGGAGCTGCCGCCTTTCTCTACAAATTTGGAAGTTTTAAAATAAGGTAGGTTTATGTCCTCTCTTGGAAGGGAAAAATTGTATTATTTTGAAGGAGTGTTTGTTTTTAAATCCCGTATCACACTAGGTAGCCATTTATACAATTTGATTCATAGCTTCCTTGGCAGAAATTTGGAACTTTAAACTCTTTAAGCATTTTATGTATAAAAATATGTAATAATAAACAAGAGTTTAGAATAAAAGAATTCACTTTGGAAAAGTTTAGAGTTCATTCATTCATTCATTCATTCATTCATTTTAAACAAAGTCTTCTTCTACAGGATTCTAAACTGCCTTCCTCAGTTCGCAATACACTTCTGGAACTGTTTGGTCAAATAGAAAGAGAATTTGAAAACCTTTATATTGAAAACTTAGAATGTGAGTATCTCCTATTTTAATATATTTTTATAGCTTTACCTATCCATAGGAATCTTTGAAAGTCAAATTTATGAATTGACATTCATCACTCTATTAGTTTTCTGCTCTGCTATAGCAAACTTAAACTTATTTTAGTGGCTTAAACTAACACAGATTTGTCATCTTGCAGTTCTGTGGGTCTGGTATGATTCCCACGAGGCCACAGTCGGGTGTTGGCCAAGCTCCACTCCCTCTGGAGGCTCCAGGGAGGAATGTTCCTTCGTATTTGGATTGTGACAGAATTCAGTTATTTGCAATTTTAAGACGGAGGTCCGCGTGCTGCACTCCTTGGCTCCTGGCCCTTTCCCTCTTGCTGGAGTCCTGCTTGCTCTCTGACCCGCCCTCTGAAGGATTGGGCTCCAGGGTAGTCTGGGCGCATCTCCCACTGCAGAGTCCTTGTGCCTGTGCTGGGTCCTGTTCACAGGTTATGGGCTTAAGGCACGGGCATCTTTGGGGATTCATCATCCTGCTTACTGCACCGACCAGTCCAAATTGTGATTTTATAAAAAGCACATGGATCTTGGCCAGGCGTGATGGCTCACACCTGTAATCCCAGCACTTTGGTAGGCTGTGAGGCGGGTGGGTCACGAGGTCGGGAGATCCAGACCATCCTGGCTAACACAGTGAAACCCCGTCTCTACTAAAAATACAAAAAAATTAGCTGGGCGTGGTGGCAGGCGCCTGTAGTCCCAGCTACTCGGGAGGCTGAGGCAGGAGAATGGCATGAACCCAGAAGGTGGAGCTTGCAGTGAGCCAAGATGGTGCCACTGCACTCCAGCCTGGGTAACAGAGCGAGACTGTCTCAAAAAACAAAAATACAAAGTAAAAAATAAAAAATACATGGATCTTATAATTTTCCCTACACCAAGTACACCATGAATTGAGAAAACATTGATTTACCTTTTTATTAATATATCATCATTTGAAAATTGATGCATATACTATATCTGACTTATTAAAGGCATATCAAAACAATTTTGAATTAGCTTGGCTTTAATTTTTCTTTCTTTTTTTATTTTGGAAGTAATGCCCATATATGCTTAAACATTTATCAAACAGTGTAAAAAGAAATCTGCCATTACCCCTCAAGCCCCTCACACTCTTCAAAGGAAGACATTTTCTGCATGTTTTTGCTTTTGGCTTAAGCCGTCTTCCCATCTCGGTCTTCCAAAGTGCTGGGATTGTAGGTGTGAGCCACCACACCCAACCTATAAAATTTGTATTACACAAATGTAACTATAATCAAGTCTTTCATGCTTTATCTACAGGTTGATTCCAAAAGTTGAATACTAACAGAGCATTTCCATTGTTAAGCTGTTTTTCACTCTGTAACTAAGTGGTGTGGTTGGATGAATAATGAAGAGAATATAATTCTATGTCATTTAAACTTTGCTGTTGGAAAATTTAATGTTAATACAGGATTCTCCTTTTTAAAGAGTCCACCTTTACAATTCATAGC
>NW_016808212.1:391446-407280 GCF_001698545.2 Rhinopithecus bieti
TTTTCCTTTGTTTTGGTTTTTTTTTTTTTTTTTTTTTTTTTTGAGACAGAATCTTGCTCTGTCACCTAGGCTGGAGTGCCGTGGTGCGATCTGGGCTCACTGCAACCTCCGCCTCCCAAGTTCAAGCGATTCTCATGCCTCAGCCTCCCAAGTAGCTGGGATCACAGGCACCCACCACCATGCCTGGCTAATTTTTGTATTTTTAGTAGAGAAGGGGTTTCGCTGTGTTGGCCAGGCTGGTCTTGAACTCCTGACCTCAAGTGATCTGCCTGCCTCGGCCTCCAAAATTGTTGGGATTACAGGCATGAGCTACTGTGTCCAGCCCAGAATAATGTTTTTAACTGTGCAGAATCAAGCACTATGGAACCGGTTGAAATGCAGGTGCTATCTTTGAGACCCTGATAGCAGTGTCTTCCACAGTGTAGCAAGTGTGTGAGCTTTTATTTTTGGAATGGTATCTCGAGTGATTTCTTTAGTTTTTTGAGAACTCTATGAATTGTGATCTTGCTTATTAGAATATTATTCACGTCTTTGTTTATATAATACTAATATATAACATTTTTTCTGTGTGCAAGTTTTGGAAGTGGTGAGTACACTTAAACATAAAAACATACTTTACGTTTTTGAAAACTTTTTTCTTCCCAGTACGTAGAGAAATCGACACTCTTAATGAACGTTTAGCTGCTGAAGGACAAGCGATTGATGGAGCAGAGCTGAGTAAGGGCCAACTCAAAACAAAAGGTGAGGTGAATTCCCGTGAAAGTCTTGTCCTGCAGATTATATATGCAGGAAATTTGGAATTTAGTGAAGGACGCTGGCTGGTTTGTGTTTTGCTCTCAGCAAACCTTGAACTATCTAATTCAGGTGTGGGTCTAAGAGAATAAGGAGCTCGGTTCTTGTTCCTGTTCCGCCATGGCTCTGTGTCACTAAGGTCAGACGAACCCTCTGGGCCCCCTTTCTTCCTGTGCGAGACACAAGACACATTTGCGAGGCTGTGAGTGTTTAATTGTGTGATTGTGTTTGATTGTCACTCTCTGTCCCTGCAGCCAGTCACAGCACCAGCCAGCTCTCCCAGAAACTGAAGACCACTTACAAGGCTTCCACCAGCAAGGTATGCAGGCCACTGGCTCTCGAGCCATCATGTGGTGGTTAAGGTGTGCAACTACTTACTTGAAGTCGCATATTTTCCAATTAGAAAGGCGTAGTAGAAAAACAAAAATGGTTTTAAGGGAAATTTAGTTTTTTAAAGGAGTGTCCTGACTGGGCATGGTGGCTCATGCCTGTAATCCCAGTACTGTGGGAGGCCAAGGCGGGCAGATCACTTGAGGTCAGGAGTTTGAGACCAGCTTGGCCAACATGGCGAAACCCTGTCTCTACTAAAAATACAAAAATTAGCCGGACGGGGTGGCAGGTGTCTGCAATCCCAGCTACTTGATAGGCTGAGGCATGAGAATCGTTTAAGCCTGGGAGGTGGAGGTTGCAGTGAGCTGAGATTACACCACCACACTCTAGCCTGGGCAACAGAGTAAGACTCTGTCTCAAAAAAAAAAAAAAAAATGTCAGTATGCAGGCGTTTACACAGTAACTTACGCTAGTACCCACAGGGATTAATATATTAATATATGATGTTTTAGTAAATATATTGTTTTTAGAGGGAATATATAATTTCTGTTGTTAATTGGCTTAATATAAAGGATCTGAATTTGGAGGAAGCTAATAAATAGGTACAAATTAGTGAAAATTATGTTCTGAGCTAAAGTTACATTTTAGTTCATTATATTCTTTTCCTCAGTTTCCTAAGTGTGATCAGGAAATGAAGGTCTGTCTCTGAGACAAATAGGGATGTTCATAGTGTTTTGTATTTTCTTAAAGTATCTTGTGCTGACCTTCTTAAAGTGGCAAAGGTTTAAATGTTTGGAAATTCATTTGTCTATGATGAATTACTACTATCAAGTGATATTTTGAGGTAATTTTGTATGCGTCTGTACTTTGGCATATTTCAAGGATACAAAAGATAAATTGAAATTTTCAGTGATCCTGCTATGATGGTGGTAAGTAGTTCTTATTAGCTTTTTATTTTTCCAATCTGTTTCCTTGAGTTTAAAGTTATTTAGCATGACATCTATAGTAAGATTAACTACAATTAATAGAGCAAATTCAGTCCTTCTGCCATTTGTCCTCATGTGATAGTCTTTGGTATTTCTTTGTTATTCAAAAGAAAATTGGAAATTCCTAGTATTTTCTACTGTGCTTTCCTTTGATAACATCTAGAATGTAAGTTGCTAATTTATTTTTTTGGCCATGTAATATCTAGCTTATGCTTACAAGTTTTGAACTTTTTAATAACTTAACTTGAAGCTTTGTCTTCATAATGAAGTATGAAATTATGTTCTTCCTCATTTAATTTCTTGTTACATTATCTTGGATTATGTTGCTTTTTCTGGTGTGTAGAGTTGTATGTATACAATGTATGGTCTTGGAATTCCAAAACTTTCTCATTATTACTGAAGTAGAGGAAGAAATGATTATATAAAGTTGTCCTTTACCATGAGCAGTAAAAAATAAGATTTGGACAAGGGTAAGGATATGTATAGTAAGGCTTTGCTTTAAAAAATGTATTAGAGATATTGGCCAGGCACAGTGGCTCAAGCCTGTAATCCTAGCACTTTGGAAGGCTGAGGCGGGCGGATCACGAGGTCAGGAGATCGAGAGCATCCTGGCTAACACGGTGAAACCCCGTCTCTACTAAAAATACAAAAAAATTAGCCGGATGTGGTGGCAGGCACCTGTAGTCCCAGCTACTCGGGAGGTTAAGGCAGGAGAATGGCGTGAACCCTGGAGGCGGAGCTTGCAGTGAGCCGAGATTGTGCCACTGCACTCCAGCCTGGGCGACACAGCAAGACTCTGTCTCAAAAAATAAAAAAGTATTAGAGGTATTTAAAGCCCAGTCATTTTAGGTACTAGAAATTCATCTGAATTCATAAGAAGCATATTACTAATGATCTTCATAGTTTTTGCACACTACCTATACCCATTGTAAAAAATAACTATGAAAATATAAGACATCTGAAGGTTGAAGAAATAATTCGGTAACAATATATTCTGATTTGTACTACAGTATGGATTCTTGGTACCAAAGCTAAGCATGAATGCGACAAGAGAAAGGCTACACAGTCTAGATTTATTACTTTCCCTCCTTCTGACCCAGAGCCATGAAAAGCAAGTAGCATGCCAGGTGGGATGGCGGGAACATAAAAGTGTGTTACGTGAACGCAGAAGAGGTTTTTCCCCTTCCTTGGTGGCTAATGAGATTTCTGATGCCTACGTGGGAGGGAAGTGAGGCAGTCTAATCTGCAGCCCACTTTAAAGAAACTTATAAAAATCAGAAAGGGCTTTTTCCGCAAAGAAAGATACTTATCTTCTCAAAAATATTTACAGACATTTTCACAGCAGTGCTTTAGATTGCGCCTCAGTTAAAATGATCTGGGATGATGGGCGTGAGCATCAATTTGCTGCTTCATTCTGCTGCTTTTCTGTTATGAACGTTCCCTCTAAGTAATTCAGTCTGTTTTGGTGGGTCTCTTGGTAATGACGACTGAGTCAACATTTTTAAGGAAAAAGAGTTAAGGTAATAGATGGTCAGAGTGTGGTGGGCATTTTAGAAGCAACACAGGAGAAAATATTTGAAAACGGCACATAATCTCCTGCATAGCTCCAGCAGCAGTGCAGTCAGAGCCTCCGGAAAGGAGCCACTCTGTTCTTACCCTGGGAATGCAGCAGGTGAAGAATGTAGCTCTAATAGTTTGTTTCTTATAATACTGTTATTAATGTTAGAAGTGGTGAGAGACTTGGAAAATGAAATTTACTGTAATACTGTTATTTATGTTAGAAATGGTGAGAGACATGGAAAATGAAATTTACTACAATACTGTTACTAATGTTAGAAATGGTGAGAGACATGGGAAATGAAATTTACTACAATACTGTTACTAATGTTAGAAATGGTGAGAGACTTGGAAAGTGAAATTTACTATTATACTGTTATTTATGTTAGAAATGGTGAGAGACTTGGAAAATGAAATTTACCACAGCTTATTATGGTGGGAGGTTGTGTATGTCCTTCAATTTCACTCCCTGCTAAAATGTTATAATATTATTTAACATCTGAATGACACATTCTATAAGCAAAAGCATTTTCCATGTGGTGGAGGCATAATTTTGCGGGATTGAATAGGATATTAGTGTTCAGAAAGAAAAGAGGATAGTGATGGGTTTGAGGTTGAACAAGTGCTTTTGCAGTTCCTGTGACCAGTTCCAGTGGAAGTTCTTTCTGTTACTGCTGAAAACGTTGGCCTCTTCCTCAGCCTTTTATGTCATTGTATCCGGCGAGAATAACTCGAGGGTGCAGACCCAAATCGATGTGACAGTGGGTTGTGCTTTCATGGCTTAGGAAGAATGAATTTAGATCTGTTTTTCAGGGCTGTGCCAAATCAGTGTTTAAAACAAGTTGTGTAATGCCACTGATTTTTGTTTTTCACTTAATTTTTTTGTTTTATTCTGAAAAGTCTACATTATTCTGATTTACTTGACCGCTGGACAGCTGTTTTCTTACCCAAGAAAAATTTAAAAAGCAAACTCTGCAGAAATCGTTGTGTTGAATTAGTTTCTTCCTCACTCACTTCATATTTTTCCTGACAAGAGGACATGAGAACTGTCTGCTGTGTGTGTCATCATTCGAGACGATGCCTTTCTCTGGTCCGTGCTGTGTTCGCGTTGCCTCCTGCTGGGCTGAGCATGTCCGAAAGGCCAGGGGCCCACGGCCACGCTGCTCTGCATCCTCATAGCCGGTGCCTGCTCTGAGCAAGCGCCCAGTCTCGGACAAACCGGCACACCTGTTAGTGTCGCCTTTTGATTCCTCCCCACCACGGGCTTTTTTCCACTTGATGATATGTGGTTGGTATAAATTCTCAAAAACAGCAAAATGTGAACATGTACAGTGATCAGTGTCATTAGCTACAGTTAAGGGTTTGTGATGTCCTTCCTGACTTTTTCGTGTCTGAGTGGCTAGCTAACGATTTGTTTCTTTAAGAATTTGGAGATTTTGTCTGATGGTTTGGGTTTCGGGGAGAGTGACCTGAAACACCTAAATCTACCCTTCTGCAGTGAGACCTTCCATGACTGGCTGTCAGACTGAGGTGTGGGAGCCTCCACAGGTCGCCGCGAGAGCGGTACGCGTTCTCTGTGATATGAGCTGAACCCGCCATCCTTTCCACACAGGGCGTTTCAGCTCACACTTGCACTGTGTTCCTTGATGCTTTAACTGTCTTAGTCAGTGATTTGTACATTTTCCAGGATGTCTTTTTCATTTTCTCTTTCTTGACTAAGAAAAATTTACTTCAGTAAATTGTTTCATGAGACTCCTCATCTCGGTTTCAGATTGTCTCCAGCTTTAAGACCACGACATCGCGAGCTGCCTGCCAGCTCGTGAAGGAGTACATCGGCCACCGGGACGGCATCTGGGATGTCAGCGTGGCCAGGACACAGCCAGTGGTGCTCGGGACTGCGTCGGCTGGTGAGTTGCACACGGACCTGGCCAGTCTGCGGAAGCATGTCTGTGCCTGATACCTGAGTGACGGATGTTCACTTTTCTGTGACAGAGGAATCCTAGATGCAAAAGTGTCCTGGAGGAGTCAGTGGAACCAACACATTAGCCCTTGGTGATGCTTAGTGCTGCGGCCCGCAGTCCTCCATTCTGTGGTCTTGTGAGAGGGTGTCTGGCTGCACCCTGCATTCCGTGGTCTCGTGGGAGGGTGTCCAGCTGCACCCTGCATTCTGTGGTCCCATGGATAGATGTGCATCTGCACCCTGCATTCTGTGGTCCTGTGGTGGGTGTCCGGCTGCACCCTGCATTCTGTGGTCCCGTGGATAGATGTGCTTCCGCACCGTCTTTTCCAGGTCCCCGTGGGTAGGGCGTTGCAACTCATAGTGAACCAAGTATCTGAGGAAAGAAATACTTGTTTGGAATTGATTTAACTTAAATGTGTTGAGGAATCAGTATTCCAATTATTTATTTTCTTTTTTTTTTGAGATAGAGTCTTGCTCTGTTGCCCAGGCTGGAGTGCAGTGGTGCGATCTTGGCTCACTGCAACCTCCGCCTCCCAGGTTCAAGCAGTTCTCCTGCCTCAGCCTCCCGAGTAGCTGGGACTACAGGCGCCTGCCACCACGCCTGGCTAATTTTTTTTTTTTTGTATTTTTAGTAGAGGTGGGGTTTCACCGTGTTAGCCAGGATGGTCTCAATCTCATGACCTTGTGATCTGCCTGCCTTGTCCTCCCAAAGCGTTGGGATTACAGGCATGAGCCACCGTGCCTGGCCCTCTTTTTCTTATCCATAGCCAAGTGTGTTTCTGATTGGTAGATGTATTTGACTTTTTTCCACAAGTGGAGTACAGCTGAGGGGCAGTGCTGTGGTACTCACTGAAAGTGAACACTACATGGGCATGTAGCCAGCAGTGGAGGCTGATGGCCTCCCCCAGCCGGAGTTTGCCCACAGAGTCACAGGGGCAGAGTGTGGAAAGCGACCCTTTGTTTTCTCTAAAAAAAGATGTTTTATGAAAGCTATCTAAGGTGGTATAATACCCCTTCAGATAAAATTGCTCATATTAAAAATGGTGCTCATTGAAAATGCCGTCCCAGCTTGTGAGACGTTAATCAGTCACTGGACTCTGCTTTTTAGAGGCAGAAGTGAATAGCGAAGAAAGTTCTTGCTTCTCTTTGAAACTGTTTTCATGGATGAGTGCCTTGGATTCTTTGGAAATCATAGTTTAAAAAAAAGAATAGAAGGGTCCTTTCTGATATTTCAGAAATTTCATTTGGCTAATTGGCGCTTATTTCTCAGATTTTTCCATTAAATCTACTTAAAAAAGTAATGGCTATAGGAGAAAGGCCCGAAGATCCAAAAGAAATGCTAATCTCAACAGTCATAACTGGATTTGGATGCTGTTTGAATTTGAACGCTGGATGTTCTGGAACATTTTAATACTTTAATAAAATAATGAAACTGTGATGGAAACGACTTCTGTTTGTAATTTTCCAGCATGATGCAGCCAGCCTGATAGTAAAGTAGGAAATCGAGTCTCTGGTTGTCCATTAGCTGACTTCGTGGCCTCAGACAGGTCACAGCTTTTCCCATTTGGGAAATGTTTTCTTTGATCAGTTGAAGTGTACAGAGTAATAGAATCAAAGGTACAAGAGATATCAGTGGTAGTGTAACTTCCCATTTTTAGAGTATTTGTCTTATTCTTTCATTTGAAAAACTGTAAACTGATGATAGCTAAGTTCCGACTTCTTCATTTCCATCTTGCAGATCACACGGCTTTGCTGTGGAGCATAGAGACAGGGAAGTGCCTAGTCAAGTACGCAGGCCACGTGGGTTCAGGTAAGCACTGCCTAAGGAGTGCCGTAGCCAGAGGCCATTGCCTCCTCCAGTGTGTTTTTAAAATCGTGCATGGTAAAGCCAGCTGCTACTTCGTAGGAAGCTTTACTGTTTCGGTTGTCAAGGGACAGTGTGGTTTGTTCAGAGACTGGGATAACTCTGTGTCTTGAGCTTGTACGGGCTTAATAACAGGGAAAAGCTTAGCTCCCTAAACAATGTACATATCTTCTTAGTCTACATTTTATTTAATGTTTTATATAAACCATATGTAGGAAATTTTGTAACTGAAATGTGTGCATTATTTATCACAAAGTATCTGTTTTAGAGATTTACTTTTGATGTAGTGATAACTTGGATGTATTCAATAAAGGATACTCCATGAATGTGCTTGCGTGCCTGTAGTTAATGCTGTCCATGTAGTTAATGCTGTCCACGTAGCTCTTTTCTGCCTTTTCACTTAGAGCTGTGTGTGTACCAGTTTCCTGACCAGCTTTCGTTTCTGTTTCCTCTCGCACGTGGTATGTGGTTCCTTCCCCCGCAGTGCCCTCTTCACCTGCTCACTCGCCCTCCCTCACACCCTCCACGCTGCCAGGCTGAGAGGTGGAATCACCTGTGTGCACAGAGGGACAGGTGTGGGTGGGGCCCGTGGCTCTGCGCACCTGTTTGCCCATCCCCAGGGTCCTGATGAGCTACAGACCCCTCCCCGCCCCTTTCACAGGACCTCCTCTCCTTCGGCCATTCTTGCTGTCACCGTGTCTTCTCTTTCTTGCCCTGGACTTTTCCTCTTAGCATGTAGACAGGCTGGCACCTTTCCCGTGTTAGACGCCCGCCTCCATGCTGCTTTCTTACCTATCTTCCTCCCCTGGCATCCCACAGACTGGCTGGGGTGCCACAGTGTCATCTACAGTTTTCTAGCAGTGCCTGGTGTGTGTGTGATCAGTGCTCAAATGTAGAGCAAAACGCTGTTACAGGAACAAGTGCTGTATTGTTTCCTCATTCAAATTTCCTCTTCAAAAACGTTAAAAAATTAAATATATATGCATAGGCTAAAAACTTAAGACTTGAAAGTCGAAATGACTCCTCGATCCCTGGGCTGCAGAATGGATGTTGTGTTAGCAGGCATGAAATAACATTCATCTTGTACATCTCCATTAGAGCTCTTGGGTGAGCAGGTGCATTGTCAATGAGCCAGCTGTATTTTGAAAGTTGTAGGTCTCAATGGTAGGCTTAAAATACTCAGTCAACAATGCTGTCATCAGATGTGCTGTCATCCATGCTTTGTTGTTCCATTTATGGAGGACAGGTAGAGGAGATGTAGCATGATTCTTAAGGGCCCTAGGATATTTGGAATGGCAAGTGAGCATTGACTTCAGCTGAAAGTCACCAGCCATTTTTGCCCCTAACAACAGTCAGCCTGTCCCTTGACGTTTCAAAGGCATGGATGTCTTCTCTCTAGCTATGAAAGTACTAGACGGCATATTCTTCCAATATAAGGCTGTTTGTTTGCATTCAAAACCTGTTGTTTAGAGTAACCATCTTCACCAGTGAGCTCAGCTGGATCTTCTGGAGAACTTGCAGCTTCTCCGTCAGCACTTGCTGCTTCACCTTGTACTTTTATGTTGTGGAGACGGCATCTTAAACCTCATAAACAACTCTGCCAGCTTCCAGCTTTTCTTCCGCAGCTCCATCACCTCTCTCATCCCTCATGGAATTGAAGAGAGCCAGGGCCCTGCTCTGGATTAGGCTTCGGCAAAAGGGAATGTTGTGGCTGGTTTAATCAATCCCAACCACTCCAACTTCCTATGTATCGGCGTGCTTATCATTTGTGTGTTCACTGGAATAGCGCTTTTACTTTCCTTCAAGAACTTTTCCTTTGCATTCAGAACTTGGCTGTCTGGTGCAAGATGCCCAGCTTTCAGCCTGTCTCAGCTTTTGACTTGCCTTCCTCACTAAGCTTAATCATTTATAGCTTTTGATTTAAAGGGAGCGATGTGCAACTCTTCCTTTCATTGGAATACTTAGAGGCCATTGTAGGGTTATGAATTGGCGTAATTTTAGTATTGTTTTGTCTCAGGGAGTAGAGAGGCCCGAGCAGAGGGAGAGATGAGAGAAAGGCTGGTTGGTGGAGCAGTCGTAACTCCCACAACATTTATTGAGTAAGTTTGTGGTCTTATGTGGGTGTGGTTTGTGCCCCCCCCAAAATGACAGTGGTATCATCAGAGATCACAGGTCACTATTAACAGATACAATAATTATGCAAAAATCCAAGGTCAAGGTGCTGGCAAAAATAAATTTAAAAAAAAATGAAAAAGTTTGAAATATTGCAAGAATTACCAACATGTGTCACAGAGACATGACGTGAACACGTGCTGTTGGGAAAATGGTGGCAATTAGGTCTTCGACGCAGGGTTGCCACAAACCCTCAATTTGTAAAAAATCCAATACCTACAAAGCACAATAAAGTGAAGGGTAATAAAACGGGGTATGCCTGCATCCACACACAGGCGAGTACATACACGCGTAGGTCATTTCTGTTCTCTACAGAGGATTTAATTTTTCCCTGGCCAGCAGATAGAGTGGATGGCAAGCCTTGATTGACTTAAGAGTTGGTGGCCAGTGGGTTTCAGGCTTTAGGGGCTGTGCTGTTCTTCTCGCTCCCCTTGTTTGAAGGGAGTTGTCCTTCAAGGATGTGCCTCCACAGGCCCCGAGCTTAGTTTCATCTGCCGGTACTCTCTGTGTTAGCTCTCAGAGGCTGCTTTCTCCTTGGTGTCCGCCCTCATGCCCAGTTTAGGTGCTGTCAGTGCCTGGGGGAGGCGAGCAGCTGGCCTGCTCCTTCCGGGCTGCCTCTCCTGAGGGATCCGGCCTCAGCTCCTGTGGCAGCCCCTCACCTCTGGAGGACTGCACCCTCGCTCCGGCTGGTCTCTGTGCCTTGACGGAGTGCGTCAGGTAGGGGGGCCTCCAGTGCTTCCCTCTCGGGCCTCTGGGCTTCCATGATGACTTAAAGCCTTTTGTTTATTTTTTGCTGTTTATCTGCAGCGTTTATAATTAATCTCAGTAGGGGGTTGAGTGGATCCATGGAGGCTGCCTTGTCCCAGCAGGAAGAAGTCCCTTCCTGTTCTTGTGCCTGGCTGGTTTTTTGTTGGCTTTCCATTCTTCACGCAGGTTAATTTGACCTTCCTGTGTTCACCCACTCACCGCCACCATCTGCTCTTCTGGCCTCCAGTATTTGGTGTCTGTTTCTTCTCTCATCGTCTCTTTAGTTCTTTCTTTGTGGGTCTGTGCCTGTTTCTTCCAGGATGCCTCCTGCATTTAGAAAGGCGTCAGAGACGGAAGAAGACGCCTGTGTTTCTGGCACGCTGTCATGTTGCGTGTGTCTCTCCTCTTCCTCCTGGGGACTTATGTTTGCGTTTTTCCACTAGGGGATTTTTTGTTGTTTTTGAGACGGAGTCTCACTCTGTCACCCAGGCTGGAGTGCAGTGGTGCGATCTCCATTCACTGCAACCTCTGCCTCCCATGTTGAAATGATTCTCCTGCTTCAGCCTCCCGAGTGGCTGGGATTACAGGTGCCCGCCACCATGCCTGGCTACATTTTGTATTTTTTTAAAATTTATTTTTAATTAATTTATTTTTTGAGACAGAGTCTTACTCTGTCGCCAGGCTGGAGTGCGGCGGTGGGATCTCAGCTCACCGCAACTTCTGCATCCCGGGTTCAAATGATTCTCCTGCTTCAGCCTCCCGAGTAGCTGGGACTACAGGCACGTGCCACCATGCCCAACTAAGTTTTATATTTTTAGTAGAAATGGGGTTTCACCATGTTGGCCAGGCTGGTCTTGAACTTCCGACCTCAGGTGATCTGACCGCCTCAGTCTCCCAAAGTGCTGGGATTACAGGCGTGAGCCACTGTGGCCGGCCTGGGATGTTTTGATCTCTAAGTTGACCTAACTAAAGGGAGTGGTGGGGCTGGTGGGAGTTGAATCAGTACAACTCTACAAGGAGGTGGTTTGACCCTGAATCACACTCTGCCTCTTTCCTCTTGGGTCCTCTGAGCAAAATGCCCAGCAACAGACTCCCCGCTCTGTCCCCCAGGAGGAGAAAACCAGTGAGGGTCCCAGTTTTGCTGTGTCTGCGCTTCTCAGAGGCAGAGGTGACGCTGGTGGCAGAGGTTGTTGTCCCCTTTGTTCTTCTCTCTTTAGATTTCAGCTTAAATTTTATGACAGTTAAATGTGCACGTGATGGAAAGAGCCAGTGTCTTTGACACTGGATGAAGGGTAGCTGTGACTGGCATCCCCGTTTCTGCTCCCCTCATGGCTGCTGTGGATTGGGTCAGGTGCTCATTGGTTCTGCTGCCACGCCTTTAAATCATGGCTCACAGTGCTGCCCCGGCCTTCTTGCTCCAGCCTGCCTGTTGACCGTCCACTGTGGAAGGTGACCGGGGGTGATTGAGCTCTCTCAAGGGCCTTATTACACCAGGCGTGGCTTCCATCCTCACCCCAACATTATTCTGTGCCGATTTTGTAAGATCTGGGGTCAATTTTCACATTATTATGCCTGTGTGAGCAGTGCTGTGAAGAAGCTGCCTCCACATCTCCCGTCACCATGTGCCTGCCCTCCGCCTCCTTCTGTGGCGCGGTGTCTTCCATCCACTCCTCACGGTGGCCCACCTTCATTTGTGATTAGCTGAAGGTGGGGATAGACATAATAAAGTGAAAATTGATCATGGATCTTACCAAAATTTCTCATCGAAATTGGAAGCGTTAATACTATTTATTAGTGGTTCTAGTGATAATTTGGTTTTAGCTCCATTGAGTGCTTAAGTTTATTGCTTGTAAGTGTACACAGTTTCCACCAGCTTTTGCCACAGTTGTCTGTATTTTAATATTAATAATGAGGCTATCTTCTAGCATTTTTCATTTAGTTACTTAGAAAAATATAATTCTAATGGTATAGCTAGCAACATTTTGTTAAGGAGATCACCTTTTCAGATTTGGTCAAATTTCCTGTATGTTGTATGTTAGGGATGTGCATTTTCTTTACAAGGGATGGAAATAAGGGTTGGTGTCCCCACAGTGACATGAGTCAGCTCTTTGCTCTGCTGACTGGTGCTGACTGACGTAGCTCACCCCATCCCAATCCCTGTCGTTTGCTTCGGGAAGATCCCAGGTGGGCAGTGTGGGCTCCAGACGAGGTCAGACCTGTGGAGCCGGGCTCTGTGTTCAGTGCTGACATTTATGTGCGTGCTTGTGGTCTTGCTGACCACATGTCAAGCTATTCTGTCTACATTCAAGACAGGAGCAAGGGGGAAGGTGAAGTGCCAGGGTCTCATGCTCCTTTTTCAAGAAAATGGTAGCTTCCTCAGACCTCTGGCCGGGCGCAGTGGCTCACACCTGTAATCCCAGCACTTTTGGAGGCTGAGGTGGGCAGGAGTTTGAGACCAGCCTGGACAACATGGCAAGACTCTGTTTCTACTAAAAACACGAAAGACCCCGTCTCTACTAAAATAAAAATGGCAAGACCCTGTCTACTAAAAATACAAGGAAACCCCAAACTAGCCAGGTATGGTGATACATTCTTGTGGTCCCAGCTACTTGGGAGGCTAAGGTGGGAGGATCACCTGAGTCTCGAAGGTCAAAGCTGTAGTGAGCTGAGATGGCGCCACTGTACTCCAGCCTAGGCCACCAGAGTGAAATTCTGTCTCACACACACACAAACACACACACAAAGACCTCTGCCAAATACCCCTTTTGTAAGGAGAGTGGGAGGACATCATAACCTGCATAACCCAGTCCTGATTCATTCTCTGAGTCTGGCAGAGGTTATACTTTCTGGGGCCTGGGTTCTCTACTGGTCACAGAACAGACTGGGGTCCTTAGGCTGGGAAGGAAGGTGGGTGGGGTGGGGCTTGAGGTAACAAATAGTGTCTGCCACACTATAATTTGTCTTCACCTGTTGTCATAATTATGTTTTCTTTTTTTTAATCCTGATTTATTTTTAGCTGAAAATGACATCCTTGTGTATAAAAAGAACTAGATGATGAATATCCTTTTCCTGGGTCCTAAACTGGGGTGATTTGGTGGTTCATACCTTAGTTGTTTTTATTGTGCCTCTGTTCTAATTCACACATTTATGTATAGTTTAACTGAGTGGAGGATCTAATATTGAACTCATAGTTCTTTTAATGTTGACTTTGAAATACACGCTATAGCTAATAAATGTTGATAACATGTTTTGTCACTTTAAACCTGTTTTATCATATTTTTATTTTGCAGTAAATTCTATCAAATTTCATCCTTCAGAGCAGTTGGCTCTCACTGGTATGTTGATTTTTTTCTTTATTGAACAAAATGATAGATGGTCTTAAAACAACTATAAATATTCTTTTCTTATTCTAGCAGAATAATCCATGGCTTTTATGAAAGTTAATCTTTAGTAGACATTTTATGAATTAAATGAGAAATGGATAAAGGAAAATACATTGAGCAGTACTTTCTAGAGATAGTAGTGGATAAGCAGTTGGTTTTCTTGTGAGCTGAAGATGGCTTCATGGTCTTGAAGCCTTTCTGTACAGCATCAGCATGTTTGTTGTTCCCCGTGTGGTTCCTGTAGATGGAGCTCTTCGAGGCCCTGTGATTACCGTTGTGTTCCCTTAGATTGTATGCATCTGATACGGAGAAATGAGAAAGGTAGCACAGAGACAACGGCAAGTTGCCAGAGTCAGCATTTTTATTTCTTTCTGGGTAATTTACCTAACCCGTGGTAGCTTGGATTTGCCATCATTTCAGAGTAGTTTTAAAAACTTGCCTTCCTTGGTTGCTTTTGGAGGGTAGCCTTACAGTACTGAGGACTTTTCCTGTGAGATTGTCAGACCCCCACAGATCCCCGTGATAACCCAGGGACATTGGTGATGATCTCGAAGGATGAGTGTAGGCTTTCCGTAGACCAGAGGTCCTTAGCGCTTTTTCTGTAAAGGAATAAGCAGTGAATATTTTCATCTTTGTGGGACATTCAGGCTCTGTCGCCAGTACTGAGTTCTGCTCTTGCAGCATAAAAGCAGCAGACAGTGCACTGATGAGTGGACATGGCTGTGTCCAGCAACTTTATTCACAAAAGTGGGTGGCAGCCTGGGTTTCGCCTGTGGGCCAGATTGTGCTGACCCAGGGATAGAACACCGAGGTTGAGATGACTGGCAGCTTCACGCAGGTGGAGTTGTTTAAGAAAGAGCCCCGGTGACAAGTACTTCCAGTGTGTGGGATGCAGCGAGTCACGCGGTTTGGTCAGAGTTTGTATGTGAGAGAGAAATGTGGTGGGAGAGTTAGACTGAGAGTCATTTTGAGCAGACCCAGACCACATAGCTGACTTTCACCTTCATATGTGTGTGAAGACTAAAGCAGACAAGGAGTTTACACCTTACGAAGTTGGCGGTTTGTGGGATGATTGGAAAGGGGGCAAGGAGACTGGTGGCAGTTAGATGTGTTCAGATTCAAACCAAAGGGCTCGAAAAGAGGGTGGAACCAGACACATCCAGGAACTGACAAAGACTTGGAAACATGAGGTCATGAGCATAGAGAGGGGAGAGTTAGACTAGGAAATGTGAGGTAATGGGGATAGAGAGGAGAGTTAGACTTGGAAACGTGAGGTAATGGGCATAGAGAGGAGAAAGTTAGACTCGGAAATGTGAGATAATGGGGAAATGTGAGGTAACAGGTATGGAGAGAGGAGAGTTAGACTGGTAGACTGGGAAACGTGAGGTAATGGGGATAGAGAGGAGAGTTAGATGGGAAACGTGAGGTAATGGGCATGGAGAGGGGAGAGTTAGATGGGAAACGTGAGGTAACGAGCATGGAGAGAGGAAGGTTAGACTGGGAAACATGAGGTAATGGGGATAGAGAGGAGGGTTGGACTGGGAAACGTGAGGTAACGAGCATGAAGAGGGGAGAGTTAGACTGGGATTGGGCATGATGTTGATTTGAGGAGGAGTTGCAAGTCCGGGCAGTACATTTATTTGCATGAAACGTGCTGTCAGCTCAGAGCAGCTCCTTTAGGGAAGTTGGGTGGCAGTGAAGAGAAGATGGAAGCCAGCCTGCCCCCGTGTGTGGGTGAGATGTGGCCGTGCTGGTGTCCGAGGCCTGTTCTGTGCCCCACGGTGCTGTCCTTTTGTCTTTCCAATCCTCAGTAAAAGCGTTTCCTTGCAAACTGGCTGCTGAAAACAGCGGGACGGGAGCCGTACACATAAGGAGTGCTGATAGGTGCCTGGCCCATTGAAAGGCCGCATCCATGTTGAATGGATGGAGATGAGTGTCGCTTTCCCGAACATCTCAAGAGTGGATCGCAGCTCTGAGTTCTGATGTGATAGGATTTCTTAGAGGTTAGATAGATGGAGAGAAAAATCTACTATTTGTACATTT
>NW_016808212.1:409353-427350 GCF_001698545.2 Rhinopithecus bieti
TTTGAGACAGAGTCTGGCACTGTCGCCCAGGCTGGAGTACAGTGGCCGGATCTCGGCTCACTGCAAGCTCCGCCTCCCGGGTTCACACCATTCTCCTGCCTCAGCCTCCCGAGTAGCTGCGACTACAGGTGCCCGCCACCTCGCCCGGCTAGTTTTTTGTATTTTTTAGTAGAGACGGGGTTTCACCAGGTTAGCCAGGATTGTCTTGATCTCCTGACCTTGTGATCCGCCCGTCTCGGCCTCCCGAAGTGCTGGGGTTACAGGCTTGAGCCACCGCGCCTGGCGTATTTTTGTATTTTTAGTAGAGACGGAGTTTCACCATGTTGGTCAGATGGTCTCGATCTCTTGACCTCATGATCTGCCCTCCTTGGCCTCCCAAAGTGCTGGGATTACAGGCGTGAGCCACCGTGCCCAGCCTCTCTATGCTAATATTAATAGAAGAGCCCCTGTGGGCATGCTGCAGGATGGCAGTGCCACACACCGGAAGAGGGGCCTCACCAGAAGCTGCACTGGTTGACGCCTTCGTCATGGACTTAGAGTCTCCAGAACTGGAAAATAACTAATTTCTGTCGTTGAAGCCTCTTGGCCTGTAGTGTTATGTTTTGGTGGCCTGCGCTGACTGAGACAGCACCTAGAAAGATGCTCCTTTACCTCTGTATGCATGCATCTGCTCCAGTCTTCCTTTCTACAGATAGTAAACGTTTATCATCCACTCTCTTACAGTTTATGTTTGGATCCTGTTTCTTACTGTTTTGTCTGTTTAGTATTAGACATCTGGTGTACCTTTCATGGACTTTTATCATCACATCAGCTAATGGCTTGTATGACATCAATTTTATGTGGTTCAAATTTAAACATAGATAACAAAAGATGTGTATTGAGAAGAATGAATTCATGTATTTATACCATAAATTCATAAAATTCTTCACTTACTGTTTGCCTTGCGCTGTCTGTGGTAGCCCAGCACCCTATGTTTATGATCACAGAGAGGCCTGAATGTTTCTCTGAGTGCAGTTATCTCCCTAGTTTCAATGACAGGCTAAACGTTAGTGGCGTGGTCTTCCCACACGCTCAGCCCTCACTGTGCACCTGAACAGGTGAGAACAGCGCCCGGCAGACAGCGTAGATGATGTACACGTCTAGAAGTTTCATTTTGTATTGGGGTGTGATTGTTGCAAGGATGAGAGTAATCTAGTTTTGATATTTTCATCTTGGAATATTCCTTGAGTTTTCTGCTTTGTGAACATTCTAAACTGTTCTATGTGGAGATAGTTAAGCAGTTAATAAATTACAGTGATAAATGAGTTTTCTTTAGTCCTAATAAAGGTTCTAATAGTTCATTTTTAACTGAATGTATTATGTATTAACACAGTTTTGTTCTCTTTGTGGAACTGACAGACTATTCATTATGTAGCGCATAACACTGTCCACTAACGAGCACATTTAGTGATGAAACAAGTGAAATGTGTGCTGATGGCGGGCGTGGTGGAGAGGTGAGGAGGGTGAGCATTGATGCTCAGAAAATTCAAAATGTGCGCTGATGGTGGGCATGGTGGAGAGGTGAGGAGGGTGAGCATTGATGCTCAGGAAATTCAAAGGAGTTAATGTATGGATTGTTTTCCAAATAAAATAAGAAAGACATCAATTTTGTCAGAGGGAAGATTCATGTACAGTACTTACATTAAAAACACCTAATAGTTCACTTAGAATGTTCACTTAATTTTATTTTCTTCTTTACTACTTTGCTTGTGTTGGGTGAGTGCACTTCTCATGTTGATAGTTGCCACCTCAAGATTTGGGGCTGGTGTTGGGGGCTCTGAGTTAAAGACGAATCTCTGTGATGTGCCATGACTTGAGCTGTCCTGGGAGCACTGCACACAGAGTTGTGTTGGGCCCTCCCTAATAAAGAGGAGGCAGTGCAGCCTGTGGATGGCCAGGTATCTGCAGAAACGGCGTGGGAGGTTCCTTCCACCACTGCTGGATGAAATGAGGCTCCTTAGGTGGAAAGCAGTTTTGTTTTTTGAAGCTTTTGCCAGCCCGTCTTGACTCTGATTTGCTTAGCAGTTTTCATTTTAAATTTTAACACAAACTCTAATCTGTTAAAATCTGTATTCATCTTGAATCATTATAGCTTTTGGACAGATGTCTTGTGTTTTAAAATTTGCATCTGCGAGTTTTGCTTGACATCCACAGTGTTGATAAGCGTTTGGGTGGCATAGTGGAAACAGATTTAGACCAACAGAATGACTGTCGCATGCGAATTAAGTTACACTGAATTATTCGTTTAACTTCGTCAGCCTTTTTATCCTTTGAGGGGTTTACCCTGTGGCTGCTCCTGGCTCTTTGCTGTGCTCCCTCTGGAGCCGTTTTCCCAGCTGCGTGCAGTGCTGTCACCCATCACCCCCGGCCTTCAAGGTGACGTCCCGACTACTTCCCTGCTGCAGCCTGTCTGGGGGCCTCTGCCAGCCTTTTGAGCCTGGGGCCCCCCGGCCCCCTGTCCCGACTGAGCTGCGCGTGCCACCCTGAACTTGCTGTTTCTGGGTGTTCCTTTCCTTGTGCCACCCGTTTCAGGAAACGTCCCTGTCTGTCACCCAGTGCTTTAGACCAAACACCTTTCTACGGTCTAAACACCTGTATTGTTCTCTTACTGCCTGTGGAAATCACCCTGTCAGCCACTCCTGCAGCAGAGGGCGCTTCAGTTCCTTCTTCCCATCCTACTCCAGGCCACCCTCTCTTATGGGCACTTCTCTCATCTCCTGTCCGTCTCCTCTGTTGTTTTCTGGGGCTGCCATAACAACGTGCCAGGGGCAGGGTGGCTTCTAAACAACAGACCCGTGTTCCCACAGTGCCAGAGGCTGGAAACCCGAGATGAGGGTGTGAGCAGGGCTGGTTCCTCCTGAGGACTCTTTCCACGGCTCATAGATGGTTCTTCTCCTGGGTCCTTTATCCCTCTGGGAATGTCTGTGTTCTCATCTCTTCTTACAAGGACGTCAGTCCTATTGGAATAGGGTCCACTCTCCTGGTCTCATTTTATCTTAATCACCTCTTTAAAGCCCCTTTCTCCAAACAGCCACATTCTGAGGTCCTGGGGTGAGGACTTCAGCACAGGAATTTGGGTCCACAGTTCAGCCCCTAGCAGCCCCTTCCATCGTTCCCTCCGCAGTTTGTTCACACAGCACACATCTGGCATCACACCCCGCCCACAGCCGTGTGGTGATTTTGCATCACACGGAATAGAACCTGGCATCCTTTCCACAGTCTCCTGGGATTACACGAGCTGTTCCCCGTGCCACCTCGGACTTTGCCTCCTGTAGCTGTTCCGCACATGGCGGAATGCTGTTCCTCAGCATGGGCGAGCCTTACTTAACCCTTCCTTTCCTCACATCTGACTCACGTGCGACCTCATCAGAGAGTCCCTCATCAGTAATTATATGTAAAATAGCACCCCCATCCAGCTGCCCCTTGTCCTATTTTATTTTATCTCATAGAACTTACTGCCGCCTTACTCTGTGTGGCCATGTTGACGTGTGTTCCCGTGCTGCTCTGCATCCTTGTGATACGTGTTCCCGTGCTGCTGTGCGTCCCTGTGACGTGCGTTCCCGTGCTGACGTGCGTCCCTGTGACGTGCGTTCCCATGCTGCCATGCGTCCCTGTGACGTGGGAACCCGTGTTGATGTGCGTCCCTGTGACGTGTTCCCGTGCTGCTGTGCGTCCCCATGACATGCGTTCCCGTGCTGCGGTGCGTCTCCGTGAAGTGTTCCCGTGCTGCCGTGCGTCCCTGTGACATACATTCCCATGCTGTCGTGCGTCCCTGCGACGTGCGTTCCCGTGCTGCGGTGCGTCCCTGTGACGCGGTGCGTCCCTGTGACGCGTTCCCAGGAACGCACATCACCGGGACGCACCGCAGCACGGGAGCACACGTCGCAGGGACGCACAGTAGTACGGGAACGCGCCTCACTTGTGATACCGTGCTGCTGCGCGTCCCTGTGACGTGCGTTCTCGTGCTGCTGCGCGTCCCTGTGACGTGTAATCCTGTGCTGCTATGCGTCCCTGTGACGTGTTCCCGTGCTGCTGTGCCTCCCAGTGATGTGTAATCCCCTGCTGCTGTGCAGTAATCCCCTGCTGCTGTGCATCCATGTGACGTGTTCCCGTGCTGCTGTGCGTCCCTGTGATGTGTAATCCCGTGCTGCTATGCATCCATGTGATGTGCGTTCCCTTGCTGCTGTGCGTCCCTGTGACGTGCGTTCCTTAGTAATGTGTTTGTGCTCATGACATTCCTGTGTTAGGCCATTCTTGCATTACTATAAAAAAATACCCGAGACCGGGTAATTTATAAAGAAAAGAGTTTTAATTGGCTGGTTCTGCAGGCTGTACAGGGAGCGTGGCACCAGCATCTGCTTGGCTTCTAGGGGGGCTTCAGGGAGCTTCCAGCTTTCACTCGTAGCAGAAGGCGAAGCCGGAGACGGCATCATGTGATGGAAGCAGGAGCAAGGCGGGGGCAGGGGGTGCCCCACATCCAAACAGCCAGATCTGGTGAGAGTTCACCCCCTATTGTGGGGTAAGCACCAGGCTATGAGGAATCCTCCCCCATGAGCCAGACACCCCCACCAGGCCCCACCTCCAACACAGGGGATTCCAGTTAAGCATGAGATTTGGGCTGGGACAAATTTCCAAACTGTATCAGTTCCAGTACTAGTACTTCTGTACATACGACATACCTCCCCATACTAACGTGTCTGTATGTGTGTGTGTGTGTGTGTGTGTGTGGTCTCTCTCTTTTGCTAGTTCTCTGAGGGCAGGAGCTTTACCAGGGGTCTTCAACCCAGAGTTCCTACCTGCTAGATTGAGCGTAGTTTTGCATGTGTGCATGTCAGAAGCCCGCTGTCCTCTTCTGCACTGTGTAAGCAGCACCTGGGCTGGGGGTGGGGACTGGCAACTCTGTCAGCCCCTGATAAATATTTGTTGGATGAATATACAGATTTTCTTACAGAGCTGGCTGTAATGTGTTTGTTTTAGCCTTGGCCTTTGACAGGGGGCTTGATGTTACAAAGGAAAATAGACTTTTATGACTATAGCAATAGAATTCTAAGTATATTTTAAATAGGCATTTGATAATGAAAATGCTTCTTTTTTGCGATGTGATAAATTAGACTTTCACTTGTATTTGGTTAGTTTTATATTGCATTTCTACTAATAACTGATGAAAACTTAAATGTTGAAAATCTTTATTTGCCATTCTGTTGATGCGTGGAAATAAATGGTAGTTCAGTTGACAACATTGTGGATTCCACTTTTTTTCTGTATGAGATGGCTGTAGAGTTGATGGGCGTTCACGGGCAGCAGTTATGGATCAGAGGGGACATACTCATCACAGTGGCCAGCACCGGGCTCCTGGTGGTGGCCATCGTGATGGATATGTCCTCAGGAGATTAATGAGAACCATCTATTTTGTAGCTGTGTCAGAAGAAACTCAAGATTTCCAGGAAATGTCTTTCTTTTCTGGCCTTCCCTTTGGCAGCAGATATCTGGGGAAGATGAAGTAGAGTGCTCTGACAAGGATGAGCCCGACCTCGATGGGGACGTGTCCAGCGACTGCCCCACCATCCGCGTCCCGCTGACATCCCTCAAGAGCCACCAGGGCGTGGTCATCGCCGCTGACTGGCTGGTTGGGGGGAAGCAGGCTGTGACTGCCTCCTGGGACCGGACGGCAAACCTGTACGATGTGGAGACGTCTGAGCTCGTTCACTCTCTGACAGGTGCCTGGGTTCTCTGAGTCTGCCGCCTCCTGGCTGTGCATGTTAGTTTATGTCCATGGGTTATGTCTGACCTTGCCAATTACTTCTTGACCAGAATGAGTCTCAGTCCTCTTGGCTCTTCTGTGGTAATTTTTGGAGATTCTTTCTATTAATAATAGAACTGTTGGTAGCTAAATTTATTTTATCTTCAGGGGTTTTAAATTATAACATGTAGTATCTAGATATTGGAAATATGGTAGTTGTATTAGTTTTCCATTGTTCTGTAACAAATTTCCACAATCTTAGTGTCTTAAAATGACAGGAATTGATGGCCTTATGGTTTCCCAGGTCAGGAATTTTGGGCCTGTGGTAGCTGCTCTTCTCCCTGGGGCCACAAAGACCTGAGTGAGGGTGCTGCCTGGGCAGGACCTCCCCGAGGCTGCGATCCTCTTCCAAGCCTCCTGGTCATTGGAGGAGACCGTCCCCGCGGCTGGAGTCTGAGGCCCTGTCTTCTTGCCGGCTGCCAGCCAGGGCTCCTCTGGGCGTGCAGAGACTGTGCCTGGCCCCAGGGTCCCTGCACAGGGCATGCCTTTCCCACACAGCAGCCACTTTCCTCTGCAGCTGGAGCTCCCCTGCTGCTCTGAACTCTCCAACTTCTGTGATCCTTTTTAAGGGCTAGGCTAGACCACCCAGGATAGTCTTCCCTTTGATGAATTCAAAGTCAACTCATTTAGGGACCTTAATTACATCTGCAAAATTCTTTTTGCCTATAATGTAGCATAATTACCAGAAAGATAATCTCATCCTATTTACAGGCTCTGCCCTAACGGAAGGGAAGCGCGGTAGGCGTGTACGGGGTGGGGGTGGCCTGGGGCCATCTTGGGGCTCTGCCTACTGAAGTTGCTTCTGCGAATCTGTCTGTAAGTGCATTTCCTGCATGAGCGTTAAAGATTGTATTTGAGTCAGGACCCACAGCGTAGTATCATTAGAAGATATTCTAAGCAAAGAATTAAGATTTAAGTGGTTCTCACATTCAGCCTGTTAATTTGCCTGACCTTCTAACTGTTAGGGTCAGAAAATGGGTTATGCACCTGCTTGGTTTTCTGTTCCTTTGACGTAGACGGCTGAAAAGACTTCAGCTTCTGAGGGAAAACCTGCCCCACCATGACCCACATGCTGCTGAGTGATTCCATTAGGTCAGGTTCACATTCTAAGACAGACGCCTTTTTGGGTTCTTGTGCTGTTGAAAAGCTTTTTTCTCAGTGTGCTCCTCAGGTGATGACCTTATATTTTGCCATCTTGGTTACAGGGCATGACCAGGAGTTGACGCACTGCTGCACACACCCTACCCAGCGGCTCGTGGTGACCTCTTCCCGTGACACGACTTTCCGCCTCTGGGATTTCAGGGACCCCTCCATCCACTCGGTGAATGTTTTCCAGGGACACACGGAGTGAGTTGCAGTAGTTTAGACATCTGTCTTTAGTCATGAAGAAAGTTCTGTGGGTTGACATGAAAACTTAATTCTAGCCTTAATTTTCAGTATTTCCAACTCTACTATCTTTCAAAAAAAGACTACCTTTCAAATTCTGCTATTCTTTTTCTAAACATTTAGCTCCATTTTGGCTATTTCAAAGGATCTAGGAGATTAACAGAAGGCACCCTCAGATGTTCTCTTGAGAAGTTTAAAGAAGACAGAATGGGGGAGTTGGGTGGAGAGGGTTAGAAAAGAGCAGGGCTGCCAGAGCCTGTAGCTGAGCACAGGGGCTGGCCACGCCACCATGGGCGCTGCGGGAGCTGTTACTGCCACCCACAGGGCCTGTGGCTGAGCACAGGAGCTGGCCATGCCACCATGGGAGCCGTGGGAGCTGTTACCACTACCCACAGGGCATCTCCTGGGTCTTTTCCATCTAGTTTTTGTTATTACACGTGTCTGTGTGGTATATTCTGGGAGAAGGTACACACATAGATGCGCATGCAGACATAGACTCTCAATCCAGTGTGTCCCTTTCTGCTTGGGTTTCTCTCCAGCAACTCAAGCGTAAGGTCTTAACAGAACCCATCAGTTCTTTCTGTGACTGCCTCCTTCCCCGAGTCTGGCCCTGCTCAGTCAATGATGAGACCGCCTGCCCACTCATGGGGGCTGTCTACCTAGAGTGTTCCCTGGTTCTTCTCTTTTAACCTTTGCTCCCCGTTCCCCCATCATGTCCCATGTGGTCCACTGGCAGGTCTGCTGCCAGCCGTGCGTGTGGGATCTGTGCCGGCCACTCCTCGCTCCTCCATGCCCCCCCAACCTCCCACCAGTGCTGCTCTCCACTCCATGTCTGGATAAGCAGCGTGCAGTGAGAGGTTTATAAATGAACTCCAAATATGAAAATCTGTTTTATTTATTTATTTATTTATTTATTTGAGACGGAGTCTCGCTCTGTCGCCCGGGCTGGAGTGCAGTGGCCGGATCTCAGCTCACTGCTAGCTCTGCCTCCCGGGTTTACGCCATTCTCCTGCCTCAGCCTCCGGAGTAGCTGGGACTACAGGTGCCCGCCACCTCGCCCGGCTAGATTTTGTATTTTTTTAGTAGAGACGGGGTTTCACCGTGTTAGCCAGGATGGTCTCGATCTCCTGACCTCGTGATCCGCCCGTCTCGGCCTCCCAAAGTGCTGGGATTACAGGCTTGAGCCACTGCGCCCGGCCGAAAATCTGTTTTATATGTTTAATGTGAGTTACTAAGTTTTAGATTTAGTGTTCAAAATGTTAGTAAGATGTTGGAAAGGAAAATAGGACTTTTTGTTTGTTAATAGACGGAGTCTCTTTCTGTCGCCCCGGCTGGAGTGCAGTGGCACAATCTTGGCTTACTGCAACCTCTGCCTCCCGGGTTCAAGCGATTCTCCTCCTTCAGCCTCCCTAGTAGCTGGGATTGCAGGTGCCCGCCATCACACCTGGTTAATTTTTGTATTTTTAGTAGAGGTGGGGTTTCACCATGTTGGCTGGGCTGGTCTCAAACTCCTGACCTCAGGTGATCCACCCGCCTCGCCTACCAAAGTGCTGGGATTATAGATGTGAGCCGTTGCGCCCGACCAGGACAACATTTTCAAAAAGAAGCTTGAGATTGGAAAGCTAATTCCTTGACTCTGAGACTGGAACAGGAGCAGGCAGCAGTCACGACCACGCGTAGAGATCTTTATGTCAGCCTGGGTCTGTTCGGGGGCATCACACGCATTAAACTACTCCGTCCTGACATCAGGTCGGCGTTTATTCTGCCAGCTCCATTAGCGATCGCCACAGTAATACAGACCTCTCGGCGGTCAGTGGCTTAACACAGCACCGTGTTGTTGCTGCATCAGGGTGCAGCGGGCACCGAGCTGGGCCCCCATGAGCTCCGCCACATGGCCTGACCCCGCTGCAGGCCAGCTCATCGGTGAGGAAGATGCCGTGGCTTGGGGAGCACTGCTTCCTATGCATGTTAGTTTGGATGTGGTGCTCCCTGACGTCCAACAGATGCAGAGGGGCCCCACAGCAAAGCCCTGGCTGGACCTGGGCCCACCACCTGGCAACACTGTGCAGGGCGGGGCAGAGGGGCCACATGGCTGCTCTGCTGTTCCTCATGAGAATTCACTGGAAGGGCAGTTGGAGGCCTAGAGGGTGGGAGGAGCAAGATGGTCTCACTCCTGCGCCTGCAGTGCTTTCCTAAGCTTTTTTCTTAGAAAAGTTTCAAGCCTACATAAAAACTAACAAGAGTAGTACGGTGTACCCACAAACCCTTCACCTAGGTTCGCCTGTTGTATTGCAGCACTGCTGTCTCCTCACACGTGTACACACTGCTGTCTGTAACACACACGTCCACTACCCCTTCACCTAGGTTTGCCTATTGTATTACAGCACTGCTGTCTCTACATAAGTGTAACACATATGCCCACTTACCCATCACCTAGGTTCGCTTGTTGTATTGCAGCACCGCTGTCTCTCTTTACACATGTGTACACAACTCTCTGAAACACACGCCCACTTACCCTTCACCTAGGTTCACCTGTTGTTGTATTGCAGCACTGCTGTCTCTGTAGATGTATACACACCTCTCTCTGTAACACACACTTGTATATTTTCTTTGGCTGAGACCTTTGAAAGGAAAACTCCAGCATGCATTTTCTAAGAATAAGGATGTTCTCCTAATACACTACCATTGTTTAAATAAGAAAATTAGTAAAAATTCTATGGCATCCTTTATCTGGTCCATATTTAGATTTACTGAGTTCTCCCCAAAATGTCTTTGATACTTTTTTTAGATCTAGGATTTAGTCAGGATTCTCTCATCACATTTAGATATTATATCCTTTGACTTCTTTTAATCTAGAATGGTCCTTCCCCATTTTTTGTTACTTTTAGGACACTGAGTTTTTTGGTAAAGAATTCACCAAAGAATCTTGGCGCTCTTTTGTAGAATGCCCCTCATTCTGCATTTTTCTTATGACTTCCTTTAAAGTACCCCTCTGCTGTGCTATTGGTGTGCTGGAGCACTCCTGCGGTTAAGATGGCGTCTGCAGGTGTGCCTGCCAGAGGTGCTCTCCTGTTTCAAATAGTGAAGCGACACTGTTCCACGGATGTTAATTCCCCAGTGACCTTTCCTCGGTCCAGGGCCTCAGCTCATTGTTACATTGAGTCCTGCAGAAGGGGATCTTTGTAATTCTGTCTACACTGGTTAGTCGGCACTGTGTGTTGTGAGTGTTAGCGAGCGTAGACACCTGCACTTTGTTGGTGTTGGTGGTTGTGATCCCTGTGCTTGCTTTGGTTTTGGCTTCCGCGTGCCCCCCCCCGCCATGGGACCTGCAGGGCCGAGTGCCACCATCCTAGCACAGCTCCCTGCCCCAGGCTGGGACGACCCAGCAGCTCTCACTGCATTGACTCTGGTCATCTGTATGGAGCACAAAAATCTGTCAGAGCTTTGAGAATTGGGTGAAGAGGGTAGTTTTGTGTTTAGAGAGCAGGGCAGCTTCCTATGTGCTTCCGATATGGGGGTTGCAGGTATAGACTGGTGTGCCCTGCCGTCTCTGTCCCCTGTGAGGGCAGAATGGAAAGGCCCAAGAATTCTGTCCAGAGGAGGATGCAGTGGAGCCAGGGCTTGGTGAGTTGCTGCTTTGTGCCAGGCACTGTTGGAGCCCCTGGCATCACCCCAGTTCAGGGAGAGAAACTGAGGCATGAGGAAGCCAGGTGGTTTGCTGAGGGTTTGGCTCTAGGGGGTGATTCCAGAGCAGTCCCTCCTGGTGCCTTCAGGGTGCCTCTTGTGTTATTTAAGACCCTTCTAGCCCTGTGTTGTCTCTTTTCAGTTACCTTATTTAACTGAAAGACTTTATTTTTGTTTTGTGTAAAAAGAAAAGTTTTTGTATTTGTATTACTGGAGTTGATTGCAAGTGCATGTTTGTGCTTCTAAGGCTGTTGCAACCGTGTGGTCTTGGCCATTTGACTGTGAAGTGTAGTGAATGCTGGTGGCATCTTTAAACCATCTGCTTAGGCCGGACGCAGTGTCTCACACTTGTAATCCCAGCACTTTGGGAGGCCGAGACGGGCGGGTCCCCTGAGGTCGGGAGTTTGAGACCAGCTTGACCAACATGGAGAAACTCTGTCTCTACTAAAAATACAAAATTAGTCAGGTGTGGTGGTGCATGCCTGTAATCCCAGCTACTTGGGAGGCTGAGGCAGGAGAATTGCTTGAACCCAGGAGGTTGAACCCAGGAGCCAAGATCGCACCGTTTTACTCCAGCCTGGGCAACAAGAGTGAAACTCTGTCTCAGAAAAAAAAAATCTGATTAATTTGTGGTAAATTTTTGCAGCTGGTGGATACCTGAAACAATGGTTTTTAGAGAGCTGTACTTATGAAGAATGTAGTAACTGTTATGAAGGAGTTCTTATTAATGTGGACCTATGAATACAGTTTCCTAGGGTTTATGTCTTTCTATTGGAATCAGGTGTGGGGGTAGAGTAAGGTGGAGTGTGTAATTCCGTGTGCCCTCTCTCCCACATGGGTCTTCCAAGCTGTAGTCTATGCTTCCACTCACCTGAACCGTGGGCGTGAGGTGAACGTGGACCAGACCTGCCCGGGCCAGGCTTACTCAGATCGTTTATGCTTTCGTTTCTTACTCAAATTATCATGAAGTAGCGTATCTTGTTTATGTGTACATCCAAAAATAAGTTTTGAAAAGATCTCTCTTTGGTGCTAATTTTGTTGCTGCGTCGGGGCGAGTCCACTGGACTCCTGGACATCAGCTTCCCCTCACCGGCCTGGTGCTTCCTCAGCTGTGCTCCTGCAGGATGCGGGCTTGGTCAGCAGGTGGAGCCATGGACGCCTTTATTGAACACAAACTCTTCCTGACATCAGATCAGCTTTTGAGCCTTTAGACATGCCTCATAATGAGAAAAGCAGGAAATGAGAAATTTTACAAAAATGTTTCATCTGAGGCGTCTTCTTAGTACTGCTTGCCTTTGTCTCTGGCGTGGGTTTTGCAGGTTCGAGCCAGTACACCAAATAAAACCCACAGAGTGCGTGATCCTTACAAAAGTGTAGAGCTGTGCATCCGCGCTACAGCGCACCGAGGTGCGGGTTTAGTTCCTCAGATGTGCATCCGTGCCACAGTGCACGAGGTGTGCGTTTTGTTCCTGAGATGTGCATCCGTGCCACAGCAGAAGTGCGGCTTTAGTTCCTGACTAAGATGTGCATCTGCACTACAGCACACCTGGGTGAGGTCCAGCGTGTGGGTTTAGTTCCTGAGATGTGCATCCGCTCCACAGCACACCTGGGTGAGTGCCGAAGTGCGGCTTTAGTTCCTGAGATGTGCATCCGCCCCACAGCACACCTGGGTGATTGTTGAAGTGCGGCTGTAGTTACTGAGATGTGCCTCCGCGCCACAGCAGAAGTGCGGCTTTAGTTCCTGAGATGTGCATCCGCGCCACGGCAGAAGTGCGGCTTTAGTTCCTGAGATGTGCATCCGCACCACAGCACACCTGGTTGAGTGCCGAGGTGCGGCTTTAGTTCCTAAGATGTGTATCCGCGCTACAGCACACCTGGGTGAGGTCCGGGGTGTGGGTTTAGTTCCTGATTAAGAGAAATGGCCAGGTTGTGTGTGTCCGTTTGATCACTTGTCTGGGACGTTCTGAACATGACTTGTAAGAGCACACCCTGGGTCTCCTGCCTTCCCTGCCACCATGTCATTCTGAGGGATCCTCTGCTCCGAGGGCTTCTCTGCAGTGGCCACCGCATCGCCAAGGACATCCGTGAGCCTTCCATGCGTGTCCAGCCTGTTAGCGCCCAGACCCATGGGGCCTGGCACCCTGAGAGGTGGGAATGTTCGCCCAGGGCCCGGCCTGAGGCCTGCAGGACTGCCTGCTCATCCAGGAGGTAGCTCTGTCGGTTTTCCAGGGCGATCCTGAGTCCTTTTCACCAGTTCTTTTCCTGAGCATTGAAAGCAAAAGTCAGACATGCGTTCTTAGAAAGTTTGCTGTTCTTATTGATGTAGGCCAAAAAGTTGTATGCAGGGTGTTTTTAGTGATATTGCTTAAACAGAGGCAGTATTTCTTCAACGTGTGTGACTAAAAGTACCCTTTCTCACGTAATTTATATTAACATGGTGTGGAATGTGGTTTTCAAAGTTTTATCTTAGGGCATATTTTCACTTGTAGGAACTCAGCATAAATTGTTTAGTACAATGTATTAGAATCTAATGTCTTTTATAATGTAGATAATTAACTGTCTAGTTAAGGTGACTTGCTGTATATTGGGTTTTCTTAAAGCGTGAAGTAGCTCTAAAGGCTTAACGGTTACTGGCCCAGTTTTGTGATCCAGTTTCCAGGAGAGATTTTTTTCCCCACTTTTGTTTTTTGCTTACTGTAATCCTTGTACTTTTACTTGAATTCTGTGCCTTTTTGAAAGACTGAAGTTTGAGTTCCAGTGCTTCACTGTAAGAAAGAAAAGCATAGCGAAATGGGTCCCCTGAAACGTGTGGTCGTTATCTTAGCTGGAGGAGTTGGAGCTCCGTGCTGTGAGCTGCTAAAGGCTTTGATCATCCGTGTTTAGAAGGACCTGTCGCCTTTTCCTTTTGATGTGTCTTATTTCTTTTCACTCCGTGTTATGGCATCTCTGTATTATAGCAGGAATTTTACCATGGTATTAGTTGGCGTAACTGTGTGGCTGTTTTTATTTGACTGTTAGTGACCCAATGTGTACTGATTTATATGAAAAGCAATTTTAGATACTTCATATAGCAGAAATGTGAAGTATGTATTCTTAAAAATAATAAAAAGGCTTAATTTGAAAATTTCAGTGTGTCATAGGAATTCAGCTGTTGGTGGCTATTTCTCCCTTTTTTTTTTTTTTTGTGCCTTGGTGGCTATTTCTTATACCTTGTTTGATTGCACTCCGTAGATTGATGTTTTTTACAAATGAAGGTCTGTGGAGCCCAGCCCTGGCCGAGCAGGTTTGTTGATGCCAGTTTTCCAACAGCACATACTCACTTCCTGTCTCTCTGTCACATTTTGGTCATTCTCACAGTATTTCTTACTTTTTCATTGTGATTATGTGAGGGTGGTCAGTGACTTTTGCTGTAACTGTTATTACTGGTTTTGAGGTCCTGGGAACCTTGCCGGTAGAAGACAGTGAACTTAGTCGATAAATCATGTGTGTTCCAGCTGCCCTACTAACTGACCATTCCCTCGTCTGTCACCTTCTCCTAAGGCCTCTGACTCTCTGAGACACAACACTATTGAAATTAGGCCAACTAACATCCCTACAACGGCCTCTCAATGTTCAAATGAAGAGTTTCGTGTCCCTCACTTGAAAGCTGGAAATGAACAAAGCTTAGTGAGGAAGACATGTCGAAGGCAGAGAGGCTGTGAAAGGTGAGCGTCCTGAATCGGACAGCCACGTTCTGAATGCAAAGGAAAAGTTCTGGAAGGAAAGTAAAACTGCTACTCCAAGTGATAAGAACACAACCCTAATGCTGATATGAAGGAAGTTTGAGTGGTCTGGATTGGTTAAACCAGCCACAACTTACCTTTTAGCCAAATCCTAATCCACAGTAGGGCCCTGACTCTCTTCAATTCTGTGAGGGCTGAGAGAGGTGAGGGAGCTGCGGAAGAAAAGCTGGAAGCTAGCAGAGGTTGGTTCATGAGGTTTAAGGAAAGAAGCCGTCTCCATAACATGAGAGTGCAAGGTGAAGCAGCAGCAAATGCTGATGGAGAAGCTGCAGCAAGTTCTCCAGAAGATCCAGCTGAGATCATCGATGAAGATGGCTGTGTTTAATAACAGATTCTCAGTGTAGACAAAACAGCCTTCTGTTAAAAAAGATGCCATCTAGAACTTTCCTAGCTAGAGAAGTCATTGCCTGGCTTCAGAGGACAGACTGATTCTCTTGTGAGGGGCTAGTACAGTTGGTGACTTGCAGTTGAAGCCAGTGCTTATTTACCATTCTGAAAATCCTGGGGCCCTTAGGAATTATGTGAAACCTACTCTGCCTGTGCTCTATAAATGGATCACCAAAGGCTGGATGAGAGCACATCTGTTTACACCATGGTTTACTGAATATTTTAAGCCTACTGTTGAGACCTACTGCTCAGGAAAAAAGTTTTTTTTTTTTTTTTTTNTTTTTCAAAATTGTATTGCTTATTGACAGTGCACCTAAGGACTCTGATGGAGATGTACAAGGAGATGGATGTTGTCATGCCTGGTAACACAACCCCCATTCTGCAGCCCATGGTTCAAGGAGTCATTTTGACTTTCGAGTGTTACTATTTAAAGAATATATTCGTAAGGCTATAGCTGCCATAGATAGTGATTCCTCTGATGGACCTGGGCCACGTCAATTGAGCACTTTCTGGAAAGGATTTATCATTCTGGATGCCATTCAGAACATTTGTGATTCATGGGAGAAGGTCAAAATGTCACAGGAATTTGAGAGACATGGAGGGGTACAAGTCTTCGATGGAGAAAGTCGCTGCAGGTGTGGTGGAAACAGGACGATAACTAGGATTAGAAGTGCATCCTGAAGATGGGACTGAATTGCTACAATCTCATGATAAACTTGAATGGACAAGGAACTGCTTTTTGTGGATGATTAAAGAAAGTGGTTTCTTGAGTGGGAATGTACTCTTGGTGAAGATGCTATGAACACTGTTTAAATGACAGCAAAGGATTTTGAATATTCCATAATCTACAGTGGTAAAGCAGCAGTAGGGTTAGGATTTCAGAGGACTGACTCCAGTTTTGAAGTTCAATTGTGGGTAAAATGCCCTCTTTTCTTTTTTTTTTTTTTTTTGACACAGGAGTCTTGCCCTGTTGTCTAGGTTATAGTGCAGTGGTGCTATCTTGGCTCACTGCCACCTCTGCCTCCCAGGTTCAAATGATTCTCCTGCCTCAGCCTTCCGAGTAGCTGGGATTACAGGCACCTGCCACCACGCCCAGCTAATTTTTACATTTTTAATAGACAGGGTTTCACCATGTTGGCCAGGCTGGTCTTGAACCCCTAACCTCAAATTATCCACCTGCCTTGGCCTCCCAAAGTGCTGGGATTACAGGCGTGAGCCACCATGCCTAGCCTTGGTAAAATGCTTTTAAACAGCATCACATGCGATAGAGAAATCTTTTGTAGAAGGAAGAATCAGTTAATGTAGCAGACTTCATTGCTGTCCGTTTTAAGAAATAGCCCCAACCTTCAGTAGCCACCACGCTGATCAATCAGCAGCCGTCAGCGTTGAGGCAGGACCCCCCCACCAGCGAAAAATGATGACTCACCAAAGGCTCAGATGACTGCTAGTGTTTTCAGTGGTAAAATTTATCTTACTTATAAAACACACATTGTGTTTTCAGAGGTAATGCGGTTGCTCACTTAATGGAATATAGGATGGTGTGGCTGTGGCTTCTGTATGCACTGGAAAACCAGACAGCTCGTGTGATCTGCCTTACTGCAATCTTTACTTCACAGCGTGGTCTGGAACGAACGGAACCCGCAGAAGCTCTGAGATTGCCTGTGTTTGTCCTAACCACCAGGAGCTGCAGCTGGAAGTCCAGTGCTTTTTACCTGAACTAAGTTCTTTTCTGTTTGTGTGTTTTTCACCTGGCAGTGTAATTCCATAAGCCTGGCCCTCTCCTGGCTGCAGCATTCCCTTGCACACACCTGGGGGCTGAACCCACACGCAGGCCGTTCCAGCGTGGGCCCTCACTGTGCGGACTGTGGGTGAATAGACGTGCCTGCAAGAGGCTTTTGCTGTCATGACATTTGCCTGTTTAGATCCCAGCCTCAGTCCTCAGACTCCCCTCAGCACACCCCAACCCCGTAGAGTTTTCCTCCCCTCCCCATTTCCCTTTTTTTTTTTTTACTTTTTTATTTTGGTTGCTATAAAAAGGAGCTGACAGGCGAGGCGTCACTGGCCATTAAACCTCCTCCGTGGGTGGCGGGTGGCTCTGCCTCGTGCCAGGCTGGCAGTATTTGCAATGCGGATAAAGAAAAAAATAGGAGATCATCTCAACATGGATGTGATATTTGAGGATGCAAAGTTTTTTTGTTTTCTTCCTTTTTAATTCTTTACAAATGATTTTAACTTGATTCCCCAAATGTAGCCTTTGGTGCTTTCTTCTAAAGAAAACAAAACACACATCTAACCAAACAAAATTTAAAAAAATCAGTTGGAAAATTATAATGATCACTTTGAACTGATGACATCTTTGTGTGCTTTTATTTCCAAACACCTGGGGGAGATATTTCGTACTAAACACTGAGTTCTAGATCATGTGCTCAGAAAGGTAAACAGTTTCGCACCTTGTGTCATGGTGTTAACAGTTTTCTTTTTATGCTTTTAAAGGGAAAAGATATTTGGAAAGTGACATTTTTAACTGGATGATGGGCAGTTTTAATTGCACCTGACCTTTGTGCTTGGTCACAGGCAACATGCAGGCGTCAGCTAGGGTGTGGGCCTCTGGGTGCTGTCCAGCCAGCCAGCCGCCTGGGAGGTGGGCATTGGAAAGGCTGCATGTGGTCCGTGAATCAGTTTGCTTTCCACTTTCAGATCTGCTTTCTTTTTGGTGATGGGTTTTGAGTCCTTGTCTGTGAGGAAGTTGGAAAGCCAGTCATCTACCAGGTGGTGACTTTGCGGACAACAGGGCCCTGTGGAAGGGCCTCCGGGGTGGAAGTGACATGGAGATGAGGACGACCTGCAGGCTGCCGGGCCTGTGTCTCCTGTCAGTACATCCCCTACCCATATGCCTGAAAGCTTGGTGGTTGTTTTTTT
>NW_016808212.1:428065-463222 GCF_001698545.2 Rhinopithecus bieti
GAGTAGCTGGGACTACAGGCGCCCGCCACCTCGCCCGGCTAGTTTTTTGTATTTTTAGTAGAGACGGGGTTTCACCGTGTTAGCCAGGATGGTCTCGATCTCCTGACCTCGTGATCCGCCCGTCTCGGCCTCCCAAAGTGCTGGGATTACAGGCTTGAGCCACCGCGCCCGGCCTGTTTTTTTAATTAGATTAAATTAGAGTACTTTAACAGAATGTTGTTATGTATTCATGGGGTGTGAGTGCAGTTTTGCTACCTTGATGTACTCCATTGAGGTGAGGCCAGGGCCTTTAGTGTACCCCTCCCTGGAGTGACGCTCATTGCACGCACCAGGCAACCTCCTGTCATCCACTCTGCCTCAGATCTCCACCCTGTCCATCAGTCCTATGTCCACCCCACCCTGGGTCGTCTCTGCCCTGTCCATCAGTCTTCCTGTCGTCCCCTCTGCCCTGGGTCATCTCTGCCCTGTCCATCAGTCCTCCCGTCACCCACTCCGCCCGGGGTCTCCGCCCTGTCAGTCCTCCTGTCACCCACCCCACCCCGGGTCTCTGCCCTGTCAGTCCTCCACTGTCCCTTTGTGCACATAGTTTTGCTCCCACTTGCCAGTGAGGACACACACTCTGTCTTTCAGTGTTTGCATTGTTTCACTTAAGATAATGGCCCCCAGTTCTATCCATGTTGCTGCATAAATTAATAAATGTGATTTTATTTTGAGGAAGTGTATAGATTTATATAAATACAACTCTTAGTAATAACTGGCTAATATCCAAGGTTATTGTAAAACTGAGGCTAGGGTCACTAAGGATTCCATCTGTTGCCCGTGATAGCTTTTCTGAGCTTTGCTGGTTGGTCTGAGTATGGTGCAGATTCCAGAGAACCGTAGTGAGCAGAAGTTGGCGGGAACAGGACCTCACTGCAGCAGTCGTGTTCAGGGGTGGTCTTGGGTGTTTCCTGTATGTTAGCTAGTGAGTGTTTTGTCTTGTGACGACAGAAACTGCCAAGGAGACGTTAGCAGATAACAGTGCGCAGCTGGGCACACCTAGGCCCAGTGGTTCTTTTTTGTGCGAAGGAGAATCCTTGTCTCTTACCAGCAGAGCAGCACTGGCCATGCCACCACCTGCAGAGCTGCCGTTCCGTCCTTCTCTCTCAGTGTCCTGTGGTATGAACCTAACAGTAACTTCCTGAGCCAGTCCCTTGTTGATGCATGTTTTAAAATTTTTATTGGTTTATTTTTTTGAGACAGGGCCTCACCCTCTTGCCTAGGCTGGACTGCAGTGGCATGATCACAGCTCACTGCAATCTTGACCTCCTGGGCTCAAGTGATCCTTCCACCTCAGCCTCCTGAGTAGCAGGGACTACAGGGCTGTGCCACCACTCCCTGCTAATGTTTGTGTTTTTTATAGAGATGGAGTCTCACTATGTTGCTTAGGCTGCTCTCGAAATCTTGGCCTCAAGTGATCCTCCTGCCTCAGCCTCCAAAGTTCTGGGATTACAGGTGTGACCCAGCACGCCTGGCTGCCTGTTGATGCATTTTAAAATTGTTTCCAAGTTAGAATATTGTTTTTAAAAGTGAGAGGAGATTTAGTATATCTCTGTTTTACCCTTTTAAAGTTCCTCATTTAAGAAGGGCTACTCAGAAACTAATAAAATAAGGACTTAAGGAAATAATTGCATTTGAATTGCTCTACTTAACAGCTTTGTTTTGACCTGTCAGATTCTGTCACTTTTCTTTGAGATAACTGTAAGACAGGCATCACGCTATTGACACATACTAGAAACTTCCTGTGAGGTACTTCAGGACAGACTCTGGAGACAGGTGCGGGTGTCTGAGTCCACAAGTCAGCAGAAACCAGCATGATATGCAGAGTGGGCAGAATGGGGAGGGGCGACTGCCTAAAGCATCAGCTTACGTTTGGAAAAGATGGTGGTGACCATGCTGTGTGCATGTCCACTGCAGAGCCAGGGCCTGGGTGGCACGTGAGGGTCGCCTGGCAGCCTAGGATCAGCATCTGTGCGTTGCGTGCACTCAGCCACCCTCAGCTAGCTCTGCTTGAAGTCCCTGCACACATCTGAGCTGCAGGGTTTCTGGTGCTCAGCAGCAGAGCAGAGAAACACTTCATTTAACACCGTCTTTGGAGAGCACGATGTTCCACAGAAGCAATTTCTCCAATGATCCCTCAAGAACCAACACTTTGTAAAAAAAAGACTATTTCGTGTGTGTGTGTGTAAGAGAGGGACATACCAGTGCTTTAGGTGTGCACGCACTGCCATGCTGCCTCCCTGCCCTGATGGCCTCACAGGCTGGGTGTTACTGTTTGTCTCTGTTGTGTTTTGTTTTGGCTTCTCTGGAAGTCAGTTGTTGCTTTTTGCCATTTTTGTGTTGGTTTCTAACGCTGTTTCTCATTCAGTCCCACCGATTTCTCTTACTGCTCCAGAACATTCTAAAATTGGTATGTAGAGATGAAAATGAACCCTGAATAAAAGACTCAGGGCCAGTCCTATGAAGAAAGAACATGAGTGCATGGGCGTTAGGAATTTCTTCTGTATACCAGAAGGCCGTACTGCAAAACAAGTCAAGAGCATCTATTTGGAAAATACATCTGTATAGGCTCCTGCAGATGCAGTAGTTGTAAGAAAGTCTCTGTCCTTAGTAGCCTTGACATTCTAGGATGATAAGATCAGTACACGAGACAGAGGAGAGCAAGAGAACACAGAGCTGAGTGCTGTTACTGAGTCCAGGCACCACAGATCAGTGTTTCTGTAATGGGTCTTCTTTCTTTGTGTCATAGCCAAGGTGAAACTCTTCAGCTAGCAGAAGAGTGTTCTCACTGTGCCCCCATAGTTCACAGACCTGATCTTTAGAACCTTATTTTTGGCTGGGGGAGGTGGTCAGGTTATACTGAACTAAATGTTTTCTTTGAATAGTCTGTGGAAAGGTTCTTATTAATTCAGTTAATCAGATCTTAGGGAGGCTTGAGCGTAGTCTGAGGTCACTTTAGAAGCTCTTCTCCGTGGGCTGTGGTGAACACGGATATTGCAGAGGCTTCTGGTAGCTTTGCTGTGTTGCCTGTTGGCAGCACTTCCAGCTCTTAGGGTGCTATTGTGTGCCTAACACTGCTGACCTTATAAGTGGCCGGTCACTTGCCCCCTTCGCTGGGAAGAGGGAGGCGTCACTGGAGTGACTTTACCTCCTCCCTGCTGCACACTGTCTCACGAGGAGCAGGGCCTGCACGCAGCCAGTGCTTAATAAATATTTGTTGCATGAACAGTTCTGTAGTGCAGCCCTTATCAGTGACTTAGTTGGGAAATCTCTCATCATTATTATTATTATTATTATTTTTGAGACGGAGTCTTGCTCTGTCGCCCAGGCTGGAGTGCAGTGGCTGGATCTCAGCTCACTGCAAGCTCCGCCTCCTGGGTTCACGCCATTCTCCTGGCTCAGCCTCCCGAGTAGCTGGGACTACAGGCGCCCGCCACCTCGCCCGGCTAGTTTTTTGTATTTTTTTTTTTAGTAGAGACAGGGTTTCACCATGTTAGCCAGGATGGTCTCGATCCTCTGACCTCGTGATCCGCACGTCTCGGCCTCCCAAAGTGCTGGGATTACAGGCTTGAGCCACCGCGCCCAGCCTCTCTCTCATTATTTTTGCCGAGAGGGGTTTGGAGAGTAGCATGGCCCCATGAGACTACTGAGGTGGAACTATGCATTAGGAGAGCTGACTTCTCCAGGGAACAGTTGAATTTGAAATTCTGAAAAAGAATCACGTGTAATACATACTTGATTTTTGCTTTGATAGTTTTTTATTTTAAAGGTCCACTTTTTTGGGAGGTAGCCATCAAGGAGTATTTAGAAATGTGTCTTATTCTAATGTGACTTTTCCGTTTCTTGGTCAGTCCTCCGAGTTCGTCAAACGAATGCTTGTGTGAGTTCTTGAATTCTGAAAGATGTGGGTGATGAGAAAGGCCAGGATGGAACTTCGGAGACCCCGAGTGTGCATTTGGGCTGTCTGGCTGTGAAGGGAAGACCTGATTAATGTGTTAGGAGTTGGATTTCATGCAGATAGCTTGGAAATTGCAGAAAGGGCTCTGATGACTCTGAACACAACGCAGCTACCCCACATCTTCCCTTGCACTGTGAAGCGCCCTCTCCGAGGGGCACCCCGGGGTCCTGGGTTGGCTTGTTGGGGTGTCCTTTGGTTCCTTAGAGCACTGTTTTAAAGTCAGGGTTGTTGGTGACACAGGTGTTTACTTTTGAATCAGCACTGTAATAGAACAGTTGACCTGCCAAAATAATAAAGCCACAGTGGTGCCTGTTTCACAGCTGTTCATTTTCAAAGATCTATTCTCAGTGCTTTGACTGAGAAGCCTGGGTTCCAAGGAAGGGACTGCCGTCCGCAGGCCTCCCCCTCGAGCACCCTTGCTCTCTGTGGACACAGAGGCGTGCTCCTCAGAGGTGAACACATTACCTCGAGGAAGCTGCGTTTTAAAAATAGGAAAGGAAACGATCGTCAGTGTTTGATGTGGTGCCGGAAAAGCACTCCCATCAGCGCTTTGTGGCTCAGTGTTTTCCACATCGTGTCTTCTTTTCCTTAGCCGTGAACTTTCGGCAGATTGTTATGCAGAAGCGGTTCTGTGTCTCTGTGTGACTGCGAGACAGCTGTTGGTCCTAATGAGGATGCCAGCTTCGCGGCGTTTCCGCTGATGGAGGCCTGCGGAGGGAGCGGAATGTTCCAGACCAGGCAGTGGTGTGCGGCGAGGAGGTGCCGCACTGTCAGCTGGAGGAGCACGCTCGGCTGCCCCACACGACAAGATAAATGAGTTTGCCGGAGTTTGGCAGCGTCGGAACCATTTCCAGTGCACGGCCGTGCGCGCCAGCCTCCCCGTGGGACCTGTGGGCTGAGGGTGCCTTGGAAACTGCTGCCTCTTAGCCAGTTCTTTTTTCTTTTGATGTCCGACAATACTTGTCAGGATTGTGATTTATTAAAAACCTAATGTCTTTCAGCATTTCATTAACATGGGGTTAGGCGATCTTTTGTTGAGCCTTTCCTTTTTTCCTATTAAGTTTAGGCAGAATGTTCATTGAATATTTAACTTGGCCAAACCTCCTGAAGACTCCAGTTCAAAGAGAAGTCGGGGGCAGCTCTCCTCTCACTCTTCCAGGCTCCCCCAGCAGTCGGAGTCCTCTAAGCCTCATTGTAACCTTCTCACTGAAGCATGGCAGCCTCTTATTCATAGTCAAGCCCTCACGTTGTTCTTTATTTTTTTAGATGAAGAATCTGGAGGAGTTACTGGGTTGATTTTGCAGAGTTTCTCTGCTCATGCTGCTGTAGTTACCCGTGCTGCTCTTGTTACCCATGCTGCTGTAGTTACCTGTGCTGCTGTAGTTACCTGTGCTGCTCTTGTTACCCATGCTGCTGTAGTTACCTGTGCTGCTGTAGTTACCTGTGCTGCTCTTGTTACCCGGGCTGGGTGTTTGTTCGTGTCCTGCCCTGTGTGATGCCGCAGTTTCCAGTCGGGCAGTTTCCCCCCAGGAGATGATGTTGGTTGTCACCCATGGGGAGGAGCCTGCTCTAGTTTCTCGTGGACCTGGGCAGGGCGGCTGCTACATCCACAGGCCAGGATGCGGCACCACAGGGAAGGGCCCCGAGCGGGGGAATAAGTGTCAGCAAATCCACACCGCAGCTGTGGGCACCACGACCAGGCCTTTGAGAAGGCAGACGTGAAAACGGTCGCTGCCACATCATCCCGACTGTGTTCCGAGGCCTCAGTGTCAGAGCGTGTTGCCAGGTGGTGTTGACACTCCTTGATTCTTAGTAGCTTTGCTGTACTTTAATGTTATGTTTTTAAAAACCTTGTCTTAATGCAGTGGAACTTAGACTTAATTAGAACTCAGCTCATGTCCACTTAAATGAGGAGGAGTTTCATAAATGGGCTTGGTGACTGGATGGTGCTCCTCTCATCCAGGGTCGCATAGAGCATGAAATCCCATGTCGTGGTACAGCTTCAGTGGCTGGGACAACTGGCATTTAATTGGACTCCAGAGTTCCAAGCAATTTTTATGGACCGGACCTCGGTGAGGGTAGATGTGGAAACCAAGCTTTTGGTCCACGTAAATTAGTGATTTGTGATGACAAGGGGACACTTCCTTCATGGATAGGTGGAAATTCACATGCTTATCATCTTGTAGGTATCTCAGCTGCTTTAGTGAGGGGTGAGGTGGGTTTTGAGCCTCTGTACAGAGTGAGTGACTCCAGTTTTTGTGCCCTGGGAGACAGTGTAGGGGTCAAGCCTGTGTCTCTCCGAGAAGGCACTGCCCCTGCGTCTCAGGATCTGCCCACTGTGTCCTGAAGTCAGACCATGTCTTCCTGGGTGGGCCAGTCATGGGGGGGACTGGCAAGCACGCGGACCCACCCCAACCCTGAGCCAGGCAGGACATGCAGCCCCCCTGGCCGCTGCTGAAGAGAGCTGTGGATCATGCCTGGATGGTGTGCCCTGAGCTCACAGGGAAAGTAAGGTTTTTATCACACTCTTTTTACTGAACTTTGCCAGTGAGCAAAGAGGTGATTGAATTTTCTTTTTTTTTTTTTTTTTTTGAGACGGAGTCTCGCTCTGTCGCCCAGGCTGGAGTGCAGTGGCTGGATCTCAGCTCACTGCAAGCTCCGCCTCCCGGGTTCACGCCATTCTCCTGCCTCAGCCTCCCTAGTAGCTGGGACTATAGGCGCCCGCCAGGTCGCCCGGCTAGTTTTTTTGTATTTTTTTTAGTAGAGACGGGGTTTCAGCATGTTAGCCAGGATGGTCTTGATCTCCTGACCTCGTGATCCACCCGTCTCGGCCTCCCAAAGTGCTGGGATTACAGGCTTGAGCCACCGCGCCCGGCGAGGTGATTGAATTTTCTTCTTCAAATGTCATTTTATTATTTGAGTCCTGAATACCTTCTGGCAAGTGCCAGAGACTTTCCTTTGACTGCTGGTTAAGGTAGTCGCCCCAGCCACCGCCAGCACAGCTTCAGCCAGTGAGGACATGGTTTCCTCTGCAGATTTTGCCTGGGTTTCTTTGGTGATTCTTAGTGCAATTCAAGTGATATACTTTGTTTATATGTTTAATCCAATTTTACCACTAGTAAGGGTATTTAATATACTTAGCACCATGTCATACACTGTTTTTTACGTTTCAAGAGCAAAGTTGATGCAAGGGTTTAGCACAAACTGATGAAACCTTTCTTCCCCATCTCTTCTTGTTTTTATGGTACTTTTCATCTTTAGGGTGTGTCTCCCATCTTAGCTGTTTCAGGGCCTCTTTGGTTCCTTGAGCCCCTCTCCCTGAGGGCCACATGTTTCAACACATTTGAGTTAAAAAGAAAATTGTTATTATTTTGGATTTATATAAGCAGGTTCCAAGAGTGGTTGTGATGTTGAATTTTCTCCTCAAACTTTTTAAGATAAAAGTTGTGTTTAAATATACGTAATATAAAACTTACTATTTTAACTGTTTTTATGTGTGTATTTCAGTGGCATTAAATCAGTTCACATTGTTGTACAACCACCAGCACTATTTCCCGTGCTTTTTCATGATCTCAGATGGAAACTCTGCACTCATGAAACTAGTCTTGCCTGTCCCCCAGACCCCGAGAACCTGTGTTCCACTTCCTGTGTCTATGAATTTGCCTAGTCCAGGGATCTTAGATGTGCCTGTGAAACTATTCATACCTGTCCCCCAGACCCCGAGAACCTCTGTTCCACTTCCTGTGTCTATGAATTTGCCTAGTCCAGAATGGCCTGCGTTCTGTGAAACTATTCATACCTGTCCCCCAGACCCCGAGAACCTCTGTTCCACTTCCTGTGTCTATGAATTTGCCTAGTCCAGGGATCTTAGATGAGGGGGATTCTTGAAAGTTCATTCATGTTGTAGCTTGTGTTAGAGTTTCTTTTTTACGACTGAATAATATTCCATTGTGTGTACATGCCGCATTAAATCCATCTGCTGATGGACATGTGGGTTGTTTGCATCTCTTTGGCCGTTGTCAGTAATGCTACTGTGAACGCTGGTGTGTGGGGCTTCTTGGCTGTTTGTATATCTTCTTTGGGATAATGTTGATCCAAGTCCTTTGTCTGTGTTTGAATTGTTGAGTTGTCAGAATGTTTTTCTCTAACTCCTGTGTTATGATTACATTGATTGAGAGTTGTTGTGGGAATGGATTTTTTAAATTCTCTGCCACAGACCCAGATGTGTAGACATTTGGGCATGTTCTGTCCAACCCTACTTTCTGTTTGTTCCGTTGCCTGGAGATGTGGAATAGAGTAGAATGGACTGTGTGTTTCTAATCCACTGGGAAGAAATCAGGTGTCCTTTTCTTGCACTGGTGGAGAGGTTTTGGGAGGCGGGAGCAGTTTGCGGAGGAGACAGCTGTGTTTGCACTTCTCCGACCTCCTTCCCACCCACTTGGTCAGGGTTGTGTGTGGGCTGTGGTGTCGTGTCCTGCACCTGCTATTGTGTCTGACCCTGTGCCCTTTGCTTGTAGCACTGTGACCTCTGCCGTGTTCACCGTGGGAGACAACGTGGTTTCAGGCAGTGATGACCGCACGGTGAAAGTCTGGGACTTGAAAAATATGAGATCCCCCATTGCAACTATTCGCACGGACTCTGCCATTAACAGGTAACGTCAAACTGTTGGTTAAGTAAGTGGCGTAGTCTGATGGGAAAGGGTTGATTGTGATTTCATGTTTTATTTGTGGAGGTTTAATTGATAGAGCCCTGGGAACAATGGTTTAGGTTCCTTTGTCCTCTAATGCAGTTTCAGTATTCCATGAAAACTTAAACTAACTGAGCCTAAAACCAGGTAGGATCAGTGAGATTTGTAAGAATGAGAATGACCCATTTCTGGCAGACATGCAGGGCTTCTCTTGACTTCTTGTGAGGGTTGGTCTTGTGTCTGGGTGGGTCTCGTTCTACCATTGAGCAGTGTGTGTGTGTGTATTGTATGTATGTGCATGGGGTCTGTGTGATCTTGTAGCTACGTGTGAGTAACTTGGTTTCTTTTGAACACCGTAAGCAGGTGGCACACGCAGTGTGTTAATGTAGTTAGCCTTGAAATGTGAATAATATGGAACCTCCTGCCTCATTATCTGTAAATTCAAAAACTTAGAGTGTCACTGTTTTATACACAACCCACTTTTACCTCTTCTTTGCAGGATCAATGTATGTGTCGGCCAAAAAATCATAGCCCTCCCCCATGACAACCGACAAGTGAGACTGTTTGATATGTCAGGAGTGCGCCTGGCACGGCTTCCCCGGAGCAGCCGACAGGTAACAGCACGGTCGGTGTGCATATGCAGGGCATGGTGGAGGAGGACGGGTAGAGATATTTTACATTCTTATTTTGTTACTAAGTCTTTGCATGCTAAGTTTTTGTTGGAAATACTTGAGCTGTATTTAGAGTTCATGAAATTTAAGAAGTAGAGTTGTACACCCGAGTTATTCCACACCTACCTCAGTGTTCTTTTTTTTTTTGAGATGGAGTTTTGCTCTTGTTGCCCAGGCTGGAGTGCGGTGGCGTGATCTCACCGCAACCTCTGTCTCGCGGGTTCAAGCAATTCTTATGCCTCAGCTTCCCCAGTAGCTGAAATTACAGGCATGTGCCACCATGCCTGGCTAATTTTGTATTTTTAGTAGAGATGGGGTTTCTCCAAGTTGGTCAGACTGGTCTCAAACTCCTGACCTCAGGTGATCTGCCTGCCTTAGCTTCCCAAAGTGCTAGGATTACAGGCATGAGCCACCGCACCCAGCCCCAGTGTTCAGTTTTTAAGTTTAAAAATAAACAAAATATGCAGTTCCTCTGTTTCACAGCCATGAGGAACGAGCCCTTTGGTGCACGTGTTAGTGGCGGCAGCTCTGTAGGGAAGCAGTCTTAGATGTCTGCAGTTGTGTCTGTACAGGCTGGAAGTGATGTCTGCAGTTGTGTCTGTACAGGCTGGAAGTGATGCCTGCAGTTGTGTCTGCACAGGCTGGAAGTGTGGAGTGGGCCTTGTGGCCAGGCAGAAGCCAGGTTGGTTGTAGATTGGGGGTCTTTAAGGTGGGATCTCTTCCACCTCCAGCCAGAAAAACACGTTTCTGTGGCAGGCTGTTGCAACAGGAAAAAATCTATTTAAATGTTAGTTTCTTGTTAGTGAAGGGTTGCTCCTTGCTAACTTTGGAAGACAGCGGAGGGAGTTTCTTGCTATGTGCTGTTCAGCCCACCTGTCCTGGTTGCCTGGAAGGCGCAAAGAGAATCGAGACTCCACGGCACCCGCGCAGATGCAGAGGCCCAGGGGGCCTGGGGGCCAGTGTTCAAATTCCCTCGCGACTCTGATGAGCTCTGCAGTTGGGCCTCGCGGTAGTGTGGGTGGCATTTGCTCTTGGCTCTCCCCTGGGAGGTCACAGGGGCCGCTGCGATGCACAGAAACTCCCCGTGGTCAAGGCAGCGTCTCCCCAGCATTGTGCGTAATGGAACCCCTCATAGATGATCCCTCTTTCCTGTCTTTTGATCTTGTTGGAGTACTGTCTGGATACCTGTGTGAGTAAATGGATTTGTTCCCGAGGCCTCCTGTGGCTGCACGGGGCCGCACACGCCTGCAGGCCGCTCTGGTGCCCCCCTCAGTGCCTCTGTGGCTCAGTCTAGAGACCAGCTCGTGGCTCATGGGCCGCAGCTGCTCTGCGGGGTGTGAGCCTCAGAAACTGCAGGCAGGCTGGTGATCCGGGAGGCACGTGCGAAAGTGGGGGCTCTCTCAGCGCAGCAACACCTTTTCTTCAAGTGGCACAGAGTTTCTGGAAATGACCTTCACTGAGACCGGGTGTCTCCTCAGTCCCCTTCACAGCCTGAGTGCACTGTTTGAAGTTAATTATTGATGTTTTTACTCCTTGATACACATCAAAATAGTGGAGTAGAAAAATTTCATGAAATTAGAGTGACTAAAATAGGCTTCACAACCCTTAACACAGCCATAAATTGCTTGTCCTGGGGAATCTTTTCATGTTTTGTTAACAGCTGAGTATCACTTATGTGTCCTCTCAGCTGCATCTTAGACATAGTAGAATGTTGTCTTTTCAACATGCCTGTGTGACTTGTAAAATTTCTGTGCAGCATGTAAAGTTTGCATTTTGAAGCACAAATTCATGAGAACTATTTGTTTATGACTATGAATTATGACTTTATTACTTTGAGAGTATTTTCCTTCAGAGAAATGGAATTCTGAATGGTTCTTCGTGGCCCTAATTTTGTGTAGACAGTTTTCTTTTCAGTTATCTGTGAACATTCAACTTTGTTGACATTGTAGGATTCTGTTGTGCCTGGGTTTATTCCCTCCTAAAGTGGTATATGAAATAGATTTATTTATTTTTTATTTTTTAATTATACTTTAAGTTCTAGGGTACATGTGCACAACGTGCAGGTTTGTTACATATGTATACATGTGCCATGTTGGTGTGCTGCACCCATTAACTTGTGAAATAGATTTAAGATTAATGAATGTGATTTAACTTTATTTAGAACTTGTAACGCCTCTTCGGATAAATAAATGTGGTTTTCAGTGTTGCAGAACCCTGCTGGAAATCAGCGACTTACATTGTTCTTACTTCTTAAGCTGACCGACTTGGAAGAGAGAAAACAAAACACTTATTTGAGCCTTTAAGTGGTGGAGTGAAAGGAACTGATTGAAAATATTTCCCTGTAGTGCTGGAGTAGGTGTCACTTCCCAGCGTGAGTTTTGGGAAAGTGAGCTTGGTGGAGAGTCAGGAGGTCCAGGGTCAGGGTTCCTATGAAGATCAGGCTTATGGGGCGCGAGGGTCCCTTCGTGAGGGTCTCTGTGATGTGGAGGCTCACGGGGCGCGAGGGTTCCTATGAAGTGAGGGCTCACGGGGTGTGAGAGTCCCTGCATGAGGGCCTCTGTGAAGTGGAGGCTCACTGAATGTGAGGGTCCCCGCAAAGTGGAGGCCCACGGGGCCCCGTGCTGAGTGTCCTGGAGCAGCACATCATGTGCACTGGGGCTGCCACGATGGCATGGGACATCTTTGGGGTGCATCTGCTTCCTGGGTGGCAATGCTGTGGGCGCACGCGAGATGGAAATCCCATGGGAGCTCTGCCGGCGGTGAAAGCCTGGCTGGCTTTCTTCTGGAAGCTCTTTGTCGTTGGCACTTGTGCAGCAAATGCCTTGACTTTCACTGTGAAGAGCTCTTGCCCACAGCCTTGGTTTTACTGCCAGTTAATGGATGCATTGCTGCTTCCTTTTTTGTGCCTTTGTAACCCTTTGTTATGTGGTCTTTCTTACAATTGTTTTATTTTTCTGGCCTTTTGTGGTTCTCTCTCCAGATGTATAAATAGCATATTTGTACGTGAATATTTTGCAGGAAAATTTTATGCCATTCTTTGGGTGTTTCTTAATCTGTCAGCTTTGCTTAATACTGACTCACTCTTGTACTTTATGCTGTAGTAGCAATGTATCAGAGCTGCTGTGTAATTTAGAAAATGCAGATGGGTCCTAAGGCACTGCTTACAGACATTCTAAGTGTTGGCTAAGAGCCTGCATCTGCTACCTACATACACACCGATATGCTATTGCTCTGTCACATATTTTGCAGTAACTTTTCCAACATGCTGATATTTAAGTGGACTTGCTGAAGATGGCAGGAATCTACCTAAAAGGCCATTTATTTATCCTTGTTTTATATGACACCAAATGTATTTTTCCAGTTCCTTTATTACCGAAGCCAGTTATTTGTTAAAATCCTATTTGAAGTATTTGAGTGAATATCATTTAATTTACCCCTAAATATCTCCTAGCTTCATTTATTCAAAATTTTCACATTGATCATTTGGTTTTTTTTTTGTCTGACTGTAATCTTACTCATTTTCTTAAGGAAGGAGTCATACAGTGCTTTTGGGGTGGGTTCCACCAACCCTTGTGCTCACTGGCGTCTTGGCCTCACTCGTCCTGGCCTGGCTGCACATCCTGGCGGCTCTGCCGGGCTTGGCGATCTGTGCTCGGTGGTCAGTGCTCGGTGGTCCATGCTCGGCAGTCCGTGCTCTGTGATCCATGGGGTGCTCGGTGGTCTGTGCTCGGCAGCGGTTGGTGCTCGGCGGTCCATGATCCATGGTCCATGCTCGGTGGTCCATGATCCATGGTCCATGCTCGGCGGTCCCTGCTTGGTGGTCCTTGGGACTAATCCTGGGCACCATGTTGTTTTCTTGTAACTTTCTTACTTTGAGTGATGTGGTTATTCATTTCGCTGAGGTCTTATAAATCTTACTTTCGGGAATAATGCACTGATTTTGGTTTGTTTGATCGTCACTAGGGCCACAGGAGAATGGTGTGCTGCTCGGCATGGAGTGAAGACCACCCCGTGTGCAATCTGTTCACCTGTGGGTTTGACCGGCAAGCCATTGGTTGGAACATCAACATCCCTGCATTGCTACAAGAAAAATAAGGACACCGGCAGTCCTTGGTTTCACTCTTTGCCAGCACAGACCTTTGATGGGTGCGGGCTTTTCTGCATATTAATCAGCCGTTTTTGTGAGAGTTTGACCCTGGGAAGGGTGCTTTGTATATGTTCTTTTCACATAGTGCCCAGCTTGCATGAAATGTACAGAGAAATGTGTGGTCGTATTTTTTACTTTTGTCTTGTATATGTGTGTGTATTGGGTCCTCTGGGCAGTAGAGGCGGAGCTCACCTCCCATGTAGCACATGAAATGCTTGTGAGTTGTTGACATTGGACAGGTGAACAGTAGGGCATTACATTTGTGTGAATTAAATGTGAACCTCTGTATTACGTTGCGGCGTCGGCGGTCCTGCGTTCCCTGAAGTAACTGTATGTATCTGCCTGTGCTGGGAAGACTGTGGGGCTGCCTGTGTTGGCTGGTGACCAGCAGGATCGCTCCGGGATTTTGTGTTTACCTCGCGTGAAGTTCAGCACGTGCTATCGTGTAGTCAGCTTCCACTCTGATTTCTGTTACAGTTCTGCAAAGGTAACCTGGAGTTTAAAAGTTAAAAAAAAGCATGGGATGTTGGATTTGCACCATTTGGAGTTTCTTTAAGGAAAGAAAAGTTTTCTGCTTTTTTATAGAAAATCATTTCAATCTCCTGAGCTCTCATCCTAGCAAATTTTGAAATAGGATTCTAATCACCGATTTCAAATATTAAGCAAAATGTAAAGCACTTTAATTTATAGCTATGGTTATAAACAGGCTTTAGATGTTTCAAATGACTTGTCCATTGAATGTGACTTGACCTTGATAAGAGGCCCTGCCGCCTGCACACAGAGCCCAGTTACTTCTCCGCACCTCGGTCGTGTGCTTCCAAATGGACTCACTGCCGTGGTGGTGTTTGAGAGCCAACAACACTACCTCAGAGATGGGTCTTTGGGAAACTTTGGGTCTCACTGTTGCCTGGCTGGAGCACTTTGGTTTATAGCTGGAATACTGAGTTCCGTTCAGAAGGCAGGAAAGACAGTCACACTGACATGTCCTGAAGGTGTAGGCTCTCCACTTAGGCGCACAAGCTGATGGCCACAGCCAGCAGGCCCTGGTGATGAGACACTTCCAGCCCCCGTGGTGGGGACGCCTCTCAGTGCCAGTCCCGCTACTGCTGAGGTACCCTGGTGTTCTTGCCTTCTTGGAAATTACTGCTCACCTGGTATCTGTACGTTAATGTTTCTTGCTGAGTTACGGTTTTGATAAAGAGGCTCTCATTTCTTGCCTCTTGTATTTTCAGTCCTTTCAATACGTCTACCTGGAGGCTCACCACTTGGAGAGACACAGGAAGGTAATATTTACAGCTGTCATGTGACACCCCCAGGTCTTTGTGTTTTGCCCCGTTTTATGGTGAGGTAGGTGGGAACCCGTCTGGTGACTGGTAGATGCAGGTGCATTAGGACATGGGACTTTGGGACCCGTCCTTTGGTGCAGCTTGCCAGGGCTGAGAGGCACCTCCCTACTTGGGTCTTCAGGAGCTGGCCCGAGGAACTTTGAATCTAAGTCATCTAGAATGACTCTGAAATGACTGACAGCCCGGGGCCCAAGAATAACTGATAACAACCTCAGATGGATCTGATCTGGCTGAGGGACAAACAGCAAATATTTCAGTCATTTGATTTTACAGATAAAAAATGTGTTGTGTTTTTGTCTGACATTGTTTCCTGACTGCACTGTTCTGAGAACGGAGCCTACCTGGTCCCTCTGGTTGATTAGACTCTCAGGTTTCAGCTCCTGCTGTCCTGAGCGAACTTGCCCGATGCAGGGCTGTGCTGTGTCCAGATGTTGCTGGGGCCTCGCTTTTTCTCTTGGCCGGAGGTCTAATTCCCAGAGCCTCCCACACTGCACATGCAAAGGTCTGAGCCCAGGGCAGCTTCTGGGGCCACTGCACAGGCCGCCTGCTTGGGTTCCTCGGGGTTTAATTTGAAATTCTGGGTGTTTTAGGATGATGGTTAGGAACATTGAAAAATGGCTGCAAATAGCCAAATCCAGATCTCTGCCAGATTAAACATTTTTGAGGCTTTTAAAATCAATATTCCTAGTGGTCATTGAGTTCCAGGTACACTGGTGCCCTTCACTGCCACAGCTGATCACCTTCTCCAGCGAACTGGAGGGACCTCAGAAACTGGATTCCTGCACGTCCTTCGGGGCGCAGCCCTGCGGTGCTCAGGCACAGCTCTCAGGAGTGGGGGTGCCTTGCTGTTCGCTGCTGTGTCGTCTTCTAATGTGAGCTCATCCACTGCTGCTGCAGCGTGTTAATCAGGAGTCACAGACAAGATCGGGGATGGTGCGTGTATGTGCGTGTGCACGTGTGTGTGGCTAAATTAAGTCATACTGTCAACCACATGTGATCTCGTGTGAAACAGTGTTTGGAAGTGGGAACAGTTTTGTCCTGTATGCTGATGTGTCCAGAATTTCATTTAATGATAGACAGAAAATGTGTGGTTACTGAAAAGCGTGTATCGATACAGAATTTCTTAACAGCCATGCTGTTGGGCAAAGCAACTGTTTTTCAACCTCTGCTCATCAGTTTCGGTAGAGACAAAAACTCTGTACATATTTTGGAATCTGAAGACTCCTATATAAATCATTTGTTACTTAAATCTGTGAAAAACATGTGTCTTTGGAGGAAAATGTATGCATTTATAAGTGTTCTGTGGAATTAGTTTTTATTGTATTGATATAATTGTCTCTAAGTGTTGAGTGTCTTCATTGCAATATGAAATTCATTAAAATGTCCATGTTCCATAATTATTATTATAAAAGCTTTGTGTTGGGAGTCTTTTATTATTTTACAGTTTTCATGTTTTGCTTTGGTGAAACATTGTGAATGACTATATAAACATCACGATGACCTAGAAATTGAACAAATATAATACTGGTCACTCGAAAAATTTTTAGGCTTAAAAAAATCAGTTGTGTTTTCTATCTATCTCTTATGTTAACATTCAACAATACATAATTATGCTGCTTCATCCCTCATCAGGACCCTGAAAATTTCCAAAAGGGTTAACAGCTTGACACAATTTTTGGTAAAGTTCCTCAGTATAATAAAATGCTCGTACTGTTCTCATTGCAGTAAGCTTGTTTGAAAGTTAAAACAACAACAACAACAACAAAAACAGTTACAGAAAGTAGGTGCCATTTTCTGTGGGAGAATGCAAACCAGATTGGGAGTGGCTCCTGGAGGCTCCTGGTGCATGGCCATGTCCGACCCACACGTGGAGGCGGAGACTATGGCTGAGGCCATGCCTGAAGCTGAGGCCGAGGCTGAGACCAGGGCTGGTGCTGTGGCTGTGGCTGAGGCTGAGGCCTAGGCTGGGCCTGGGGCTGGGTCTGAGGCGGAGGCAGAGGCCTTGGCTGAGGCTTTGGCCAAGGCTGAGACTAGGGCTGTGGCTGTGGTGGTGGCCGTGGCTGAGGCTGAGGCTGTGCTGAGGCTGTGGCTGAGACTGCTGTGGTCTCAGCAGGTGGAGAGTCTGGGAGGGTTCTTGCTTGAGCAGATAGTGGCTCCTTCACACTGGCAAGGCCACTGCCTAAGCTGCATTAGTGCTGGGAGTATCTTCACACCCAGAAAGGCAGACCATTTCTCCTCTGGTTACTTAACTTTCCCACCTTCCTCCTTAAATAGCCTGTGATTATTGTCTAAATTTCATAATGTTACATCTTCAATGAATTTAAAAGTTCATGCTCTATTAATATCAAGAATCCTGATAGAAACGCTTACACATTGCTGTGAGTTCACCAAAACGCCAGGGCACTGGTCTCCCTTACTATCCATAGGTTTACTGTTTTTCCCTAATAACTTAGAATTTAAAAAATTATGCTAAAATTTGGGAACACCTGAATTTATTATATGTAACATATACAGTTCATCTTACAGTGGGAAGAAGCTGAAAATGAAATTAGCTAAAAGTCTTGTGTGACTTTATTTTATTAAAAAAAAATTTTTTTTGAGGTAGTGTCTCACTGCGTTGTCTAGGCTAGTCTCGAACTTCTAAGCTCAAGCAATTGCTCACCTTTGCCTCCCAAAGTGCTAGGATTACAGGCTTGAGCCACCACGCCTGGCCAAAAGTCTTGTGTAATGTAAAATTAATTTTAGTAGAATATCTTTTATTAAGCAGCTTTTGGTCAAAATGAAAATGAATTAAGCAGGTCTTTGGAGACGCAGGAGCTCTGTGTGGAAGCCAAGCGAGAGTTTCCTGAGGCCTCTTGGTTTGTGGGCCGAGTGGAGAATGGTGAGGAACTGCTTTGGGTATCTGGTCAAGGAGGCTTCTCTGAGGTTGGTCAAGGCATCAGGAAGTGGCGGGGAGAGTTCCCGGTGAGCAGAGCGCCATATGCAAAAACAAGGTGAGCTTGGGACACTTCAGGTGCCGAGCTCACGGTGTGACCAGAGTGTCAGTGAAAGGTGGTGGCCCCGGGGGGCTGGAGTGACTTGCAGGTACCGTCTCACGCAGAAGTTCTGGGGAAGCTCTGGATTTCATCCTGTGCACCTGAAAGGGTGAAGATCAGAAGTGGGGAGACTGCCCAGTCATCCAGGTGAAGGATGTTGGCTGCCCGGGCTGTGTTGTTGGCAGTAGGATGGAGAAAGAGGATGGATTGAGATCTAAGGGTTAGAACAGGCAGTTCTTTTTTTTTTTTGAGACAGAGTCTTGCTCTGCCGCCCAGGCTGGAGTGCAGTGGCCGGATCTCAGCTCACTGCAAGCTCCGCCTCCCGGGTTTATGCCATTCTCCTGCCTCAGCCTCCCAAGTAGCTGGGACTACAAGCGCTCGCCACCTTGCCCGGCTAGTTTTTTTTTTTTTGTAATTTTTTAGTAGAGACGGGGTTTCACCGTGTTAGCCAGGATGGTCTCGATCTCCTGACCTCGTGATCCGCCCGTCTCAGCCTCCCAAAGTGCTGGGATTACAGGCTTGAGCCACTGCGCCAGGCGAACAGGCAGTTCTTGCTGGAAAGAAGTGTTCTTCATTCTACAGTTCAGAATACATCTAGGAAAGGTATTGATTGTGCAGGCATTTCTTAGTGTACTCAAAAGATGTTTCAATCACCGACAACCTAAAATATATGATCAGGATTTTCCCCTTAAAGGGTTGATGATGAGTTAGGAAATGTCCGTCACAACTTAGAGACATTATTATCTTAACTAAGTTCATCTGTCACCCGTGCTGATGAGCACCTTGCCCCCCCACCACTCCACAGACTCTGCCTCCCTCTCACCTGGGCACCACATCTGCCTCCCACATGGATGCTGTTGGAGTGGTCATGCCCTGGTACGTGACACCCTGTCTAGACATGATTGATTGGGGGTGGGAGGGTCTCAGGCCTTTGGACTTGGCCTGAAACACCACCAGCAGCTCTCTTGGGCCTGTAGTTTGCAGATGACAGACTGCAGGACTTGTCAGCCTCCATAACCACATGAGCCAGTCCCTCATCACAAGTCTTTGTGTATCTATATACATCCTATTGGTTCTGTTTCTCTGGAAAACCCTAATACAGTGACCTATTTAGTTAATGGTTCTAGTACTGTTTGTTATCCACATGAAATGAAATAATCTGTTTGGAGCCCTACCTCATACTAAACAAAAATCAATTCCAGCATTAACTGTTAAATTTTAAAGGAGAAATCAAAATTATTTTTTTTAATACTTTGAGATTTATTAAAGTTCTTTAAAAATGCATTAAGCATACTAGAAAAGATGGATGAATTTGACTACATTAAAATTAAAAGATTCTGTTCATATAAGACACCTTTAAGGTGACATGATAAACCACAAGTGGTAGTTGCAACATATAATTCACAAAGGACTACTATCCAGGATAGTGAACAAAATAAGATTTTGTATATCTATAGGAGAATTGGAAATTGCACAGCAGACCTGAATAGGTACGTCACAAAAGAGAAAATATGAGTAGCCAATAGCAAAATATAGAAATTGAGAACATGAAAATTAAGGCCAAAATGAAATGCCATTTCACAGTCATTAGATTGGAGGGAAAATCTGTGGAGCACATATAGACTACTAGAACTTTGCACCCTCTTGGTTGGGGCCTAAAGTAGTACAGCAACTTTGGAAACACAGCAAGTCTGGCTATGTGCATACCTCCGTGCCCAGCACACTAGGTGTGTGTTTAGAACACAGTTGATTACGCTGTAATGTCTAGAGCATTTGCATTAGAATCATCTTGAGTGTTTGTTAAAATGGAGACTTCTGGGTCTCCAGAAGCTACTGACTCAGAATCTCTGCGGAAGGGTGACCTGCCTTTTATAATAAACATGCCCTCATGTGGGATTCTACTGTCCAGTTTGAGAACCACTGTTCTAAAGAACTTGCACATGTGCTGGGGGACTGTGCAGCGTGATAGCACCAAACTAGAAACAACCCAAATGTATACACGGGTAAACTGGCAAATCTACACAGAGGTAGCACAGAGCGGTAAAATCGGAGACCACCACGCTACATGCAATCCTTGATCTTAGGAACATAATTTGGAATGAAATCATAGGCACTGAAGACCACAGACATATGAAACCATTTTCATTAAGTACAAAAACAAACCAAACCACATCTGCCTGTCCATCTATCTAATCCGTGGTCACATATTTTGGGGACAGAGGGTGGGACTGGGAAGAGCTCAGAATCGGCAGTGTTTGGTTCTTAATTTGGATGGTGGGAGCATGTCTTTTTTTTTTTTTGAGACAGTGTCTCACTGTGTCACCAGGCTGGAGTGCACCAGCTCAATGACGGCTCACTGCAGCCTTGACTTCCTGGGTTCAATTGATCCTCCCACATCAGCCTCCTTAGTAGCTGGAACTACAGATGCATGCCACCACACCTGGGTAATTTTTGTATTTTTGTGTAGAGACAGGGTTTTGCCATGTTGCTCAGGTCTTGAACTCCTGGGCTCAAGCAATCTGGGTATTCATACTTTATAATACTTTACAATTAGAAGGAATTTTTTATACTTCAGTGTACCTAATATTATGTAATTAAAAGAGTAATATAAGAAATTCTAAAGAGCAAGTGTGTGTTATTCCAAAGATGGATAAAGTGAGTGTTGATAAGATGGGGGATTTATACCAATATTTTTTGATAGCATCAGTTTTAAACTCATCATTGAAGAGCCATATTTTACTCACTTTCCATATTAGTACTTTTTCCATTTACAAACATGTAGTTTTATTCTAAACTGATTTTCAGGCAGTGTGCACATTTCATAGGAGGAAACACAAAGCCAATTTTGCTCCAAGATAATGTTCTTGAGAAAATGGTCACTGAGGAAGTTGTTGAAAGGCAGTGTGTTACACTATGTCAAAACTGGGCTGCTTTCAAATACATTTTAGAAATCCCAGCTTTAAAGTAGGAAATGTAATAAGGATTTCATTTGCCAGGTGTGATCATAAAACAGTAAAAGTAGTTTTCTAATGTTGCTCATAAACTGGGACTGAAAATCATTTCAAATCCAGGAGACAGTCCAAAAATGGTTATTGAGCAATGGCCACATATTGGAATAAAAATTTTTATTCTCAGTCTGTGTTTTGGGGAAACAGCATTTCATTGCATAGGTGGATAAGTTCTAGAATATTGGCTAAACATATAATCATTTTCTAAAATGCATATGCATTGTAAAAGTTTTCTAGCTCCTGAAGTATTATGGAGCTTTCTAGCTCCATAATATAAAATGTTCTACTGATAAACTTTATTTTCTTTCTTTTCAGTAATAAAATTAATTGTATATGTTCTCTAACCACTCCCTGTCAGAAGGAGCTAATTTTAGTTTTCCTCTCTTTTGAAACAGCTTTATTCTGGTATTCTGGTGTAACAGACAACACGCCAGTCATATTTAAGGTATAAAACGTGATTTCCTTTGACAGGCATTTACCATGAAATCATCCCCACAATCGAAATCATGCACAATCCCCCAAGAAAGTCACCCAGGCCCTTCCGTGTTCCCTGCACTGCCCCTCCTCACCCCCACTCCACCCTTGGGGAAACACTGGTCTACTTTCTGTCACTAGAGATTAATTTGCATTTTCTATAATTTTGTATAAATGCAGTTATACAGTATGTATTTTTTGATTTATTTCACTCAGAAAAATTATTTTGAAAGATTTATTGCATATCCCAATCTATTTCTTCTCATTGCGAGTAGGATTTTGTTGTGTGGATAAACCAAATTCATCTGTTTACCTGCTGATGAACATTCAGATTGTTTCCAGTTTTTGGCTATTTCAAATAAAGCTGGTATGAACACTTGTGTACAAGTCTCTGTGCTGACATGTTTTCATTCTCCTGGGGTGAATTCCTGTAAATGCTGATTTTTAACTCTGAGAGCCTGCCATACCTTTCCCAGTGTGACCGTTCTGGAGACCTCTGGTTTCCATTCCAACATGTAAAAGAGCTTGGAAGTCATTTCTCTCTCCCTCACCATAAAAAGGCAAAAAACAGAAAACAGTGATTTTTCTTAGATCACAGCAGAGAGTTGTGGTCACAGGGCAAACTGCTGACCCCAAAACTGGAGGAACAGGCAGATACAGAGAACTGTGGTCTCCGGAAGAGCAGCTGCTGGAGCCAGAAATGGGTAGGAACCCCACATAGGGCCATGGAGGCATCGATGGAGGCTGGGGCTGGCTGTGGAGCGAGAGCACCCAGATTTCTGGTCTGCTGGCTGCTTCAGTTTCATGGGCTCTACTTCCAGGAGCACCACCAAGTTCCTATGGTGCAGACGGGAGAAGGATCCCCTCCAGTGTGGCGAGGGGAGGGAAGGTGACTGAATTCAGCCAGAGCTTTCTCCCTACAGACCCCACTCTGCAAGGGCAAGGCCTTCACCAGCACATCTGACTTGTGGGGAGGGAAAATCACTTGGCTCCAGCCTCTTAGCCTTCCTGTCTCAGGGGGCAGTACCTTGAGAATCATTTGTGAAGGTCACAGATGCAGTGTGCAGACCCCCTGAAAACATGAGACCAAATCATGGGGCTGCAGACCCCTCCCTTCCCACTCCCCTCCCCTTTCCCTCCGCTGCTCTCCCCTTTCCTTCCCTTCCCTCCCGTTCCCCTTCCACCTGGCCTCACAACTCCTGAATAAGGACAACCAAGGGGGCCACAGCTCTGACTCTACTTAAGAAGGAGTTTCAAGGGAAATCAAGACAGTAGGGGAGACAAAAGCAAAGACACCAGAGGAGACTGGAGCCTCTGATTCTTGCAGCTACAGCAGATAATGAGCCCAGCCTTCTTCCTAGACAGAGGCATAAAACCTCACACCAAAGGTCTGCTTACCTCAGTGCCTTCTGCTGAATACATCGTGTTTGGCTTTCAGCTGAAGATGAGAAGGCATGCCAAAAGTCAAAACACAATCTGAAGAGACAAAATATCAGACCAGACTCAGGTATGGCAGAGACACTGGAATTAGCAGACACGAATTTAAAAACACCTGTGATGAGTATGCCACGGGCTCAAGTGGGAAAAGTGAACAAAAGGCAAGAACAGTTGGGTAATGTAGGCAGAGAAATGGAAATCCTAAGAATAAAAAGAAATACTAGAAATAAAAAACATTGTAACAGAAATGGAGAATGCTTTTGATTGGCTCTTAGCAGACTACACGTGACTGAGAAAAGCATCAGTGAACTTCAAGACAGGTCAATAGAAACCACTCAAACTGAAGAGCAAAGTGAACAAAGAATGAAAAAGGCAGAATGGTATCCAAGATTTGTGGCACAATCACAAATGATATAATATGTGTGTTTGGGAATACCAGGAAGAGAAAGAGAAAGGATGAGGAGAGAGATGTAAAGTAATAGCTGAAAACTTCCCAAAATTAATAGGAAAAACCAGACTACAAATCAAGAAAGTTCAGGGAATAAATACCAAGTGGATATATAACAAGAGACTTGATCAACACTTAGGCGCATTATATTCAAACTGCAGAAAACCAAAGACAAAAAGAAAATCTTGAAAGAAGTCAGGGCAAAAACACTTTATCTATGGAGGAACGATAATAATAATGACATCAGATGTCAGGAACCAATGCAACTAAGAAGAGAATGGAGTGAAATGTTTAAAGTTTGGAAAGAAAAGACCATCAGTAAAGAATTTTGTGTCCAGAGAATTATTCTGCAAACGTGAGGGAGAAATAGTTTCCGAGACAAAAACAGAGGAAATATGTGCATTTATCTGTATCCTGCAGTTTTTTTTTGTTTTTTTTTTTTTCTTTTGAGACGGAGTCTCGCTCTGTCACCCAGGCTGGAGTGCAGTGGCGGGATCTCAGCTCACTGCAAGCTCCGCCTCCTGGGTTCACGCCATTCTCCTGCCTCAGCCTCCCGGGTAGCTGGGACTACAGGCGCCCGCCACCTCGCCCGGCTAGTTTTTTGTAGTTTTTTTTTAGTAGAGACGGGGTTTCACCGTGTTAGCCAGGATGGTCTCGATCTCCTGACCTTGTGATCCGCCCCTCTCGGCCTCCCAAAGTGCTGGGATTACAGGCTTGAGCCACCGCGCCCGGCCTATCCTGCAGTTTTAAAAAAAAATTTACCAGTTATAATCACTTTTAGAATAGGTTCTGTCAGATTTTCTACCTCAGGATAGTAGCAGTTGGTTTATTTTCTTATTTTGATGTATCGTGATGGTGAGAACCCTTAATACAATGTGGGGCCAAAGTGGGGAAGGTGAACTCCATCTTGTTCCTGATCTGAAAGAGAAAGCACTCATTATTTCACCATTAATTAGGATATTAGTGCTATGCTTTCCACAGATGTTCATCCAGTTGAAGGAGTTCTCTTCATTGATTGCTGAAGAGTTATTAAGAGAAATGGATGTAGGATATTTTTTCCAATTTTTTGGTGCCTATTGAGATAGCCATATTGTTTTTTTTTATAGGTTATTAATGAGATTTATATTAATGGATTTATGAATGTTAAACTAACCTTGCATTTTTGAAGATAAACCCAGTTTTTCATACTCTACTATTCTTTTTTATATTGCTGCATTTGATTTGCAATTATTTTGTTAAGGATTTTTGTGTCTATGTTCATGAGAGAGACTGGGCTGCAGTTTTCTTCTGAAGTCTCTGATTTTAGTATCAGTGTAATGCAGGCCTCATAGAGTTGGAAAGCTTTCCCTATTCTTCAGTTTTCTGAAAGAGTTTCTGTAGAATTGGTATTATTTTTACCTTAAATGTTTGGTAGAATTCATGAGTGAAGCAATATGGATATGGAGTTTTCTTTGTGAAAAGGTTTTAAACTATAAGTTAAATGTATTAGATATGAGGATATTCAGGTTATCAATTTCTACTTGAATTAAAAATTGACAGCTTATGTTTTTCAAGGAATTCCTTCATTCCACCTAAGCTATTGAATTTATTGGCATAAAGTTGTTCATATTATTCCCTTCTTATCCTTTAATATCTGTGGAATCTATAATAATGTCACCTCTCTCATTCCTGATATTGGTAACTATGTCTTTATTTCCTGATTAATCTGGCTGAAGGTCTATAAATTTTATTGGTATTCTTAATGAACAAAATGTTGATTTATTGATTTTTCTATTTCATTTGGTATTTTATTGTTTTCTGCTCTGATTTTTATTATTTCCTTTCTTATTACTTTTGAGTTTACTTTGTTCTTCTTTTTTCACTTAAGGTGGAAGCTGAGGTCTTTGATTTAAATCGAAGTTAGAAAATTACATTCCGTAGTATCTAACTGCATAGATGAGAACTTTTAAAATAGGTAACACATTGTGAGTTTTTTTTTTTTTTTTTTGGTTGTTATTATTGCTATTGTTTTAAGTGAAAACATTTTATTAGGAAAAGTAAAGTCACAAAAACATAAAAGTCATCTTTACCAGAACAAAACCATGTTCATAGCCCTTTATCTTTATGAAACATTGCACAGTTACTTTACAGTTATTTTCTCTTTTCTCGAGAATGGAATGTGTATTTTTCAAATGTAAAATTAAACTTAGAACATCATAATCTGGAGTGGTTGAAATGTGCCTCTATTTGGAAAATGCATGGGGATGATTAATTATCCTAATTCAACGCCATCACATGCAGCCGTGTGTGCTCAGACAGCTCCTATGTCAGGCTTCCCTCTTCCAGCCCATTTGGAAAAAGAGAACAGGGCTGGATGGTGCAGGGCTTGGTACCTTTCCATGAGGCCAGGGTGTCCTGGTGGCAAGGCTCTTAGCAAACCTCTCCTCCCAGCCACGACAGATTTCCTTCTCTTTCCTGCCTTTCTGCTGCTGCTGCTGTCTGTCCCGGGTCACATGCTATCCTCAGCAACGGAATCATTTAATGACGCTCCCAGCCTCTGGCTTTACTCTTCTCTCCTTGTAGATAAGTTTGTTTATGAAAGGTGTTATTTTCTTACCCACAGCTAAAATGTCTTGAGGGACTGATTAATGATATTCCTAGCCCAAACTAAAACAGGCTGAAGCAGAGTCGTGCTTCCATTTCTTTTCTTTTCATTTTTTGGCTGAAGTCGTAGCTTGCGTTGTTACTTTTAGCTTCACTCCATGGTTTTGCAGCATCTTTTGAAGTCAAATGTGGACTTGAGCGCACTCTGAACAAGGGAGGACCACACTGTTGCCCTTCCTGGGTTAGGCCCCTCCAGCAGGCACTGACGGTATCTCCGGTTCTCGCGTGGCTACTTCAGGGAAGGGTGAAATGCCGACCATGGCGGACACAGCAGGCCTGCAATAGAGATTGCCCAGGAATCGTCAGTATCCCCTGCAAGGAACTCACTCCATGTTTGACATATTTAGGAAGCAGTATGTATTTCCTGTTAATTTGATAGTTCGCGGTTATGTTCTGTATTTCAGAGATTTCCAAATGTGCCAGAAAAGAGGAACCCCTCAATATTCCGTCCAAGTAACCACTGCCTGTGGGATGAAGAACCCATTTAAAATGGTGTCTCTTCCAGCAGCTCTGTAAATGACTGGATGCTCTGGAGAGTGGGTTCAACGCTGTCAGAAAACAGTGCATGACTAGGGCTGCCCTCCTGAGTGAGGGACCGACCGGAGGGGCCGGGGCAGCTCTCCTGAGTGGGGCGATCCTCCCTGCTCATTTTGTAAGGAAGGAGCCTCATCAGATCCCAAAGACCACTCCCAAGGGTGCCTTCAGACATAGTCTCTGCTATTTTTTTAAACTAGTATTTAAATGTTACCAACATCTATGAAGCAAAAGGTTTAAAATTCAGATTTTTGACTTTTCTTGTAAATACTAGAATACCAGACAAAACCTGGCCAGCATCTCCACGTTGCAACTGGATGGAGCTGCAGAGGGGCCACCCTGTGTAGATACCTGAGCCAGGACCAGGTCAGCACCGTCCTTAGCGCCGGGCTCCTGCAGGAATTTGAATTTGCACCCTGTGAAACGCATGCTGGCCACTTTCTAAATTTTCTCTCTGAGCCAACTTCTGTGCAGAGCTCCAGACTCTGCCACCTGGATGTCATGGATGTCCTGGATAGCAGAAACTCATGATGTCAACATTTATTTTTCTACAGCATTTTATTATGACAATTTTCAAACCTACAGAAAAATTGAAAGATTTTTTCAGTGAAAGCCCATATTTCCACCACTTAACTTTATGATTAACATTTTACATTCCTGTTTTATCATATATTCATCTATTCTCTAGCCCTCTTCTAAACCATTTTGTTTTATCTTTAGATGTTAGTTTTTAGGGCAATTTTAGGCTTACAGCAAAGTTGAGCAGAAAATGCACAGTTGTTGCATATCCCTCTGCCCCCACACATGCACGGTCTCCTCCACCGTCAGCATCCCCCACCAGAAGGTGCATATGTTACAATAGAAGAGTCAGCACTGTCACATCATTATCACCCCAAATCCACGGTTTACATTAGGGTTTACTCTTGATTTTGGACATTCTTTGGGTTTGGAGAAATGTGTAATGACATGGATGCATCATTTTAGTATCCTATACAGTAGTGCCACTGCTCCAAAGAAATCTCTGTGCTCCACCTATTCATCCCTCCCTCTCCTCAGCCTTGGCAGCCACTGATTTTTTAAAAAATTACCTTCACTTATAGTTTTGCCTTCTCCAGAATGTCACAGAGTTGGAATCCTACAGTATGTAGCCTTTTCAGATTGGCTTATTTCACTTCGCAATATGCATTTAAGGTTCTTGCATGTCTTTTCATGGGTTGATAACTCATTTCTTTTTACTACCAAATCATATTCCATTATCTGGATATCACAGAGTTTATCCATTCACCCACTGAAGGACATCTTGGTTACTTCCAAGTTTCGGCAATTATGAATAAAAATGTTCTAAACATCTGTTTGCAAGTCTTTATGTAGACATAAATTTTCAACTTCATTGGGTAAGTACCAAGAACAGCAACTTTTGGATCATATGGTAAGAGTATGTTTAGTTTTGTAAGAAATTGCCAAACTACCTGATATGGTTTGGCTGTGTCCTAACCTGAATGTCATCTTGAATTGTAACTCCCACAATTCCCCTGTGTTGTAGGAGGAACACGGAAGGAGGTGATTGATTTACGGGGGTGGGTCTTTCCTGCACTGTTCTCGTGATAGTGAATGGGTCTCAAGAGATTTGATGGTTTTAAAAAGAGGAGTTCCCCCTGCACAAACTCTCTCTTTGTCCACCAGCATCCGTGTAAGACTTGCTCCTCCTTGCCTTCTGTTATGATTGTGAGGTCTCCCCAGCTTTGTGACACTGTAAGTCCATTAAACCTCTTTTTCTTCCCAGTCTTGGGTATGTCTTTATCAGCAGCATGAAAATGGACTAATATGCTACCTTTCAAAGTAGCTGTACTATTTTACTCTCCCACCAGCAGTGAATGAAGGATCCTGTTGCTCCATATCCCTGCCAGCATTTGGTATTGTCAGTATTTTGGATTTTGGCCATTGTAATAGGTGTATGGTAGTATCTCATTATCTCATTGTTGCTTTAATTTGCAATTCCTTAGTGACATATGATGATGAGTATCTTTTCATGTGCTTACTTGCCATCTGTATATCTTCTCTGGTGAAGTGTCTGTTCAGACCTTTGGCCCATTTTTAAGTTGGGCTATTTTCTTATTATTGAGTTTTAAGAGTTCTTTGTATATTCTGGATAACAGTCCTTTATCAAATGTGTCTTTTGCAAGTACTTTCTCTTAGCCTGTGGCTGGCTCCAGGATCTGTAGTGATATCCTCTATTTTGTAATTTTGGTGATTTGTACCTTCTGTTTATCTTTGTCAGCCTAGCTAGAGGTCTATCAATTTTATTGGTTTCTTTTTGGGGTTGTGGGGATGGAGAAGTAGCTTTTTGTCTCATTGATTTTCTCTCTTATTTTCCTTTTAAGTTAAATTAATTTCCATTTTAATCTTTGTTATTTCCCCTTTCTACTTGTTTTGGATTTACTTTGCCTTTTCTAATTTCTTGAGGTAAGAACTTAAATGATTGATTTGAGATCTTTCTTCTTTTCTAATACAGATGTTATGTGCTATAAATTTCCCTGTTGGAATTGCTTTAGTGATATCCCACACATTGTGGTGTGTTTATTTTGACTTATTTGTAGTGTTTATGAGTATATTGTTTCATATAATTTTTATTAGTTGCTCTAAGTATTACAATATACTTACACAACATCACAATCTACTGGTATCAGTATCTATCTTAGCACTTTGAGTGAAATGTACAAAACTTACTTTCAATTAGTTCAATTTCTTCTTTCTACTTTTAAAATATTGTTATGAGTATTGCTCAGACAATAAAATTGTCTCAAGTATTTGCTCTGCATACGTCAACCACCACATTGGATGGTTTTCTCATTTTTGCTTCAGCCATCAAATATGATTTTAAAAACTCAGGGAAAAGAATAGTGTGTGCTATTTATCCCTATTTTTACCTATTTATATGTTCTTCCTTCTTTTCTGAGGTTCCAAGTCTCCTCTTGCTCTAATTTCCTTTCTGTTTGGAGAGCTTCCTTTAGCCACATTTTAAGTGTAGGTCTACTAGTGACACATTCCTTTATATATTTTCATCTGAAAACATCTTTATTCCTCCCTCATTCCTGAGGGATATTTTTGCTGGATATAAAATTTAGGGTTGACAATCCTTTTAGCACTTGAAAACTGTTGTACCACTTTCTATTGGCCTCCATGGTTTCAGATTAGAAATCTGCTATATTTGAGTAAGTTTTCCACTATTGGTAATATGCTGTTGCTTCTTGGCTGCTTTTAAACATGTTTTTATTAACTTGTAGTCTTTAGAAGTTTAATTATGATGTGTCTTGGCACGAATTTCTTTGGGTTTATCTTGATTGGGACTTACCGAGATTCTTTAGTCTTTAGGTTTATGTCTTTTGCCAAATTTGGGCAATTTTCAGCTATGATTTCTTTGAATCATTTTCTCAGCCCCACACACTTTCTCCTGTCCTTCTGGGACTCTGATGGCATGAAGTTTGATTTTTTTGTTGTTGTTGTTATTGTCCCATTGGTCCTTGAAGCTCAGTTCATTTTTTTTAAATCTATTTTTTTCCTCTGTTGGTCAGACTGTGTAGTTTCTATTGTTCTAGCATGAAATTCACTGATCCTCTCGTTTGTATATTTATTCTACCATTGAGCTCATGCATTGAGTGTTTTTTTTGTCTCAGTTGTATTTTGGGGTTCCATAATTTCTGTTTAATTCTTTTTTTATCTTCTATTTATTTGCTGAGTCTTTCTGCTTTTTCACTTGGTTCAAGACTATTTGTAATTGTTATTGTCTTTGACTGGGGGGTGATTCTGGTCCTGCAGGAGGGCACCTCCCATGCCGCTTGGTGTTGGCAGAATGCTCACTGCTAGTGTCACTCAGAAGAGTGGAGTGCATTTCCTCAAGTCTCCTGTGCTTCTTAGTTTTGGGAGGTGGCTGAGAAAATCCGAGCTGCAGGGTGTGCAGGGTGGACAGTGCTTCCCCAGGCCTCATGGTGTGTGTACGGGGAGGAGGGAGACCTTGGGCTTGTGAGGAGGAGAACATTTCCCCAGGTCACCTGGTGTTGATGGGCCCTATCCATCCTTGCTGGCACCCGAGGGGGCAGGCATGGTTTGTGGTGGAAAGTTCTTCCAGCGCTGCCTGTTGGGCCCTGGGCCAGAAAGGTTTTCCTGCGCTGCCTAGTACCTGTAGCTCTCCTGCTCAGTCCCTGTCTGTGTCACCTGATTCCTGCTGGTGTTGCCCGCTGGTGCTTTCCTGAGCCACTGGTGCCCATGGGTATGGGGTGGGACGTTGGGCCCGTTGGGTGGGGAGTGCTTTCTGGACCATGCCAGAGGGGCTCCTGGTTGTTCCCAGCTGATGTGGCTGCTGGGGCTAGAGGCGCTTCCCAGGGCCGCTTGCTGGTGCTCAGCGGGTGTCAGTAGACCCCAGGACTATGGGTGGAGACTCCGCCAGACCACCCAGTGCTGCAGAGGCTCCTGGCTGACCTCTGCTGGCACCATGGACGGAGCAGAAAAGTATTCAAGAAAGATTGGGCTGCCTTCTGCCGCTTGGTGGGGTTGAGTAAGCTGGAGGTCTGGGCCTGGGCTGCCTTCTGCCCCCAGGTTGGGGTGGGAGCACTGGGATGCTGCCCTTCCTCAAGTCCTCGGGTCCCCTCCACAATCTGGTCTCCCCCTCCCACCTGTCAGATGCTTCCTCTGACTGTCAACTCGTGGGGAGGAGCAGGGAGGGAGGAGTCTATGCCTCCTCGTCAGAATCAGAAGTTGTTAAATCTTAACAGTGTCGTAGGAGGAAAAGAAGTTTTAAATTTTGATGAAATCCAAATAATCAACTTTTTAAAAAGCCTTTAATAACTCTCTGTGTCCTGTGCAGGGGTTGTCAAACTTTTCTTAAAGGGTTAGATAGTGAATATTTTAAGCTTTGCGGGCCATGTGATCTTGGCTGGAAGTGTTTGAGTGCCGTGGTAGCGTGAACGCAACCATATACAGTATGCAAATGAGTGGGTGTGGCTGCATGAAAGCCACTATAGACAGTATGCAAATGGACGGGCATAGCTGTGTCACAGTAAAACTTTATTCAGATAAACAAGCCATGGACTGGGTGTGGTGGCTCATGCCTGTAATCCCAGCAGTTTGGGAGGCCGAGGTGGGCAGATCACCTGAGGTCAGGAGTTTAAGACCAGCCTGACCAACATGGTGAAACCCCATCTCTTCTAAAAATACCGAAAACATTAGCCAGGCATGGTGGATCCCAGCTACTCAGGAGGCTGAGGCAGGAGAATTGCTTGAACCCAGGAGGCAGAGGTTGCAGTGAGCCGAGATTGGGCCGCTGCACCCTAGCCTGGGCAAGAGAGAGGCTCCATCTCAAAAAAAAAAAAAAAAAAAGCCATGGGTTGGATCTGGCCCAGGGGCTGTGGTTTGCTGACCCCTTGTCTGTAGGATAAAGCAGGGTGTGGCAGTCGATACCCCCATGATTGGACCCCTGCAGTCTCCGTGGCTCTACCCAATTGCATGCTGACCTGAAGTCCTTCGTGCATTAGGCTGTGGACCATGTGCCTGGAACAGACTGTCTCCCTCTCCCCAGCCTTTCTGTGGACCGTGGGCCTGGGACACGCTGTCTTCCTCTCTCCAGCCTCCTTCTGGAGAGAATGTGACTCACACTTTAATATTCATCCTAAAGATCAGGCCACTATCAACCTTTTTGACCCCTCTGAAGTTGACACTCCCTCCAGACGTGTACTGCAGTGTCTGTAATATTTTACTGTCATCGTTTGTTATATTTTTACCATGATAGAGACCGTGGACCTATTGGGAACCATGTCTCTCTCCCGGTGTTACACCTAACTTGTCGTAGCACTGACTGAAGACGTGCTGACCTTGTGTTCCGTTCAGACTTAGTTAAAAAGAAAATGCGTGTCGGGTGACTGGAGGAGGACAGATTCTTAAGCGCATGGAACTTGGCCCGGTGGCATTGCCTAAAGCTGCCACCCTTCCTGGGCTTCTGCATCTCATGCTCATCTCACAGGTTCCTGCCCCTCTCACCTCACTGGCCTAGGAGATGAGCGGCCTCCATCCCTTACAACCATGCACAGCACGGCAATTCCCCACAGAGACCGTCCTTTCCCCTCCATCCTAACTCAAAGCATAGGCAGTTTTCCCTGACTTAGTATGTTTTCTGCATAGGGTGTTAGGGGCGAGTTATCTCCTCAGTAAATTTCTCTATATCTTGATTAAAAGGTTAATATACAAAAGCAGCAACCACCATTTTTCAGCTTATACATTGTCGGTAGCCTCTCTTCCACCACATAACCTCACACTTAGAGGCATTACATTCCCATGGCACATCCTAGGCACAGTCTGTCTAGCCTTAGGAAGCTAACGTCGTCTTAACCTCGCGGCCACAGCCACCAGCTGTGAAGACCGGGGCCGCAGGAAGCTGAAGTGTGGTGAGTGGGTTGCTATGGCAGTTATCAGCACTTTCAAATATCACAGGGCGGAAATTGCTTCGCTCAGCAGTGTCCGTTTTTAATCTGCACATTAGTCCTTTCTGCAAATCAGTGCCTGGTAGGAAACTGATCTGCTGTTAGATTGAGTGGCTCCAGAGTCCTTCTTTGTGGAGGGGGAGAGATAAGGGAGAGGGACAGTTCCCAACAGTCTCTGCCTCTTCTGCCACCATGGATTCCGCTGACAGGAGAGGCCTTCTCGCCACTCATGAGCCTGTGCGCCCTGGATAGGCTGGGACGAGAGCTGCTGGGCGGCGCACACAGAGGACACAGGCCACTCGATCGTGGTTGGCTTTGTCCTGAGGCTCCCTTCCTGGGGCTGCTTCCCTCCTGATTCGTCCTCAGACAGGTGGCCCCCTCCTGACTTCGCTCCATCACACAAAACGATGCACACACAACATGTATCTCTATCTATTGCCCACATGCGAGCCACACACAACAAGCACCAACACATGAGGAACACACGCCACATGCATGCAGCCACACAAAAGCACATACGTACCCACATGCACCACACAGCACACCCATGTGAGCATGCACATATGAGCACCACACACCCCACAATCGATACATGCCTGTGAACATGCACAGAGGGTCCCACACACCACACACAGCACCGTGTGAACACACAATGTGCACACGCATGACAGGCCCACCCTTGCCCGCTCTCTGCTCCAGCTGCCAGAAGCCCCTGCCCTGCTTTGGATGGTGTGCGAGCGAGAGAGAGTGAATCCAGTAGCGCGAGCGAGGGCGGAGGGCATGAAGGACATGACACCCAGGTGTGAGCGAGGGGCATGCGGCCGTCCGGGTGCGTGTGCTGCTGAGCATGGAGGGCCAATGGATCCACATGTGACAAGTGGAGTGCTGAGGTAGGCCTGGGCACTTTGTGGTGAAATTTGCAAAGGTCTTTGTGAGACAGGCGGTAGCCCTGGGGAAGAGGCCCTGGAGCACCACGTGTCCTAGAGGGAGGGTCAAAGATGGAGGCTGATGGTCACAGGAGTGAGGAAGAGGGCAGAGTGAGGAAGGATGGGGAAGAAGAGAAGATGGGGTGCACCAGCCGAGCCCATGAAGGCTGAGGTGGGCGTGCAGAATCATTTTCTACCTTCACAAGACGTTCTCTATGAGAAGCACCAGTAGAGCAGTGAGGCTCTATCCTGACAGCAGCACTGGGCTCTCTTAGTTATTCACAAAGGCCTGGACCCAGAGGGACTGAGTCCACAGAGCTCCTCCCCAGTCCCTCGTTTCCTCCTGGGGCACTGGAGCCTGGTGAGCCAGGCGTGGCCGTGACCTCTGGGACGAGTCAGTAAATCTGGAGCTTCCCACATCCATCTGTGGCACGGAGGGAGCCATCTCTGGACACTACCAGAATGTGGTTAGAACCCAAAAGCCTCATGAGCAGGGGTGTGGTACGGAGACAAGAATTAATACTGCCTTTATCAGCCACTCCATCATGCATCAGGTAGCACCATTTATACCTCGTCAGGAGAATGCAGCCTTGTGGCTTGTTTGCAAAGAACAGTGCTTGTCCTGTAAGTCAGTGCCTCAAAGAATGAGTTGATTTCAGGTTCTGAAATATTTCTTACGTTTTGGTTCAGGAGTTTTAGTGAAATAAAAGATGGGTCTAGTTTGAACTGGTTCAACAGGTAATCACAAGTTGAGCTGATTCATCTAGAAAAAGATGACTTTCTGGGCTCTTTCATGCTTTAGTTTGGTTCACAACCTCATTAGACATTGACAGAGGAACCCAGTGAGGGTTGCTGTGAATAGGAAAATTTGTAACCTGTGTGGCATGCAGCCCTCTCAGCTAAACATGGACCTCGACGCCCTTCCTACCATAGCAGCCGCAAGCCAGAAACATCAGCCACTGTCTCTGGAAAGCACCTGGCTGTTTGGGTCTCATCTCTCTCCAAGATTTGATGGGTGATTCACTCAAGTACGAGTGCTGTTCACGAGAGCCTTCCAGGCATGGGGCGTTGTGCCGCTTCTAAGCATGTAAGAGCGGGGCCCAGGACTGCGCCCAGCATTGACCCACCGTTATTTTTTGCTTTGTTTTGTTTTATTTATTTATTTATTTATTTATTTATTTATTTATTTATTTTTTGAGACAGAGTCTCACTCTGTCGCCCAGGCTGGAGTGCAGTAGCACCATCTCAGCTCACTGCAAGCTCCGCCTCCCGGGTTCACGTCATTCTCCTGCCTCAGCCGCCCGAGTAGGTGGGACTACAGGTGCCTGCCACC
>NW_016808212.1:463930-487361 GCF_001698545.2 Rhinopithecus bieti
TTTTGTTTTATTTATTTATTTATTTATTTATTTATTTATTTATTTATTTTTTGAGACAGAGTCTCACTCTGTCGCCCAGGCTGGAGTGCAGTAGCACCATCTCAGCTCACTGCAAGCTCCGCCTCCCGGGTTCACGTCATTCTCCTGCCTCAGCCGCCCGAGTAGGTGGGACTACAGGTGCCTGCCACCATGCCCGGCTAATTTTTTTTTTTTTTTTTGTATTTTTAGGAGAGACAGGGTTTCACCATGGTCTTGATCTCCTGACCTTGTGATCCGCCTGCCTTGGCCTCCCAAAGTGCTGGGATTACAAGTGTGAGCCACCGCACCCAGCCTATTTTATTTTTTTGAGACAGGGTCTCACTGTCATCCAGGCTGGACTGCAGTGGCATGATCTCAGCTCACCTCTGCCTCCCAGGTTCAAGCGATTCTCCTGCCTCACCCTCCCAAGTAGCTGGGGTTACAAGTGCCTGCCACCATGCCTGGCTAATTTTGTACTTTTAGTAGAGACGGAGTTTCACCATGTTGGCCAGGCTGGTCTTGAACCCCTGACCTTAGGTGATCTGCCCGGCTCGGCCTTCCAAAGTGCTGAGATTACAGGTGTGAGCCAGGGCACCCAGCCTGACCCACAGTTGATGGTGCACCATGCGCTTCAATGCATCAGTCGGGTGTCACCGTTGGAATTGCAGAAACTTTTATCTGGAGATGTAAACGGAAAAGGGATTGAGTGTCCTGAGAGCCTTCTGCACAGGCGCAGCTGCAGTCTCAGTCCACATTCCATGGCTGATCACAGAACCCGCCAGGAGCTGTCCTCGGGAACAGTGCGTGTCCAGTGTATCCCGCCGCCGCCTGACCCAGAAACTCCGTGATTTTACGTCCTCTATCAAGCAGAGAGAATTCTCCATGGTTGCTATTGTTTAAAACCTGTGGCTCCTGATTAAAAAATCACGAGCATGCCGATAGCAGAGCTGAGCCCTCACTTTAAGGAGCTGAGGATCGAGCATCTGATGCTCATGCAGGAGGCAGGGGTTTCCCCAGAACCGAGGGGTTCAGGCGCTGGACGGCTCAGCAGAGCCAGACCACGTGTGCCCCACGGCACACTGCAGTGAACCACAGAGCAATGACTCTCTTTGAAACAGAACCATGAGGAGGAGGCAGAAGCTTCCTAACTCAGTCTTTCCTGGAATCCAACTTAAAAAGAGTCCTGCCCGGCCTGCACCCACTGTCAGCGCACTCCCATGCGTGCACACAGGGGTAGACGGTCATGGCTTCTGCACTGGAGCACTGACGCCTTGCAGAGGAGCGACTGAGCTCACAGACCCACTTGGAGACATTAAACGTTGGCTTGGGCAGAGAATGAATCAGGAGCTCCTGACCACCCCAGTCTGATTCCCCAAACCTCTGAGAGTAGGCATTTGTGCTGACTGGCAGTACTCGGAGGGCTGACATCTGTTGCCTGCAAGGATTGGCGGGGAAGCTGGACACAGTCATGGCAAGTCTAATGCTGGTAAATGGTGCAGAATCAATCATGAAGTCCAGTTTTGATACAGCTATAAAACCTCATATTCCTGACTGAGGAAGCCAGAGGTAAATGGCCTCTTTCTTACCCTGAAGTTATTTCTTTTAGCTGGTAAACCAGAGACCACACGAGAAAGAGAAGAAAAGGTTTTCTTGGAGGTCTTTCTGGTGTGCAAGGCCTGCCTAGACAAAATGTGGTTCAGACTCAGCCAAAAATATTCATAGAAGACACATTTGGGATCATTTGTTTTTTTCCTGCCTTTTTTGGGGAAAAAAAAAGAATTGCTTTGTTTTGTGAATATATGTACATATTAGGTATAAAAAACATGTAGGTTTCGGTTTGTGTTCAAAGACTTTCAGTGAAACTGCGATAGTCCAGATTGCCCTGTGTTGTTTTTCAAGGAAACACTCAGTACAGTCACGTGGCCTGTGCAGGGTGATATCGTAGGGGCCTGGCGTGATAAAGGCCAATACCACCGCGCACCCCCACCCCGCTGGCGTCTCTGTCCTTCCCACGGGCCCTGCCCGCCTGACTCAGACAAGGGCCAGCCTCGGTTCTGGCTGGAAAGAAGTCAGCCGTTCCCTTCCCACGTAGTCCTCCTGCACATCTTCCTTCTGTCTTTCCTGTCTTCTGTGCTGTTCTCAGTTTCCCATTGTTCTAATCACCCCTCTCTTCTCTTCCCTGGAGCTCTGGCTCTCCAGGTCCTCCTCTGGCCTCCTCACTTTGGTTTAACTCCCTTGCCTGCACTTGCCTGGTTCTCACATTTCATCCCACACAGAGCACCTGATGGCCTTCCAGCCAGCATCAGGGAGCAGCGCAGGGGTGCGAAACCCTGGGAAAGTGAACGGAAGCTCCCGGGGAGCTGCCTGACATGCACCTTTGCAGATCTTCAAAGACGCTCGCCAGTGATGCCAGGACGAAACACTTCGCAAACTTCCCTTCCAAGAACAAACCTTCACCAGACTTACTACCTTTAGTTAAAAAGCCAGTATTTTAACTTTTTCTACCTATTGATTTTCTATCTGTCGATAACCTCTTATCAGGACAGTGTCCTGAGCAGTACAGAAAAATCTGTACTTATACAGGAAATGATAGAAATTGTAGAATTTTCTGAGAAATAGGAAAATCTATATATTGGCGAAAGCTGCTGTGTGAGTTTCCCGGGGCTGCTGTCACAAATGAACACAAACTCACAGGCTGAACACAGGTTCGTTATTTCACAGTCTGTGGGTTAGAGTCCAACGCGGTGTCCACCCAGCGATAGCCGGGCTCCTTCCGGCAGCTCTGGGGAGATGCCGTTTCTCTACCCTTCCAGCCTCCAGGACCCCCTTGCGGGTCCCTCCCCATCCTCACAGCCACAGGCAGACCCGCCTGCCCCATCCTTCCCTCGTTCCGTCTCCCTTGGCCTCTCTCTTCTGCAAGCTTCCATGGAAGGGTCCTTGAGGTTACATGGGGTACACCCAGATGATCTGGGACAGCCTGCCTATTTTAAGGTGGGCTGAGTAGCTACCTCCTTTCCCTGAAGCTTTAATCCCTCATCGTGGAGCATTATGCAGTCACGGGGCCCAGGATGGGAACGAGGATGTTTTTGAGGGACTATGACTCTGCCTAGCACAGTTGGTATAAATCTTAGATTATGCTGAAATGAATTCCTTTTCATGACCATCATATGAACCAAACTCATCATATAATGTTTGAAAAGATCACTGTAGCTTTAAATTATTTTGTGTGCTTGTAACATGTTAACATCTGCTAGGCTTTGTAATAACTCTTTCATCTTTAACCGTTCTCTAAAAATGTGTTTTCTAGCCTGTATTAGTTCTCTTTTTTTCTCTCCAAACAAGATAACAGTTGTTTAGCAGGAGAAGCTTTTCTCTGGGTCTCAATCTGCATGTCTCTAAAATGAGATTTTTAGACTTCCTGCCAATTTGTCATAAACATCAGAGTGATAAAATGTGGTCTCTGTCGCAAAGAAATTTGCAATATTTCAGGGGAGATAAGAGATCTCCCCAAATGTTGAGAAATTTTGGAAAATTGCTAATATTTTCATTTGACCTTCTCTTTATGGAAATATCAGTGTTTAATGGCGCGTAGTTCATATCCAATAATTTACCTACAAATGTTAGCCCAGGTCAGGACCTGCCCTTTCTAGGAAGGCCTGAGCCGTCGTTGGAGTGCGCGTCAGTGCAGGCCGGGGAGCGGAGGAACAGTGGGGCTTTCACCCGCTGCATTCATACATTGCTGCAGCAGCTGCGTGGTTACCGGGTTGTTGGGGAGTTTCGCAATTTCTAGTTCTTCCTAAGGAATTGTGCGGGATTCCATCTCACCGCCATGCAGTGTGACATTCGGGAACCAGACAAGCTGTGTGTTGGGTTAGAAGGCGCCCAGGGGAAGATCCACGGACAACACTTCACCTGGGGATTTAAAATCTACAATCAAGAAACCGTCTTGCGGCCCTCGAGATGCATACCTGGTTTTATGGCCAGAGTGGCGTCCGCACCTCCGACCTCCGTCGCTCTCTGTTGGCTCTCCCGCGATGAGTGCTTCCTCATCTCATGGAGGCCGTCCCTGGTTCCTAGGAGCCCTCCCTCTGCCCCCAGCCCCTTGGCCTCTTTTCCAGATTCTTCTCTGTAACCTGCTATGGTTTCTGCAGAGGCGCCCCACCTGCCTGCCATGGAGGGCCCTTCCTGCCTCCCCTCGGATCCCATCAGGACAGACCTGGAGCTTGTCAGTCACTTATGCCCTTTCCTGTCCTGCATCCGAGTCATCTGCTTGGGTCTCCAGCTACCCTGGGGATGTGGAGTGTTGGGGATGAGGACAGGGCTGCCTGACCCCAGCCGTCCTCAGGCTCCACCCCATGTCCCCGGGGCAGGCTGGGCCCTGTGGCTGTGCCCCCTCAGGTCCTGTGTCCCCAGGGCAGGCTGGGCTCTGTGACTGTGCCCCCTCAGGTCCTGTGTCCCCAGGGCAGGCTGGGCTCTGTGACTGTGCCCTCTCAGGTCCCATGTCCCCAAGGCTGGGCTCTGTGCCTGTGCCCCCCGGGCCCCGTGTCCCCAGGGCTGAGCTCTGTGGCTGTGCCCCCCGGCTCCCCTCCAGCACTGCATGGTGCTGTCATTGGCCTGTCAGGGCCGTGGTGCTGTTTGCTTTGAAACATGCCCATCAACAGCCTCTCTTAAAACTGCGGGGAACTGCCCAGGCTTTTGATGCCCCGACTGAAGGAACCCGCAGGCCTGCCTGAGCCTCATTCATTAACTTTTTCCACACTGTTTAGAAGCACAGAGAGACTCATCAGCTCAGTGGCAAGAGTTTCGTTTCTGAGCCTGAGAAGCATGTTTGTTGCTGCATCTGATTTCCTTCAATAAACATGAGAGCACGTGGTGGTGAGACAGGTCAGGGACTCCTGCTCTAAGCAGGGTCTGGAGAAGAGGTGACTGTCACACAGCACTGATGGCAATGCTCACGCTGCACACGCATGTCCTCAGCAGGTCCGTGTGTGTGCGTGTTCTCCTGTGCAAAGGGAGCCACCTTTTGAGGGCCCCATGGCTGTTTGCGCGGACGCCTTCTAGAGGAAAAGGCCCCTGGGGTCTGTGATGTGCATCTGAGGAACTGGGCTCCCCCGGGGCAGGGGTCCCAGGAGGTCATCTTCTCCCTCCTCTTTTTCTTTCTCTTCTCACTTTGCTCTCAAGGTCGGGGTACTGGGGGGTACAGCCATGTCTTCACGGCCCTGCTGTGGGGGCAACCTTGGGCAGAAGAGGCCGTGTGGGTGCTGGAGCCAGCTGTGGGTCCCACCCCATCGCCACCATCGAGTGACCACAGCAATCAGCACATACCCCGAAAGCACCTTGACCATCATTACCAGCAGAACACACTTGAGAGAGAGCTTAGCATCACAACACCCTCACCACGGAGGCGAACGGCTCCCGAGTGATCCCACGTGCGTGTGTGCAACATGTGTGCACATGAAACAGACAGGGAGAGAGACAGAGACAGAGACAGGCAGGGAGAGACAGAGATAGGGAGAGACAGAGAGAGACAAGAAGAGACAGAGAGACAGAGACAGATACAGAGAGTCAGACAGAGACAGAGTTAGGGAGAGACAGAGAGAGACAGGGATAGAGAGAGATGGGGAGAGACAGAGACAGACGGAGAGACAGAGAGACACAGAGAGAGACAGGGACAGGAAGAGATAGAGATAGACAGAGACAGGGGGAGACATCTAACTCTAAATGTGGCAGAGACTGGTGGGTGTGATCAGGGTCGGGGGGTGTAGGGGGGTGGCAAGCGGAGGTGCTGGGGTCTGTGTGGGAAGTGAATGACTTACTAAGTTCAAAGGCGGGAATGGAAAATCCCCTGTATAGAGAGGCCGCTGTTGACTTGCAGGTTGACAGCTGACTTCTCTTTCATCTGCCACAGCCCCTGTGAAGGGACCAGTCACCATTTTTTCACTGAAACTTGTGCAGGCAAATCATGGGGAGAGGAAATGGCTGTCTGGGGGTGAGGGGAGACTTGGAGAAAACCAGGCAGAGCTCTTGGGTTTTGAAGCATAGGGGAGCTTCCTAGGCTTTTCAGAGGAGGACCAGTGTGTTGTGGTTATTTCTGAGGAAGGACCATCTTCACCGGCTCATCCAGGATGGAGGGCGGAGGAGAAGCTCTCACGGCCAAGGGACTGAGGAGATGCTCGTGATGCAACCTCACGGTTCTGCCTCGAACTGAACTCGGGAGAGAGGAAAGAATCAATGATGACTGCAACATTTTGAGAGTGGAGAACCGAGGAAGAAGAAGGAATTGAAAGTAAAAAAGGGGGAAAAAAGATGATGAGTTCAGTTTTCCAAATGTCAGATTTCAAATCTGTGTGGGACGTGGCTGTCATTTCCTCCCAAAGTCATCGAAAGCAGGGTCGCCTGTGGTGGGCGCAACGTGAGGGCCGCACCCCAGCAGCACAAGAGCAGCCTGCTCAATGCCCTGTGACCTGCACAGCCACAGGGTTCCATTTCCTTCATGCTTTTTCTTTTTCTTTCCTTCCTTCCTTCTCTCCCTCCCTCCCTGTTTCCCTTCCCTCCCCTCCCTCCCTCCTTTCCTTCCTTCCTCTTTCTCTCTTTTCCTTCCCTTCCTTTCTTTTTCCTTCCTTCCTCCCCTCCTCTCCCCTCCCCTCCCCATCCCCTCTCCTCTCTTCTTTTCTTTCTTGGAGTCTCACTTTATCACCCAGGCTGGAGTACAATGACATGATATCTGCTCATTGCAACCTCCACCTCCTGGGGTCAAGCGATTCTCCTACCTCAGCCTCCTGAGTAGCTGGGATTACAGGCGCCTGCCACCATGCCCAGCTAATTTTTGTATTTTTAATAGAGATGGGGTTTCACCATCCTGGCCAGGCTGGTCTCGAACTCCTGACCTCGTGGTCCACCTGCCTTGGCTTCCCAAAGCACTGGGATTATCGGCGTGAGCCACCGCGCCTGGCCTCCTTCACATTTTTTCAAAAGTGAGAGCAGCCCCACGCACACTGGGAGCTCATTTGAGTACCTTCCTTGGTGCTTCGCCAGTGAAGGAGGGCTTGGGAGCCGCTTTGACCATCATTAAAATAGCATTTCAATCATAATACATCAAAATGTAGTAATATGAAAACTGAAAACTCCAGTGATGTTTCAAAGCAATGCGGTTTAAAAAAACCAATTCAATCCATTAACCAAAATAAACTTGGGGGAAACAACGCATTTTCTATGCTGGCAAGCAGATGTCCAAGACTGTGTCTGTTTGGGGTGAAAATGCAGGTTGCATCCTGCAGGAAGCCAGCATGGGGATGGGCTACTCACTCACCTCCCAGGGCAGCGAGGTAGCTGCTGACTCCAGCAGGCCTTGAAACCTCCCCTGCAAACGCAAGAGTATCGTCTCAGGCAGCGCGGCCGCCAGTGCCTCACTGTATCACCCCAAAGCGGGCGAGTTTCTAAACATTCAGCTGCTGGCACCAGCAGCAGAACGCACTACAAGGCTCCAGGCATTCGGATGCCTCCAGCCAGGCCAACACGCCCACCTTTCCCTGAGCTGCAGGGCAGCCCAGTCGTGGAGGTGGGAGCTCAGCTTTCTCCCTCCACAAGCAGGGACGTGGCTTCAGGAACGCGCTGGAGGAGATGAGGGGCCTCCGTGGTCTCAGCCCTCGCTTTGTGCATGGACTCTGGCCTTGGCACTGGGGCGTCTCCATCCTCCCGAGGGCAGTCGGAGGCTGGATGTCTTCAACAGGAGCACACGCAGGAGAGAGAGCTCAGACGTGCTTATGGCCAGGGTCCACGCGTGTCCTCCTGTGAGAGGGAGACTGAAAATCCAGGAGACAATGTCAAAGCGTTGTTTTCCAACACGTGGCCTGAGCGCCTTACGCTTTATGTAGATGAGAGATGGCACAGGCACGGGAAACGGCACAACCTGAAGTCAGCTCTGCAGCTTTCCAAGGTGTGAAAGCCTGGGGAGCCAGCAGAGACCCCACCACACCTCAGCGGTCCCAGTGTCCCTGGAAAAGGCCATTTCAGCTGAGCTAGGAAGGCTGAGAACAGTTTCCAAAGAGACTTGTGATTCTGGTCTCCATTTGTGTCCCAAAATCGAGTGAAATGAAGTATATTAATTTTTTTTTTTTTGAGATTTTGACAGACCCCAAGTCATAGTAGTTTAAAGAAGACAAAAACTTTATTGTCCTCCCCAATGTGAAACTATTTAAATTAGTTAGGATTAGTTTCAATGGTGAATGATAGAAAACCCCAAATAATAGAGGCCAAAACCCTTGCTATTCGGAGTGTGGTCAGCATTTCAGCAGGAGGTCATCTCAGTCGCAAACCCAGGCTCTCTGGTCAGAACCTGCATTTTGACAAGGTCTGCTGGTGACTTACAGGCATACTAAGCTTTGAAATAAAATGGGGGTTTACTTCTCTCTCATATTTAAGTCTAGAAATGATCTCCCAAAGCTCAGTATGTGCCCCGTGAAGTCAGCAAGCCAGAATTTTTTTTTTTCATCTTCCAACTTCATTCTGTGTGTCCTGTACTCACAGTCATCTCATGCTGCAGGGTGGCTGTGTGTGCTCCGTCCATCACACCCATATTTCAGGTAGGGACGGTTCCCGGAAGGTGCTCAGCACCTTGCCGACATCCTGCTGGCTGGCACCTTTGCACACGGCCATGTTAGCTGCGAGGACAATGCTTCTGCACGTTTTGGTTTCTTCCCTTTCCATCCTCCCACCCCTGACCATTTTTGCCTGGGAGCAAGTGCCTAATAAATCACCTGCTCAAATCTTTGATTCAGAGACAGTTTCTGAGAGAACCCAAGCTGAGACAACGAAATCAACACTACCACCCATTTAGTTGCCAGCTGGGTGGAGAGCGGGCTGTTCTTCCGAGACGCTTTTCAGCCTCTGAAGGCTCCTTTCCAGAAGGCCCTGTCTATTTGGGCTACTTGCTTCCAGAGCAATTGCATCTGGCTGGATAGCCGACGGGCGATAAGGCCTGTAAACCTTAAGCCACATCTTTAAAGATGAGGGCCCTGATGTTCCACAATGTGGGAAGTTGCTAGGGTCCAGCCAGTATGTTCTGGGAGCTGCCGGAATGAAGGTCAATTTGTTATTTTAGTTGACTGGCTTGTTTAAAAAAAAATCAAATAACAAGAAATAAGAAAAAACATGCAGTGGCTTTGAGGTAGAACAGAAAATCCAGTGAGCCCGCTCTGTGCCTCTGGCAGAAGAAACTGTGAAGATTTGCATTTAGAAAAACGCCTCCTCAACTTTGGTGGCACCTGATGGTTCATGGTTCCTAAAATTAGAAAATGCTAGAGCCTTGGTTCTTTCTTTCTTTTTTCTTTTCTTTCTTTCTTTTTTTTTTTTGACAGAATCTCGCTCTGTCACCAGGCTGGAGTGCAGTGGCGTGATCTTGGCTCACTGCAACCACCACCTCCTGGGTTCAAGTGATTCTCCTGCCTCAGCCTCCGGAGTAGCTGAGACTATGGGCGCCCACCACCATGCCTGGCTGATTTTTGTATTTTTAGTAGAGATGGGGTTTCACCATGTTGGCCAGGATGGTCTCGATCTCTTGACTTCATGAGCCACCCGCCTCGGCCTCCCAAAGTGCTGGGATTACAGGCGAAAGCCACCGCACGAGCCTTGGTTCTGTGTGAGTATTTCGGCGACAATTCGACAAACATCCCACAGCCCCATTTTGAAGCCTGGCATTGTGTTGGCTGCGATGAATTCTGGGGGTGGAGGTGGCTAGCGAGAGAGAGTTGGGAGTCTTGTTTTGTTTTGTGTGTCCTGGAGGAGTTTAGGGTTCTGTGGGGTAATATGTGCTTGCAGGTGCAGCAGGAGTAGCTTTCCCATTTCTCATGGCAGTTCAGTCCCCGAGCAGATGGGAGAGGTGAAATAGAAACACACATTACAGCTTTCTTAAGTGCACGGGGACCGTGACACATTGCTTTGATGAACGGTGATGGAGTCACACATGGGGAAATTCAACATGGACACACCAGTCTCAGTATTGCGACATCTGCGTTGTATGGGAGCTAATGGCTTTGAATGAGCCCATATTCATTTTTCTAGCAATTTTGATATTGACATAAAGAGAGAATGTGTGTGGACGGAGGAGGCTGCCCTGCACAGACTCTGGGTGTACTTTTGCCGGTGACATTATGTTCCAGAGTCATTTTGCTTGTTCGGTTTTTCTGAAAGGAAAACATCCCCACAGTTTTGGGGACTGCTGTTTCTCTCATGCCACGTGTGAAGATCTGTGGGGTCCACAGTCTGCGACTGTGCTGTCCAGCATCAATTCCATTCACACTGGTTCTTACTTTCAAAGTCTATTCTGTTATAGGGAGAAGACTGCACATACAATGGAGCTCGGCCTGGAAAACCTTCCGCCCGGAGGGGTCGCCTTCCTAGAGGTGTGACGTTGCCCTCCGTTTTGAACAGGCTGTAAGCCATTTTGTCATTTGGATTTTCTGGATGCAAACAGCAGAAGCCGCTGGCCAATCACCAAAGGGAGCGTGCTGTTATGATATCAGGGCCAGGAGCTGCAGCAATGTGGGCTGACAGAAGAGAGCTAACGCACTTTTGGAGGTGAGGAGCTGGGCGCTATGCTGGAGACAGCTGGGCAGAAGCAGTTAGCGGGGTGTTTCCTTGTGTCCTTAGCTCAGGAGTCACAGTTTCAGGAGTGAGCATCCCAGAGGTCAGGGTTCATTCACATGCCACCTCCCTTCTAACTGTGTCATTGGGGAGAAGCCTGTCTGGACCCTCTGGCTCCTGTGGCAAGAAATGATCCCATCAAGTCATCCAAGGGCCTGGAAGGAGGCTCCCAAGGAAAGCAGGAGGGGTGGGTGCTGAGCAGCGTCCAGCAGCAAAGATAGGCTCCAGCCCCTGCAGGTGTGGCTGCACCATCCCAGGGAACGTGACTCTGCAAGCACTGGTGCTGTTCTCATTACAGGCGGGGTTGGTTTCACTGGACAGGTAGCACTTCCTCACCTCTCGCCCTCTGGATCGAAAGCAGGCGCTTTGGAGGGCAGATCACATGGGTGTGCCGTCTGGTTGCTGGGTCCACGTGGGTTCTCAGTCGTGACCTGGCTTGCAAGCTCTTTCCACAGTCAGATAAGTGAAGCCGTCGGGGAAGTAGCCTCAAACTCTTACAAATGAGTGTGTGATAATGACACACAGGGGACCCTTCTAAGACCTCCACTAGGCGTTATCAGTGACTGTGCTCATGAGCGCCGACCTCTGCTAGGCGTTTTCAGTGACTATGCTCATGAGCGCCGACCTCCGCTAGGCGTTATCAGTGACTGTGTCATGAGTGCGGACCTCCGCTAGGCGTTATCAGTGACTGTGTCATGAGCGCGGACCTCCGCTAGGTGTTATCAGTGACTGTGTCATGAGCGCGGACCTCCGCTAGGCCCATGTCAGTGACTGTGTCATGAGCCATGGCTCCGATAGGCATGATGTGACTGTGTAATGAGCAGCCGACTCAGCCTGGGCGTTATCAGTGACTCGTGTCATGAGTGCGGACCTCCCCTAGTGTTATCGAGTGGATGGTCATGAGTGGCGGAATACGCCTAGGCATATCAGTGACTGTGTCATGAGCGCGGACCTCGGCTTGGGGATATCAGTGACTGTGTCATGAGCACGGACCTCGGCTTGGGGATATCAGTGACTGTGGTCATGAGTGCGGACTTTCGCCAGCCAGCTTCTGAGGAGTGGGGTCTTTCTTCGCTCTGCTTCTCCCAGGTGACCATCTTGTGAAGACAATACATTCTTTACACACAAGTTCTGTGTGTGTGCGTGTGTGTGTGTTCCACACACAGGACCAAAGTTGAGATAGGCGCCCATTCTCTTGGTCCCACTCATGGCCCCAGTCGGCTGTCAGAAGTGGGTATTCTCCACATGTACCCACCACGTCAGGGCACAGTGCTCACATTTCACACCTCAGCAGGTGCCTTGATGTTGACCGGAGGCCCCAAAATCATCTCTTTCTGTGACTTCCAGATCTTAGATTCCCAGGAACTGGGAAACGGCAGTTAGTATCTTTTGGGTCCAAGAAACTTTGTCAGAGCCCTTGTGGGAGAACCATAGATTCTCACTGGATAAAGGGAAGAGTCTCGTGTTGGAGGAACTGCCTGTCTCCCCACATTCTCAGGTTTCTGGAGAGCAGCTGAAAGCCATCTGGGTGGAGGTTAAGAGCTCCAACCGTGTAGCTTTGACGTATCGGGCAAGTTGCTTAAGCTCTTTAATGCCGTTTCCTCATTTATTGTGTGAGGCCAAAAATACCCATTCCCTAAAGTTGTGAGGATTAAAAACAGTAATGAAAAGTGAGTGGCAAGTGCTGAGTACATAGTCAAGTACCTGATACTTTTTAGTGTAAGGTAAGTAGCAAGAAAGCATGAAATTTATTTCCATTGACTCTGACTACATGCCGTAAACCATCTACGCACAGAGCACTGTACTGGGTGCCATGAATGACAGAATAAGAGTAACAGGTGCATGAAAAACTTAGAAGACAACTGGGACAGAGCTAGGTTGCAGAAGACTTAAAACGTTTATGTATTTACCTTTTAATGGACACATTGTACATGTTTATGGGGTATGTTTTGTTGTTTCCATGCATATGTGTGTTGTGTAATGATCCAGTCAGGGTAGTGTGTGTGCCCATTGCCTCAAGCATGGACCATTATGTGTATCATGCATCATCCTGTATCATGCATGTACCATCATCATGCATCATTATGCATCATCATGCATGTACCATTATGTATCACCTCGAATGCTGTACCATCAATCATGCATGTATCATTATGTATCATCCATGCATGTATCCATTATGTATCACCTCATGCATGTACCATCATCATGCATCATTATCATGCATACATCATGCATGTATCATTATGGCATCATTGCATGTATTCTGAATGTATCACCTATACATGGTATTATGTATCACCTTGTGCATGTAATTATCATGCATCACCTCAGGCATGTATCATGCATGTACCATCATCATGTCTCATTATGCATCATTGTGCATGTATCACCATGTATCATGTATGTGTCATGCACCACCCCATGTGTGTATCATTTCTTTGTGGCGAGAACACTCAGAAGCCTCTCTTCTCACTATCTTGTCATATACGTTATTTTATTGTTAACCGAAGTCAGCCTATTGTGCAATAGAACAATCTCTCCTCATCCCCTATCCTCATCCTCCCCTCCCAAGCTTCCATAACCACTGTTTACTCTCTGCTCCTAGGAGATCAACTTGAATTTTTTTTTTATTTTTGGATTTTACATACAAGAAATCCAAAATCCATCCAGGAAATCCATACAAGAGCTCCATACGAGATCACTCAGTACTTGCCTCTCTGTACCTGGCTTATTTCGCTTAACATGATGTCCACCAAGCTCATCCATATTGTCACAGATGCCGGGATTTCATTTTTTTCATGGGAGAATAGTATTCCATTGTGTATCTACACCACATCTTCTTTATTCATTCTCCGTTGTTGGGCACCAAGGGCGATTCCATACCTTGGCGATTATGAACAGTGCTGCGATAAGTGTGGGGGTGCCGATGTCCCCTCAACCCACAGATTTCCTGTCACCTGGGTCTTTACCCAGCAGTGGGTTGCTGAGTCCCATGGTAGTTCTATTTGTGTTTTTTTGAGGAACCTCTCTGCTGTTTTCCTGAGTGGCCGTACAGAGCTATAGAACTTTAGGCCTATGAGAGATAAGCCCTCCAGTACACACGCCATTTTCAGAAGAGCAAACTGGAGCCCAGGAAGGTCGGGTGCCTTGACCAAGGCAGGCAGAGTGTGAAAGAGGAGCTGTTAGAACCGCAACTGGTTTTCCTTTCCAGCCTCTTTTGTGAAATTGGATGCCAAGGTCATATAGGAAGCACTATGGATTATGTAGTAGGTGCTGTGTGCCATACAGTAAGATTACGTTGTAAATAGCAGGCACTATGTATTGTATATTAGCATGATGCACTAGGTCCTGTTTTCTGGGAGCCTGGCATCTGGCAGCTTCAAAGAACTTACAAGGTCCACAGGAAGAAATCTGGGACAGCCCAGGGAGCATCACTGAAAGAATTGGCCTGGAATGGAAGCCCCACAGCTCACCTGGGGGCAGCAGGGGGAGGATAGGGTGAGGAGGGAGAGGACCAGGGAAGCACGGGGAGGACCGGGGGTGCAGGAAGAGCACTGGGGGTGCACAGGAGAGCAGGGTGCAAGGAAGTCAGCGGGGATGGCAAGTCCTGGGAGAGGGGAGGAGGGGAGGCAGGCCGCCGGCCACCCTGACTTCAGCCAGGAGACCCATTTCGGAGGCTCCAAGGGTTTTGGAGATTCTGAGTTTGTGGAGATTTTGCAGCCACAGTGGGAAGCCCATACCTGTGCTGGATGCGCAGATGGAGGGGGCACCTGGGGGATTGCGTTCCTCTCCCCAGGGCCTGTGGGACAGTGGCTGCTTGTCTCACAGGTGTGTATTGGGGTTTTCACTACCTGCCAGGACTTTGCCGCCCACGGCCCGTGTCATACATTTCATGTAACCTGTAGGTGTACAGGCCTCATTTTCAGACCAAGACGAACTAATATCAGAAAGTGTCTTGTTGGAGGTCACGGCTGGAGCCGGTTGGTCAGGCTCAGACTCAGGCTGGCTTCCCTCCGTGTGACGAATGGCTCCCATGTCACCTTTCCCTGACTATCAGGAGCTCCCAAAGGCCAAGGGTGGGATGGCTGCCTGGACAATTCAGACCTAAAGAAGGGCTCCTGGCCTCTTCCCCGAGAGCCTCCAAGCTGACTGCTCTCTTCCTGGTCAGCAGCTCATGACCCCCGGTGGCTTTGAGCTGGGACTTGACTGAAACCCCTGGGACTGGCCCTCCAGCCACCCTGACCTCAGGGGGTTGAGGTGCTCACTGGGCCCGTGCTCAGGAGACTCCGTGCCGGCTGGAACGCCGGGAAATCCTCTATCTGAAGCTTTGACCCAGGTAGGAGCCTGGAGAGGTGATGTCCTGGCAGGCCTCTCCCGCAAACCCCAGAATCAGAAGTGGCCACACCGGGTCTAGTGCCCGCGGCAGCAGCGGGAGCCATTTCCAGGGGCAGCTTTGGGGGTTATCTCCACTGTAATTGTCCTTCAAGTCTTAAAAAGACCCCTGAGTAGGAGAGAAAAAGTATCTTCAAAGAAAACTCCCTTCATCTTAAAGAAAGTGAAGTGTCTGTGCCAGCCTTGTGCTCATCGCATTGCAGTAGAATTTTAGGCTCCGTCACTCTTATGACATCATTCGATTGGCATCGATATTTTGAAAATATTGATTTTTCCTAATTGTAAGTGTAAAATGTATTAATTATAGAAACGTCGTCCACAAGCCTCTCACTCAGAGAGAGGCCCCGATAACTGTTTCTCTCCATGGAGTACCTTCCACTGTCCCGTTTTCCCACCCCACCACGAGGCCTGACGCTTTCCTCTGTCATGAACGGCTCTGATACAACGTGAAATGGAATTCCATCTCACACAAGCACCGTGATCACTCACCCCTCACTCCTCAATGCCTGTGTGTCATCGAGCACCTCACCTGTGCTGTGTATTTCTCTTTAGGGTCACAAAGTAATTGCTCTGTAATCTCTGTGGGCAAGGAGATTTCTCCCAAGTTTGATTGGTTTTTCTGTTTTCTTAGGATAGAAATTTCTCTAGCAGTCATTGTACTATTGAAAACACAAATAAGTCTCACTTCATACACTAGAAAACTTCATAATATAAGGTTTATGTTTGCCATGTGAGGAAACAAAATGTCTTAAATGCGTTCCCGTATCCTAAGAACAATGGCATGAAACGGTCGAGGAAAAGTTCCTTCCGATAGTAAAAAAATTCACCCCCTTATTAAACCAACGATGAAGTTGCACCAGATTAGGGTTTAGTTCCAAAACTCTGTGCTTGTAGATATTTGGTCCGTTAGGATTTCCTGGTGGGAGACACACGCACATAAGTCTCTTGATGGTGGGGCTCCGGTTCCCTGGCCGAGACCACGTGTGTGTCTTCAGGCAGATGCATCCTCTGCAAGTGTCTGATGACCACAGTGAGGTGGGTGTGTTGATAATAATCTACTGTCATAGACACCTTACCTCATTACGCTGAACCAGGAAGGGCACAATTGATATTCTCAGGTTTTTTAATCCGTTAAGAAGAAAAGATAATTAAAAAACTCTTTTCACTCAAGAAGCATACGATAGAATCTGATCATACAAACAAAGGGTATTCCACTGATTTGAAAATTACAGGTTGAATCCCTGAGACAAGTATCTTCCCTGCTTTCAGGTAAATCACTGTCTACAGGTGAGATAACCATGTATAAAATTACATCAAATTGTGTTGTGGTGTGTTTTGATCTCCTTTATCTACACCACTATTGACACGATATTAGCTAATCATAACAACCATTATTTATTAGTGACTATTATATATCAGACATTTTACACACTTTATTTCTAGTCTTCCAGAAACCCTGCATGAGAGCTGCTCTATTTTTTTTTCCAGAAGAAGTTTCTCTCTTGTTGCAGTAAGGGCTACAGTAAAATGGCACGATCTCGGCTCACTGCAACCTCTGCCTCCTGGGTTCAAGTGATTCTCCTGCCTCAGCCTCCCAAATAGCTGAGATTACAGATGCCACTACACCTGACTAATTTTGTATTTTTAGTGGAGACAGGGTTGCACCATGTTGGCCAGGCTGGTCTCTAACTCCCAACCTCAGGTGATCCGCCCACCTTGGCCTCCCAAAGTTCTGGGATTACAAGCGTGAGCCACCGCGCCCAGCAACCGAGCTGCTGCTATTCTTATGTGATAGATGGGAAAGCACATTGGAGGCACTGGTTGGTTAGGTGGTGGGGCCAGGCCGCACATCCAGGCTGAATTTTCTCCACGTGGCTGTGGGAATCCCACCACCTGCAGCGCCTCCCAGAGGATGGCACGCACTGTCCAGGCGCTAGTAAGTGCTTTTAGGTACAGCTTGCTGTGTTCTGTATCCATATGACCAAATTAAGCATTCAGTTTTAATTAAACTGATAAGAGGTGTCATTGGATATGATTAGAAAAGTGTGGCATGTTCTGACACCTAACGGTTTTAAGTATTTTCATCTGCTACGTGGCTTACGTGTGCCATGATGGCAGGACCCAGTGAATTCGGTTCCCGCTGGGCAGAGGGCTGGCTCTCAGGGTCCCAGCGGGGGTGGAGGTGTGCACAGGTGGCCTTGGCATGTCCTCAGCCTTCCCTGTGGGCTGTGGGCTGCAGGCTGGGCTGTGCCTGTATGTGGGCAGCTTACCCAGGGCTCCCTGGTATGACTTCCTTTGATGCCCGTAGCAGCCCTGTGGGGCGGCTGGAGGTAAAGTTTGTGTTGCAGGAGGAACTGATGCACCTTCCTTTTCTTTCGGCTTTGTAGTGCTTTCTTCATTCATTCATGAGCCCTCAAAATAGAATTTGAGGGCTTACTTTTTACTAGGTATATCACAACATCTCCTAGCTCGGAAGGGCCGGGGCAGCAGGGGAAGGAAAGTTGTGGAGATTGGAGTCTGAGTGACCCATGGTGGGGCACAGGGAGAGGCGGTCCCTGGACGCAGCTGGGCAGCCCTTGGTGCCTGGCCAGGCCCCACAGTGGCCACCCCATACCCCTCCCAGTGCCTTCACCACCACAGCCCCATACCCTGCTGTACTCCCAGCATGACCTTGGGAGGCTGAGTGAGCACCTGAGTGGGAAGAGGGGGCTTCCGAGACCATCCACATCCCACAACTCCAGGGACGTGTCCGACGTTTCTGTGGGGGAGTCGTGTTTTCTTGTGCTGTCTAAGCCACTGCTGTTCCATCGTCTGCTAAAGCAGCTGAATGGTTTCCCAAACAGAGTGAAAGAACACTTGGCTAAACGTGCTTTGCTGAGGAATTCCTGCCCCTCCTACACTCCCCCCACCCCCGATGACACCTGGAATTGAGAGGGAGCCCTGGAGCCGCCCCTTGGCTGGTCAGGATGGGCTGTTGGTTGCCCGTAAGCAGCCACACCCCTGTCCTTGGCCTCTGAGCTGTGTGAGGACGGCTCACACCAGCAATGCCGAGATTGGCTCAGGGAGTCCGAGTGCACATTCTATTTTGGGGAATTCTATCCACCGAAATTTACTGGCTTATGCAAGAAGCCATGATTTTCACTTTCTTTTATTTAATGATACATAATGTCCATGTGAACTAGGCAGCTTCCGGGGGCTCCAGAAGAGAGCAGTGGTGTTCGGATCTTCTGTTTCATCCTGAGCTGGCAGCAAGGGGCTCCCAGGAGGAGTCGAGTTTGACACCCCCACTCCTTGCCCAGCGGCCAAACTCGCCCCTTCCCCAAAAGTGCAGGGCCCTGAGGTCTCTCGCCTCACGACACGTCTAGGCGGCAGGCACCACTGGAGCTGCCATGATCCACAGGTGAACTAGCAAGCTTGAGGGAGTCTAATGCTTTTCTGAAATGACAGCCAGAAAGTGGCAGGGCTCTTTCGTTCCAAAGCCCTCTCCCCTCACTCCACACGGAGCTGGCTGCATGCGGGGCTTGGAGTTCCAGGAGACAGGGAGGAGGCACTAATGTCTTCACTTGCAAAAAACTCATGCTCAGCATAAAAGTCTTAACGCGGGAAGCCAGCAGGCATGGCGAGATGGTGTGTGGCCTCATGCACATCTGTGTGGTGTAGGGAACACTGTTTGGGGGCATCTCCAAGAAAAATGAGTAGGGCCAGGGCTGATGGAGGCCGGGGTCAGGTGGGCCCTGGAGGGATGGGCAAGCACACGCGAGTGGTGATCAAGTCGCCTTCAGGAAGCCGTGAGAAGGGTTCAGGGAAGCTGATGAAAGGCCCAGATCTGGGCATCACCAGTGCATGGAGGGCTGAGTGGGTAGGAGAGGCCTGAAGAGCAAAGAGCACTCAGAGCCTGGAGAGCAACCGGCCCAGGGGATGTCCAAGAGACTGGCACGGAGGGGGCTGGTACCCGAGCCTGATCACATAGCTCCTGCCTCTGCTCCCTTCTGAGGCTCTCATATGCTAAATCTAGCGCACACACACATACGCACACACACGTACACATGCATGCATATGAAACACAGCACACACATGCAGATGCATACTCACAATACACAGGTACACAGTGCACACATGCACACAGCACACACACACATGCATACACACAATACATGTGCACACATGTGCACACTCGTGTACACACTCCCCACAGAGTTCTGACTGGAAATGCTCAGGCAGGAGCAGCGTTGGAAGGAGGCCCCTGGCGGGCATGGAGACGGGACATAACCCACACTAGCCCAGGACACCATCAGCTCCTTTACTCCAGGCTATTGCCCTCTGAAGAGCAGTGGCCCCCTCCCCGTGGGATCCCTCACGTCCTCCTCCTCCCCTCTGTCTGAGACCCGCCAGCCCACCCTTGTATTCCTGGGGTCTCTTCCCTTTCCTCTCACTTGGAGCCATGCACTGTCCCCCTGCCCAGACATCCGTGTCCACACTGCTCACCACCCCACCAGTGGTGAGAGCTTACCTGGGATCTTCCCCTTGCAAGAAAGAAGAGAAGGAATAAATACTTATTTTTCCTTCTCAGGGACAGTAATAATGGTCATTTTCTTTTCCTTTTCTTCTTAAACATCTCATTATGGAAATGTTCAAACACCTGCAAAGTAGAACAGAATGAGCCCCAATGCCGTCATCTCTGGGCTGTCTCCTTTGATCTGGTCCCCGCCCGCCCTCCTACATCCCACGCTGACTCCTTTGAGGCAAACATTGGATGACATCTGGGCGCTGGATTCTGAAACGTGAGTATGAAGGAGACGGGCGTGTGGCTGCTAAGTCTGCTCAGGAATCGTAGCCTTCGGGGAACCGATCGCTATTTTGAAATGTCAGAACATGCGGACAGGGAAGAACTTAGTCGAAGTTTTGCTGCGACGAGGGCGCGTCCTCAGGAAGAGGCTTGTGCGGCATCACCCTCAGCCTCTCATGAGGTGGTGTTGGTCGCGCGGCTCTTGGTTATTCCATAAAATCTTAGGGTCTTGTGACGTGTTGGTTGTTTTTTCATATGTATGACTAAGCCTAGCAGGCCAGGCCCCTGGGACGCCGATTTACAGGCTGTGTCCTCCCAGTGACAGCGCCCAGCTCCGGTTTCCTCCATCCTGCAGTAAGAGCTGTTAACAACACAGAGCTCACTGCACACAGCGGCAGAGGGAGCGGCTCCCCTCCCGCCTCTCGGGCTCTCCTCGCCTGTTTCCTGCACCAGAGAGTGAGCTACGGGGCGGCCTGGCCTTGTCCTCTCGTTCCCTCAGCCGCTGGCACAGTGCCTCGTAGGCAGTAGGTGCTTAATAGATGTTCAACTAAACTCCTTTCAAGCTACATAAAGTACCCGTATTTGGCATCGTGAAACTGCATGAGCGATTTGGCTTGTGTTGGTTGAGTGAGAAAAAGCAGCTCCCGGGGCCTCTGGTTGGTGATCAGCTTCAGCCTTGGGCGTGTCTGCGCCTCCCTCTCCCGCCTGCCCCCACACCTGTGAGACCGTAGGTCATGCTTTGGCCAGGCCTGGCAGGGAATTTCTGAATCTACTTTGCGTTCTTTTGAAAAAATGATCTGGTGTGGAGTTAGCTGTCGAGGGAAGCCAGGAGGTTTGTGTGCGATGCTGGAGGGATCGGGAGGGCCGGGCAGTCCCAGGGTGACGTGGGGCCCTGAGTCCCAGGCCCTGAGCCCGTGGGCACGAGGGGCAGGTCGACTGGGAGCAGTTGCACTGCACCAGATGCTGCGACTCTTAGATGCCAACGTGCCCTCGAGCCCTGTTTAATTCCTCCTCCATCAGAGGGCACGGGGCAGGACACAGAAGCTTCGACAGCGACTGGCTGTGTGCAGGGGCCTCAAGGACAGAACATGTCGCTGGAACAGCGTGCAGAACCAGCCAGGGCATGGCACACCTATAGAACTGCACAGGATCCACTCGCAGGCTGGGACACATGCTTGCTCTGGTGCTGACTTTGTGTCCAGGCACAGAATTGAGCCCATTCCCAACCCAGTGAGTGGGTCCCTGTTGTGTTCACCTGAATAATTTGAAATGAAGCACAGGTGGAGGTAGCGTCCCGGGTCTCACCAGTCAAAGGTGCACGTGAACACAGGGCCTGGGCTCCACCTGCCGTCCTCAGCGGCCCACGCACACAGGAGGTGTTCAGAGTGTGACGACAGCTGGGGTTTGTTTGTTTGTTTGTTTTATTGAGACACAAGGTCTCAAGGTCTCACTCCGTTGCCCAGGCTGGAGTGCAGAAGCATGATCACAGCTCACTGCAGCTTCAACCTCCCAGGCCCAAGCGATTCTCCCACCTCAGCCTCCTGAGTAGCTGAGACCACAGGCATGCTACCACCACACCTGGTTAATTTTTGTATTTTTGTTTTGTGGAGACAGGATCTTGCTATGTTGGCCAGGCTGGCCTCAAACTCCTGGTCTCAAGTGATCCTCCCACCTTGGCCACCCAAAGTGTTGGGATTGCAGGTGAGAGCCACCACCCCAGGTCCTGATATTTTTGATATTGTGTGAATACTGAAAGGATAAAAAGCTCCTACCGAGTTGACCATGAGACTGTCTCCTTCACTGTCCAGAGAGGAGTGCTGGGGCCCGCAATGCTCAGGGGCAGTGGATGAGAACGTGGACAGTCACTTTCCCTGTGCTTGACTTCTCAAGCAACCATCTCATACCGCAGGGATAGAGCTGTGGGCTCGTGGTCTGTGGAGAAGCCATGTCCTCAGGACAGAGATGGGTGTATGTGGTCTATGGAGAGACCCCACATCCTCAGGACAGAGCTGTGTGCACGTGGTCTACAAACGGGCCATGCCGTCAAGACAGAGCTGTGTGCACGTGGTCTGTGGAGGGGTCATGTCCTCAGGACAGAGCTGTGTGCTTGTAGTCTATGGAGGGGCCACGTCCTCAGGACAGAGATGGGTGTGTGTGGTCTATGGAGGGGCCACGTCCTCAGGACAGAGCTGTGTGCTTGTAGTCTATGGAGGGGCCACGTCCTCAGGACAGAGCTGTGTGCATGTGGTCTATGGAGGGGCCATGTCCTCAGGGCAGAGATGGGTGTATGTGGTCTAGGGAGGGGCCACATCCTCAGGACGGAGCTGTGTGCTTGTGGTCCTCTCCTTACCATTCTGTACTCCAGCCCCCTGATTCCACACAGCATCCCCTTCCCATCACTCCATACCAAGCCCACTTCTTGACAGAGCCAAATGTTCCATCCATGAAGATTCATGAGGTCGCTTCGGTGCATGAGGCACATTCTCCTGTGGTCCTGACCTCTGAGCAGTGGGAACACCTTTCCATGTGGAGGTTCTCAGCGACCTCAGTTTTGGGTTTCGTCAAGCAATGTGTAATCCTCACAGGCCTGCGGATGGCGGCTGCTCTGGGGTCCTCTGTATTTGTGCTGTTGGTTGTCCTCGGTCTCCTCCCAGCGTCGTCTCTGTTGATGAAAGGCTTTCTTTCGGGAAAGCTGGTCCTCTAAGGGCAGTGGCTTCCTGAAACCCTCCGGGGAGAGTGCATTTCTGTCATTGAGTGTAACTCAACTAATGGAACCAGATTTAATAGATTCAAAGCGGACGAAGGTGTGTCAGTCACAGAGTGGTGTGTCAGTCACAGAGCATAAGGACCACTGCTGTGGCCACTTTGTCCTTTAACCCCGTGCACACCTATCAGATTTTGAGAATCAGAGTGGATGGCGGTTACTTTCTGTGGCAACATGCACTTAGCTGAAACCCCTTACTAAGACGATCTATCATCAACTTCAGGTTTCATGCTTTAAAAATATTCTCAACAAGAGAGAAAAATGACATAGGAGACTTGGCTGTCTGGGGTGAGGGCAGGCTTGAAGAAAGACTGGGCAGATGTGTGGAGCCGTTATGTTTGGAGAGGTTACCAAGAAGCAGACCCCCCATTGCCAAGAATGAGGGCCTTTCCAGGCAGGAGGGGCTGCTCTGTGAGTGACAGCGAGGACCAAGCCCAGGAGCCACTTCTGGGGCCCACAAAGAGATGAGGCTGGAGACCTTTCTGTCCCTGGGCCATGAAGCCATCCCTCCCAACATTCTGATTCTCCATGCTCAGTGGCTCTGGCCAGGGACCACTGACCCACCTTGCAACTCTGATGCCTTTGAGGTTCGTCTTGAACCCTCTTTACACCTACAGTTCTTTTTCATTCTCTGCCCATAACCCTGACCCCTTGTTTTACCGTCTATGGGGTAAAGGCCCAAGAAATGAGATGCTCTTTAGGGGGCTGACATCCCACCCAGAGGAACAGCCCCACCTGCAGATGAGGGGAGGCATCAGAATCTCCTGGGGTGTTTTCAGAGCCCCCCCACCTCCACCTCTGCCCCCCCCCGAGACCCCCCCCCCCCC
>NW_016808212.1:487660-504120 GCF_001698545.2 Rhinopithecus bieti
CCCCCCCCCCCATCCTCCCTTGAGTGGAGAATCACTGTGGTTAACATGAAACACATAGACAAAAAAAAAAAAAAAAAAAAAAAAATGCAGGCACCCACAGCTTGGCCTGAGGGCGGTAGGGTGGGACTGGAGACGTGGGGTGGACAGAGCAACACCTCCAAATGCGGGCACCCACGGCCTGGCCTGAAGGGTGGTAGGGTGGGACTGGAGACGTGGGGTGGGTGACAGCAACACCTCCAAACAAGACGTCTTATCCCAGCCCCTCCGGCTGCAGCGTTGGAGCCCTGTGCTCAGCATGGCTGTAATTTTAGTCTATTTCCTGGGTGACAGTGAGAAATTAAAGTCTCTTCAGCCAGCACAGGGATGTCCCTTTCTGGGCCTGCTGTGCCCACAGTTAAGTCCCTGGAAAGCAGCAAAATGTGTCACGGAGAAAACACTCTACTGGATTCTGGGGCGCACAGTCCACACAGACTGACGTGGAGCTGCGGTGCGAACCCCTGAGATGTTTAGGGATCCCTTACACCCCAGTTCCCACCTGGCTTAGTATTCTACAGGAAATTACCAGCCACACCCATGCTCCGTGTATTATGGCAAATCTGGGAGAGGACTCAGAACATCTCAGATTTCATAACCCTTCAACCCCTCAAGCCTCCATCGGCAGCCCTGGGAAGCAGGAGGCTAAGGCTGCGTTCACACACTGGTGAGAAAACCGAGGCGCAAAGTCACGTACGCAGTGATTAGTGCATTTTATGCAGTTAACGAGAAGCGGGCTTAAGGCTTGAAGGGAGCTCTTTTCACTTCCGGCCCCGTGCTATTAGAACAAGTTCATTTACAGTAAATCTGTAAGGCTAATGTCGGGCTAGTAACTGCTGCTCAGGCAGAGGCCACTAGTTGATGTAACTGTTATAAAAAGGAAAAGGTTTTGTTTGTTTGTTTTGAGATGGAGTCTCACTCTGTCACCAGGCTGGAGTGCAGAGGCCGGATCTCGGCTCACTGCAACCTCTGCCTCCTGGGTTCAAACGATTCCTCTGCCTCAGCCTCGAGTAGCTGGGATTACAGGTGCATGCCACCGTGCCGGGCTAATTTTTTGTATTTTAGTATAGATTGGTTTCACCATGTTGGTCAGGCTGGTCTTGATCTCCTGACCTCGTGATCCGCCTGCCTCTGCCTCCCAAAGTGCTGGGATTCCAGGCGTGAGCCACCACGCCCAGCCAGGAAAAGGTTTTAGAGCCAATTGTGTCCCTTCTTTGGGGTGGGTGGACACGTTATATAGTCTTGAGACCCCCCCCAGAACTTTGCTTGATGAAAAAGGCCCAACAACCCAGGAAAGAACAATTTTACTTAATATTTTTATTCACTTAACAGAAACATTCACTTATCAGATATCACTGAAGTGCAATTTACAGAACTTAAAGGCAAATTAACATATGTAAATTCATATTTTAAGGTTTTGGATTTTTTTTTTTTACAAATATTACAAATGTACATCCATTGATACAATATTGCCATTCAATCATGCTTTTTTATATACATACCTTCAATTAGAATTACTATGTATTAAGTTCATTTTGCTTACAAAATGCTGAAAACTAATGGGGTGTGCTGGGAGAGATTTTTTTTACTGATGCATAAACTGCAGAGAGATAGAAATCTCGGGCCTGTGTGAAAAGAGGCCCTGGGACCCAGGTGATCTCGCCTTGGTGTTTAGGGGTTACTCATCCCTCCAACCTTGGCTTTAGGATGATGAGTTGGGAAATAAAGTGTTCCTCTCACCAGGGTTTGATCTGCCTACAGCTCCCGCAGGGGTGATATTGTTTCGTGCGCATCTCTAGAGGTTGGTGCGGTGGCTCATGCCTGTAATTCCAGCACTCTGGGAGGCCGAGGTGGGCAGATCACTTGAGGCCAGGAGTTCGAGACCAGCCTGGGCAACATGGCGAGACCCCATCCCTACTAAAAAGACAAAACTAGCCAGTCTCATAAGCTGGTCTCAAAAGAGTAAACAGATCTCTAGAGATGTGGCCACTAGTGTTCCTTCTGGTGGGAGGTCAGATCACGTGGACACATTTAGGAGAGTCCAAAAATGCCTGCAGTGACTCCCTGTGCACAAGGCGTCAGGAACCTAGCAGGGCTTCCCCAGCCTTGAGCATGAACCTGCTGCCTAGGAACCCGGCGAGGCTCTCTCAGCCCCATCATGAACCTGCCACATAGGAACCCAACGGGGCTCCCCCAGCCCCAGCATGAACCTGCTGCGTGGATCCCTCGGTGGGGATGGTGCCTAAGACGACCTCCTCCTGGGTGGGGGTCATGGCAGCAGAACAAAGGAGCCAGGAGCTTTGGGACAGGGACTAACAAGACAGCAAGTAAAGGAAGAGGCAGGGAGGAGAGAAAGGGGCAAGAACGGAAGTGAAGTGGCTGAGGGGAGAGTGAGCGGAAGGTGGTGCCAGTCACCTCTCAGGCTTGCCCGAAACGGCCTGAGAAGGAAGCTCCCTCTGTCTTCACCACATCTCTGGTCCCCTGTGGCCTCTGCTCCTGCCTCCTCACTTCCCCACCATCCTTCCTTCACTTTCTCAGATTCAAAATTTGGGAGAAGTTTGACAGGGGCCACCAGCAGCCCAGCGTTGCCAGAAACAGCCCTGTTCATACAGTGGTGAGGCCCGTGCCGCGTCCTCCAGCCGCCTGCCTAGCTCCACACGGTGGCAGAATACCAAAAGACCCTAAAATATCAGCGAGACGGGGTTGGTCTGTCCCTGCTAAGAGCTGCCTGGGGGTGCTACGGCCTCGCCTGCAACACAGAGCTTCTAACTTTCCACCTCCAACCGCGAGCTCTGCAAAAGCCGTAGGCGAGGACAGGCTTTGGAGGTGTGTGGGACGGCGGCTCCCTGATGTGGACTAGGGGCCTCTGCAGCCTCCCTGAGGGCCGCGGGAAGCCCACAGAGCCTCGCCGGGTTCTGTCGGGCATTACAAGAGGCGGCCTCAGCGATCCAACAGGAGTACATAAAAAGAAAGGCTCTCAGCTTCCCTTTGGTCTCCGTTAGAAATGGATACTTATTGCATTTTGGGCCAATTAGTCAGATTATTTTATTAGAATGGCTTCTTAAAAAAGGGCATATAAGTTTCCCTAAATTAAAAATGTCTACTTTATGTACATCTCAAATGTTTTTAATTGTTTTAAACAATATACTATAGACACATCTTGAAATTTATCATCTAAAAATAGGATTTCATCAAAATACTCTAACTATTCTGGGCATTGATATCCTCTGTATTTACTGTTTATGGCTCTCCAGATGTGGTAAACACTATATCAAAAAAAAAAGCATGTGACTTTGTTGATAAGAAAAGCTCCCTGTGAAAACAAAATGAGGTGGAGAAATATGAGCTGTGTGTTTCTTTGAAAAGTGGAGAAATATGAGCCGTGTGATTCTTTGAAAAGGAACCCAGCTTGACATTTCTGAGGAACAGGACTCATCACAAAGTCAGCATGGTGTGACAGATATATACAGATGTAAAGAGAATCGCAGGAATGGAAAGGAAACAATAGCTATCGACCCGCACATCCTTTCCTCGGCAAAAACAAAACCCACAGAAACCCTAACTCCATCCCTTGACATCATACACGGCTGCGAAACTGGGGCTGGAGGTGGACGGCAGAGCCTGCCTGGCTGCGTAGCTGTTCCCTGCACTCAGTCCTGCAAAAAGGCCGGAAACCACCAGACACTGACTTTTTGACTAAGAACCAGACATTGCTGATCTTCCCGATGGGAAAGCAGTGTGTGTTTTGGAGGCAGAGAAAGGTGGCGATGGTTTTATGAGGACTTTTATAGGGGGCCTAAGCAGGCATGAATATAGACCACAGAAAATCTGAAGCAAGGGGCTTGGTGGTGTCAGGTGGTGGGAAGTGGGGAGCCGGGCCGTGATTTTGAGGTGGACTTGGAGGGGCCGGCCTGACTTCATCAGCCCCCATTGTGTTGTGCCCAGCGTATTTTCAGGGTGACAGAAAGTGACCCATCCCCTACTTGTGTCTTGCCCCCTCACTTGGAGGGGGGTGCGTGGCCGCTCTTAAGACCAATTCAGCGGTCAAAACTGCAGGGCAGACCTGGCCTAAGAGTGGTGCTGGGATGTTCTGACCTGGACCCGAGGGCAAAATCCTCAGGCGTCAACACCAGCCCTTCTATCTCTGCAGAGGTGGCACAGCCCCTCCAGGCCCATCTGGGGCTGTGGGAATCCTGGGACCTGGCCCCTCCAGGCACACCTGGGGCTCTAGGAATTCTGGGACCTGGGTCTTCCAGGCACACTTGTGGCTGTGGGAATCCTGGGACCTGGGTCTTCCAGGCACACCTGGGGCTGTAGGAATCCTGGGACCTACCTTTTCCAGAAACTCTTGGGGCTGTGGGAATCCTGGGACCTGGCCCCTCCAAGCATAGCTGCGGCTGTGGGAATCCTGGGACCGGGGTTTTCCAGGCACTCCTGGGGCTGTGGAATCCTAGGACCTGGCCCCTCCTGGCTGGGTCAGGCCCTGCCGGTTGGGAGCAACCTGTGTGTGGTGTGATCTGGTGTAGCATGCCTCCCGCATTTGGGGTCACCCCTGATTGCCTCGACTTCCTTCTCCGTTCACTACCCAGGGCCTGGGACCCTCCTCTCCTTACAAGGGGTCCCCACTGCAGCCCACATCTCCTCTGACAGATCCCTCCATGAAAAAGCTCCAGCACCTCAAACTCACTTCTGGCTGCTTTGGAAACCCTTCTCTTGCTATCAGCCTTCTCTGAAGAGCTTTAGTCTCTCCTTCCATGGAGTCTCCTGTGGACTTAATAAACGAATCCACACACTTGTACTAGTGGGTAGCGTGGAATTAATGTGTGGCTTTCTCCAATGTAGATGTTGATAGTTCAGTAAAGTCTGAGTTGTTTCTGGAAGGTCAGTGCCTGAGACAACATGAATCCCAACCCCACAGGTGCGGCTTCATGGTGATGGCCACTGGGTGGCCCAGCGCTTTCCGAGTCCCGTGAATTAGACCCTGCGTCTTCCCTCTAATGGTGAAGTCTGCTTACAATGCAGGCCCCCTCGCTGCAGAAACAGTGTGATTTGGAGCCCATTGGGGGAAAGCATCATACGCTTCTCTAGCCAACATCTCAGATGAAGGTGATTTGAGGCCTGGGTCGGAGACTTTAGCCAGGAGCTGGCCATGCTCCCATACGTTCAGGGGAGTGCTCGCTTCTGACGGCTGCGAACGTCTGAGCCTCCCATCGCCTCTTGACTCTCTCAGTTCTCTAAGCTTCATCTTAGCGATGTTAAGTTACCAGAACTTAATAGAAACTGGTCGTTTGAGCTTAGCTTTTGCACTGAATTAAGATTTCATTTATTTTTGTGATTTTTATAAAAGATTAATATGAGTCCTTTATTTGAAAAAATGTTCTCATATCTTTTGAAACTTTATCTTGAAGTTGCCTACCCCAGTGCCTGTTTTCTTTTCTAAAAAACTCGACTGATAAATTTGGCCTTATTTTAAATCCCAGGAAAAGTTTCTATTTCCCTACTAATATCCCTACTTCTTATTATCTTGTAACAAATAGCTACAACTCAGTTTCATTTCTGCCTTCTCATTATGATAACTGTAATTTATAGCACTCGACTATGTACAGCATGATGTTATTCTTGCACTTTCTGGGGTGGTCAGCTGGGACTATTTCCAGGAAACCCACACTCCAGAGGTGGACACCAGCATCCAGAGGTGGACACAAGCATCTGGAGGTGGACGCCAGCATCTGGAGGTGGACACCAGCATCCGGAGGTGGACACCACCATTCAGAGGTGGACACCACCGTCTGCCATCACCGTCATGAATTTCAGAGATGGATTTTTTAAATTGGAGAAATGAGAGACTGGCTACCTAGCATGATGAATGTTAGAAATGAGTTATCAGTGGTGAGATGGGCAGCAACTCGAGGCACATGGATTACATAAAGATACTTGGAAAAGAGCCTGACCCCTGTATGAATACAGCGCCTCGGTTCTCGGGGATGACGCTGTGGGCTAAAGCCCCTGTGTCCCGTCTCCACTGTGAGCTGAAGGTCTCTGGTGTTGGAAGCCTGCTCTGAGGGTCACAGAATCCTGCCTCTTACGTTTTTTGACAGCTGAACTTTTTTGGGGTCTTGTCCTGCAAGCTGTTGATTGGAGAATCTGAAAGAGCAGAGAGCTGGTGGCCTCTCAAGCTGAAGGTAAAGGTTGTTTTGAATTTTATTTTATGCTTGCTTTCAAATGAAAATTTAGTTAAAAAGTCTTTTGATCAAAGACTTCATCTCCTTATTACCTGGTAGGGAGTTTATATGGTGGTAGCTAACCCTTACACAACCCAGACCTCAGTGGCTCTCAGTATCGGCCACAATAAACCAAACATGGTGATGGACTGAACAGGTGTAGGTGGCTTTGCAGTGTGTGTGGGCTGGGTGTTTCCAGGCTCCCCACCTCTGCAGCACGCCTGGGCTGGGTGTTTCCAGGCTCCCCACCTCTGCAGCACGCCTGGGCCAGGTGTTTCCAGGCTCCCCACATCACAGGTCTTAACTCTGCCTCAGGGGGGCTTTGGGACCTGTTCCTTCACTTTGCGGGAATGGCTTTTGTTTCTCTGGTTCTATTTTAGGTGTTCGGTAATGTCGTGCATCTTAAATATTTTTTGAAAGGAGGTGGAGTATAAAAACCTAAATGCATAATGAAAATAATAGAGGATTCTTATTGGTTTCTCTGGGGCTGAGGTGGGCATGGCTTTTCTCTTCGCTTGTGGCTTATCTTCATGTGCCCCCTAAAGCTGTGCTTGTTAGACCCCAACAGCGCCGAGAGGCACACACAGGAGTGGGGTGCAGGGACGGGGCCTGAGGCTCACTCCTGCCTGACGTCGCGTCGGTGCCTCCTTCCAAGGCCGCAGCTAAGCCTCCTTGCCTGAATGGAGCCCCTCCCTCGGACGCCACAGGAAGAGTTGGTGCTACCTCAACAGTACCTGTGCCCCTGGGTGTGGGGGACAGGGTTCTGGGGCCAGCGATCTGGGAAGAGGCATATTCTGAATTCCAGTCTGGTTGCTTGTCCAAACATTGCACACTCGCGTGTTTCTGGAACATCAAAGGAAAACGAATGCAGGGAACCGGCCAACCCGCTGCGTCGCTCCCCAGACACGGCCCCGTCCCTCCAACGTCCCGCTCAGCTCCAGCAGCCAGGAGCCCGCAGCCTAGAGAGTCAGTAGAAACTGCTGCTGCTCTGGCGGCTTCCTCACCCAGGTGCCCAGGCCAGCCTTCTGAAAGGCCTTGAACAGCTGCTGTTTCACAGACTGGTAGGTGTGCGCCCCCAGCTTGGCCTCACAGTACATGGAGGGCGTGTCTCCGGGGCTGGGTGTCCGTGTGCTCAGCTGCGGACAAGAAGGAGAAAGAGCCAATCAGACACCAGCAGAAAAGGAGCTTCCGCCAGGTGAGTTTTACACGCCAGGCATCAGCTCCCGGCCTTGGCCGTTTGCCTTTCTTTCTCCCACAGAAAGAACCTACAGAGAGCAACCATGACCAGGTCCTCCCGCTATTCCACAGGAAACCCAGTCATCGAGGAAACCCGCTTCATCCGAGGTCTGAACGATCAATGAGCGGGTAAACTTGACTACTATTAAAAGTATGAACACTGTGCAGGGGCTCCAGGCGGGGTGGGGACGGAGGGGACGGTGGGAGCTAAAACAGCGTCACAGTGGGCAGGGAGCGGGCCGGTGAGAGTCATGCTGTTGGCCGAGCAGGAGGATGATGGAGCTGGGGCGATTCCTCTGTTAGCTTTCTGAGGTGTGCCAGGCAAAGCTTAGCAGCAACACAAGACAGGGATCAAATGCAGCTCTAATCCCCCCACCACAGGGCGGGGAGGCCAGGAGGGAGAAGGACGGGGCTGTGGGGGAGCTCCAAATCCCACAGCGGGTCTTCCAGGGTGGCACTTATGGGGGGGTCACCTCGAGCACGTGCAAGAGGACAGGGCCCTTTTGTTCAGCAGGACGGCATGGATGCTTCCCTGACCTTCCCAGTCTCCAGGAGCGAACAGGACAGAGACTGAGAGCTGCAGGGTGCTGGGCATCTTGGCCAAGCTCAGAACCAATATGTGCAATTCTGAATGTCCTCTAAGCAGGCGAAAACGTTTATTTTAGGCGTCAGTATGCCTACCTTGCTCTACCAGTTGACAAATCAACAACACTATTATTCCTGCTTGGAGTCATTGCTTGGATTAAAAAGTATGGAAAAATGAGCGAGGCATTTTTTATGTGTTGGCTGGTTTTCTGTTATTTGTTGTTTTTGGTCACAGTCTATGCTGGAAACGCATACCAATGTGGATTTTGATCTAAAATCCAGAAATATCGCCGTTATCCCTGCTTGTGAAGGAGAGAAAGCTTGCTCCTAATTGCTGATGTGGTGGAAATGCTTGGGCTTTGGGGTTGGGGAGAAATTCTAATCCTGAGATTCATTTCCTGTTTTGGGGAAATTGCACATTTTTTTCTGAGTGTCGGTTTCCTGATATCTAAACCGGGAATAGTATCGATTTCAAAAGTCCCCAGGAGCTGCTCCTGTGACACCCGGAATGAAGCAGGCGGTGCCGTTCCCGGTTACGTCAGGGGTTCAGCAATGAGCTGCTTTCCTGCTTCCGCAGCTCCAGGCTGGTCCGGGGGCGGTGCCTGGGGTAACAGGGTCTCTAGCCTACGGGGGAAACGCTGCTGGCCTGGGCAGCTGGGACAAGGACACGTGAGGGGCGCTGGGTTTTGTGTCCTGCCTCTCCCTCCCTGCAGACCAAGTGGTGGCCTCTCCCGGGGGTTTGCTCAGGGCTGGAGCCAGGGTCTGGCTGGGCCCCGTTTCCCTCCAAGGATGGGTGCGACCTACCCTGCCGTACAGCCGCGCCCACCGCGCAGACAGCACGTGCTTGCAGAGCCGGGAGGGGCCCCCGCAGCTCCTCCGCCCCGTGGTGGTGTTGATAATCTCCAGGTCCACGCTGCCCACGACCCAGTTCACGCTGAAGGGGGGCGACTTCCCCGGCTGGCGCGCCTCGGCGTCACTCACGCCTGCCAGGGGAGATGGGGAAAGGCGGGCGTTAATATTCCCGGCCCCACACGGGGCTCCCCCGAGGGCAGCTGCGGGGAAACGGAGCCTGTGTGCGAGCGGGAGGAGATATTCCCGTGTACACCGTCCTCCCTTTTCATCCTCAGGACTGGCCGGTTCACGTGTCACCCGCAGGGCGGAGGCTGCAAATCGGGCAGGACCGTGGCGGCCGCCTCGGGTCCAAGGCGTTGCTGCGCCTGCGTCAACCTTCTAATTGAAAAGATTTTAATAGTCTGGCGATAATAAAGCTCCGTCCAGACTCCCTCCCTTTCTATAAATCTTTGTGGAGTGGATGAATGAGCAGAGCCACGTGGAAGTGAGCTGAGATGTTTATCGGGCACCTCTGTAGGCCCAGCTCTGCTGGAGGCAAAACGCCGGGGCTGGTAAGCAGCACGCGGCTGCCTGGTTCCCTCGGCTTACAGTTTAGCTGATGAGAAAAACAAAACAAACAACAACAACAACAAAAAACAAGACAGAAACGAGTGTAGGATCAGTTGATCTGCAATGTGATCCCGAAACAGCACTGGCTACAGAATGTTTGAGACTCAGTGCAAAGCGGAAATATGGGGCCTTTTGTTAGAAAGTTACCAAGAATTTCGAGAGGACAGTGGAGCATTAAACCAAGCGTGGGTTTGTCTGAGCTCAGGTGCCTGTGTGAGCTGCAGGGCTGCAGCCTACAGTGCTGATCCTGTCCAGAGAGAGCCCACGTCTTCAGGGAAGTCGAGTTTCAAATGTGTTGCCCCTTGTGTGCTTGGACTTTTAACCTGGACCACACAGTCCTTGCAGCCCGGCTCACCCTGCAGAGGGGTGTTGAGGAGGTCTCCACTCTGGGGTGGCAGCTGCTTTGCAGCTGGGGGTGGGGCACTTTCTGGCTTCCACCTGTGGCCCCAGCTCTAACTCCTTGAGGTGCTCCTGTGTTGATTAGGGCTTCTGGAGATGCTGCCACGAGCTGTCTGGAAACCCGAGGGGGCACCGACCGAGACCCTGCCCTGTGATGGCCTGAGGATTCCAACACATGAGATTCAGGTGCAGCTGAGCCCACCCCCCCGCCCAGTTCATTGTCTCTTTCAGTCCCTTCTGAAGCCTGCATTTGGCAATGTGACCCTCGGGGTGGGGAAGGCATAGGAGGAATACAGGCTGCGGGAGGCCAGAGGCAGTGCCCCAGGGACACAGCCGGATGCTTCCCATGCCCAGGGCTTCCTCATGGGCCTGGCATGGTAGACGTGGCTCTCAGACATCCATGGGCAGTGTGGGGAGGCATGTGCTATTTGGCCCTGTCTCTGCTCAGAGTCTCATAGGAAGAAGCGTGGTCCACGTAAGAGTGAGTCGGCAGGGAGTCCAGGCTCCCGCTCACAGCAGTGGCATTGAGCGTCTTGGTTTATAACCCAGGATCCCTTGCTCCATTCGTTCCTCCTGAATCTCCCACCTCCCGTGGCACCTGCAGGACCTCCTACCCAATGCGTTCCCCAAGCCCAGCTGGCCGGGCATCTCCTTCTCATTCACGTCTCCTCGCAGGTCAGCTCTGCCTCTCCAGCCCTGCCTGCCTTCCTGGCCTGCTGTCCTGCGATGCTTGGAGGGGAGTGGGGCCCCTGAGCTCTCGGGGGCCCATCATGCATCACGCAAGACAGCAGTGCCTGCAGAGAAGAACTTGGCGTCTTGGCCAGGGTATTGCATCCAGGCCACCCAAGTGCCTGCTCAGGTCCCCGGGAAGCCACCGGCTATTGGTAGAGAGGCCCAGGTGTCATGATTGGTCTGACAGCAAAGACCTGGTGGGCTGAGCATGGTGCGAGTGGGTTCCGGCCGTAGCAGACTCCTGGGAGGAAGCTGTCCCCATGTCATGTGGCAGCACAGCTCACGACACCTTCCTGGAGCCTGGCTTCATTTAAATTCAGGGGAAGACCCACTCACTACAAAGCTGCACAGCCACAGACCCCAGATCCTCTGCTGCTATCAGCTTCATCCACAAACCTGAGCTCTGTGGGCAGACTGAGCAGATGTCCCACCCCACCCACCTCGAAAGTCACCTGGCGAGCTTCTGCCGGCCTTGGACGGGCAGGGTGGGACACCAAGTGAATCCCGTTCACGTCGGCTCTTCCTTTTTCCTTCAAGTGATCCATGGTGGCAGCTGCCACTGAGAGCCAGGAGGGACAATCTGGCCTGTTGGTCGCTGTGGACGTCCTACTGGGCAGGGGCCGCCTGGGCAGGAGGAGCCAGCCGCCAAGGTCAGGGATGACCGGGAACTGGGAGAGGCAGTCACTGCCCTGGTCTGCGTGCGGTGGGCGGCCTCCCCTCCCCTTCCTGCTCCCATCACCAGGTGGCCTCCCCTCCTTCTCCTGCTCCCATCCCTCTGGTCTCCATGAATGTCAGGATCAACCACTGAGGCACTGAGCTGCAAAGTCTGAACTCAGAGGAAAGCCTTGGGAGCCTGAGGTCTACACAGGACCTCCTGGTTCCTTGTCAGGACACCCTGGCTCTGGTCTGTGCCCATCTCCCTTCTCTTTGCGGAGGACAGCGTGGGCAAATTGTTGCTGGCCCTTGGCTGGCTGCCATCTGATGGGGCTTCCTCCCAACACTCCCGTCTGCCAGCCATGATGAGGCCCGAACACTTCCGGGAAGGCAACTGTGAGGACGTGGGTGTGAACCCAGCACGTGCACTGCTCCACACACGGTGGGCGGAAGGAAGGAGCTGGTGGTTGGGCCGTGGGGTCCAACCTTGCACAGGGGCTTCTCCTTGCCAGGGTGTGGTCCCATGTGTCCGAGTGTGCACAGGGAGGATGGCACCTGCTGTAAATAACATCTCAGCTCACCTGTGACGATGAAAATCACACTGCAAATCATCCAGTTCTAACTACAACAGCCCCACAGACTACTATTTAACATAGAAAGTGGCGTAAACCCAGGAGCAATCTTCAATATCCCAGCCTGTCCATGACCCTGGAGGTGACCCCAGGGGCCTCTCCCACTGGCCAGGAACCAGGTGGCTGGAGTTCCAGGCGGTTTGAGTCCCGTGGCCCGAGGACATCCTCCACTTACCGTTCTGTGACAGGTGACTTCTCCGCTTCACAGGTGATGTGAAGATCAAATCAGGCAAATGGGAGCACGTTTGGGGCACCCAGGCTAGGAATGCTGTTGTCTTCATCAGAAGGAGGATTTGAAGGCCAACTGCAGTTTGTTTTGTGCTCTCCATGTCACACAGATCAAAAATGTTTCTAGTTAGATCACCGGGAACGTTTCCAACTTAGTTACAATCACCTAATTGTGTCCAGGGAATGAGGAACCGACCGACAAGCGAAGGTCAGAGTTGCTTTCGTGGCAAACACATTCTGTTCCCTTTATTTGTCTTCTGCAGGGGACAGGACAGTGTGCTTACGCTTTGAGCTCCTAGGGAAGGGTCCGCTCCCCTCTGTGTTCTGCCGGCAAAAGAAAAACTTCCCAAGGCAGCCTAGAAGAATAGCAGTCCTTTTTTCTTCTACCTTCTTGTCTTTTTTTTTTTTTTTAAATAAACCTTTCATGGAGAGATAGTGTTGGGATGTTTTCCTGAATATTCACACCGATGGTCATTTCTGACTTCGCTGTAACTAACATCTGCAGCTGATCACACCCGTGGAGCGGGAACCATGGCCCAGATCCCTCGAGTCTCATGTACAAAGAGACACGGATGCTCATGTCAGTCTCACCATTAGGTTTTGCTGTTAATGACTCTCTCCGTGGGACAGATCCCTCATGGTGAGGGGAAGTGCAGTGAGGAGCAGCCTGCTTGCTCTGAGGAACCAGGAGTTTCCTTCTCCAGTGCGGCCAGCAGCCAGGCCCTCTTCCCACGCCAGGGCCAGCCCTCCCGCAGCAGGTGTCCAGGCTCCAGGAAGGCTGTCTCTTCCTCACCGACATGGAAGGGCTGTGGCCTCGTGTACTTTCACTCTTTTTCCATTTCCCCGCGGCCCGAATCACACTCATGGAGGTAACTCCCCGTCCTGGGATGTCTCCTGAGGACACTCCAGCATTGGGACATGAGGTCACCCCAGACTCTTCCTTTCTTTGTTTTATTTATTTGGACCCAGGGGAGCCAGTTGGTTTCTCAGGAGGCTTCTGCTCATACGTGAATGATCCCACTCACGGTGCATTGATTTTATAATTTTCCACCAATTTCCCAGGTGCTTTACGAAGATGCGCACAGTCTTCTGGGAGCCGGTGCAGTTGCTCGCACACGGCATTCCTGTTGAGCACATTCCTGGCCATGGAGAAGTAGGTTTTGCGAGAGTTGAAGGGTGTTAGGGCTAAACTTTAACTCAGGCTGATTGCATTGCTAGCAGTATTTGTAGACAGAACCATACAAGGTGAAGACACGTGCTCAGGCCTAGAAACGAAAGCCTGGCTTGTGTTTAATTTTAACTCCTATGGCTGGAAATGTGAAAATGCGTTAACTCCTGGCTCATTCCTCCTGAAGTGGGCATCGGCTGATTGAAGATGGAACTCGAGTCCCAAGGACAGAGGGCGTCTGCTGCTGCAGGGGCACCTGCTCAGGTCTGTCCCACCCTGTTCCTCGAGATAACACAGCAGCACATATCTAGTGATCCAGTCCACCCAGAACACATGGCACTACCTCCTTTCCCCAGTTCACAGCCCTAAATGTCTCCTGGATTCAGGGAATCTCCCTCCAGCGGTGAAAGGTGCCAACAGACCTGTGGCGATCGCGGGACGGAGACTGTGCGGTCTGAACTGAGAAAACCTGAGCATCAGGCCAGCTGAGCTCCGATGAGAAACGCGTCCTCCCGAGAAATCACACGCAGAAACCTCAGTGCTGTGGACAAACACGTACACGCTTGCACGGGGCTCCCGCGCTTCTCACTCTGCAGGCTGCCCTGTGAGACCAACATTCCTGTGAACCTTTGGCATCCAGAAGCTCAGACAAATCCAAACTAACCCCATGGAACACTGGGCACCTCCTGCCTTCGGTGAATGGCCACACAGGAACAGTCCTGTCTGTTCTAATGTGGTTTCCACATGCATGGAGCGTTGTACTTTTGTCGGCTGTGTTTGTTTTAGGTGATTGCTGTAACACATTGCTACACATGTGGTGGTTTAAAAGAGCAGAAATCTGTCCTCTCCTAGCTCTGGAGGCCAGAAGTCTGAAGGTGCAGGCAGGGCTGTACCCCATCCAGAGGCTCTGGGGAGACCCTCCTTGACTCTCCCAGCCTCTGGTCAATCCTGGGCTCCCTGGCTTGTGGCGGCTTTGCTCCCGTCTCTCCCTGCATCTTCACCGGCTTCTCTGCATGTGCCGTATCTCCCCCGCCTCCCTTTTCTAAGGACAGAGGTAGCTGCAGGCAGGACCCGCTGAGATAATTCAGATCGTCCTCCGTCCGTCTCACGATCCTTAGTTTACTCACCTCTGTAAAGACCCCTTTTTTCAGATAAAAGGTAATTTACAGGGTCAGGGATTCGAACTTGGCATCGGTGGGGCCGTTGTCCGGCCCACTGGGAGTGAATCTCAGGACTGGTCTAAGGACGGAGTGAGCAGCGCTCTTCGCGGAGGAGGGGCAGCCGCACACTCTGGGCCCCACACTCCACAGAACAGGGGGGTTTGCAGGTGGCAGCTCGTGGGCTGCTTCTCCCCGCATCTGTTTCTTTTCCTCTGTGCCTTCTGTGTGTGATGAGGACCGGTGGGGCTGATGGTCCGGGATGGTGGGGGCCTGCGGCTGCCCAGAGAGCAGTTCTGCGCCACCGGCTGGGTGTGCAGAGTGACCTGGAGACGCATGGGGCACCTGGCACGTGCACCTGCTGAGTGAGGGTGGCCTCTGTCCGGTAGAACCTTGGATTTGAAAATTTGTGTAGGAAGCCCAAGGAAGGGTGAGGAAGAAAAGGTGGTGTCCCTGAAACACTGTGTAGCCTGGTGGTGAGCAGGATCGGGCCCACATTTTCTTTAGTAATTGCAGCCGAGCGGCCTTGGGAATAATGCCCTCGCTACCTGAGCAGCTTCTCCCTGAGCCTTCTGTCACGGAACCACGCTCACAGACGCTTGTTAAACCTGGTATGTAACTCAGGGATGTGTTGGCATTTATTAATTTGTGAATATACCATGCAGCATATGGGCCATTCATCTTTGATAACATTTTTAAGGGAGCTGTCGTATTTCAGAGCAGATCTGTATGGGAATAAGCTGGTCTCCCGGAGCCTTTGGCACGAATATTCTGCCAGGCTGTCTGGTATGCAGAGATTGACTCGATGGGACTGTGTGACCTTTTCGCTAAATGCACACAGTCGTGTTAGCAGTGGGCTCTGGCAGCAGAGAAAAGCTGGACTCACTTCTGTGATGTACTAGCAGTGTGGCCTCTGACAAGTTAATTAACCACTCCTACCAGCGCCCTTCAACTACCACCGTGATCACCACGGCCACTCCTGTTACATCACCATCACTAGGACCGGGGGGGTGAATCCACAATTCATGTATGAAAGTGAGTTTTACTGTGGCTCGCGGAGCTATAAAAAGATACCTGACTTGAAGAAAATCCTTATTTACCTTTTAAAAAAGGCATTTTGTAAGTGAGACATTACAGCATTTCTTTAAATAGCAAGCCAACTGTATTTACAATGTAACTCACTTTCCCAAAATTAATTTTACACAAGACATTTCAGGAGTATAATTTTTACATGCAGTGAGGCAAGTCTGTGTCACTGGGTAGCACTGCATTTAATTTTGCAGAGTGAACGGAACAGCACGCCATCTGGGCATGCACAGATTCGTAAAGCTAAAGGAATCAGAGGGATCTCCTGAGTTTTCTATATGGCCAGGCATGCTGTGGGGTCTCTCTTTCTCTCACGTACACCCACATGCCTTTAATGGAAGTAGAGATGGTATATTTAATGTGAACTTACGGATTTGGGGTAACTAACTTCTAAGGCTGTATTAATGCTGTTTTATTCATTATCATTGATATGGACATCTTTATAATTGCCAGTAATTTTACAGCTGCTGTCTTGCTTTGATACGGTGCATTCCATAGCAAAAAATGTACTATGGAGGTTGGAGATGGTGAGGTTAACTGAGGATGGACAGCTGGTTCTTTCTGCTGTGAGATAGTCCTAAAAAATTCTGTGGGTTCGGCCCTGCGTGGTGGCTCACGCCTGTAATCCCAGCACTGTGGGAGGCCGAGGTGGGTGGATCACGAGGTCAGGAGATCGAGACCGTCCTGGCTAACACAGTGAAACCCTGTCTCTACTAAAAATACAAAAAAATTAGCTGGTCGTGGTGGCGGCGCCTGTAGTCCCAGCTACTTGGGAGGCTGAGGCAGGAGAATGGCGTGAACCTGGGAGGCGGAGCTTGCAGTGAGCTGAGATCGCACCACTGCACTCCAGCCTGGGTGACAGAGCAAG
>NW_016808212.1:504334-518462 GCF_001698545.2 Rhinopithecus bieti
AAAAAAAAAAAAAAAAAAAAAAAAAAAAATTCTGTGGGTTCCTGCAAGCCAGAAGGGAATATGAATGTTGAAAACACAGAGACCGTGGTAGCTTTTCCTCACCTTCCCTCATGTGACTGGTTTGAGATGGAGGTGCTGAGAGGCTGGAAGGCAGGCTCTGCAGGGCGTGGGACGGGCCACACTGGCTGCACTGTCTGTGAATGTCCCGGGTGCGAGTTCTGCTGGGACGGCCATGACGTCCAGGGATGCTGAGGCCCGGGTGGTGTCCTCTCAGGAGGGTTTGTGCCTCCACTGATCTCCAGGAACTTTATTCCTAAGAGACAGCCGAGGAGTTGCGAGGATGGACGACTGCTCGGGTTCTCCCGAGTTTAAAGCACAGAGGCTCACAGGAGGCTTCAGAAAATGTGAAATTTCCATGGCAGAGGAAAGAATCTGCATTTTTCATTTTTCAGCCTGATAATGACATGACCTTTGGCTTCTGTAAGGTTTGCCATTATTTCAAAAGATACGGGACAAAGGGACTTTGGGGGAATAGGGTCTTTTGTTCCAAATTATGTATTTTTCTGCCCTAGTACTCAAAATGTAGCCAGGTTTCAAGCTAGATAAAAGTGTGGCTGGTTTTCATTGCTCTTCAGTCCGCATTACCCATTTGAGACGTTTTTCTTAAGCCCAAATAACACATTGAGTGTTTCCTGTAGAGTGATCCCATAGGAGTTAGACTGTCAGTGTTTGTCTGCAAACGCTGTCTCACCTTCATTTTTGAAGGATACTTTTTCTTGATATCGGATCGTAAGTTGAGATTGTTTTTCTATCGGCATTTTAAAGACGCCATTTCATTGTTTTTTTGTCTTCTGAGAATCAGTTTTCAGTCTGATTTAGCTCCTTTGAAGTGAATTTGTCTTTCATTTCCTGACTGCTTTTAAGATTTTTTGGTCTGTTTTCCAGCAATTTAACCACTGAGATGAGAATTAAAAAAAAAAAAAATTCTTGGAGTATAATGTGCTTTTCAAATCTGAGTTTGGATGCTTTTGCTTGTCTTGAAAAATTCTTAGTTACGATCTCTTTAAATATCTCTCCTGTTCCATTACTTTTTCTTTCTTTTTCTGGAACTCTTATTACATGCATTCCGACTCTCCCGCTCTCAGCTCTCTTTCATACTTTCTGTGTGTGATGGTTCATTTTATGTGTCCCCTTGGTTAGGCTAGAGGACCCAACTAGATTAACTGTGAGATTAACCGGCAGTCCCAGAAAATGCTGGGAAGGCACGTTCAACGCGATTAACATTTAACTTGTTAGACTTTGAATAGAGCAGGTAATGCTCTGCAACATGGCTGGGCCTCATCCAATCTGCTGAAGGCCTGAAGAGCAAAGACTTAGGTTCTGTGAAGAAAAATAAATTCTGCCTCCACATGGCCTGTGGACTCTAGATGTGCCACTTCCATTCCTGCTGAAACTTCCAGCTTGCTGGCCTGCCCTGTACATTTTAGACTTGCCAGCCCACACAATTGCATGAGCTCATTCCTTAAAATAAATATCTATCAATCTCTATCTAGCTATCTATCCTCTATCATCTATCTATTATCTATCATCTATCATCTATCTATTATCTGTTATCTATCTATCATTTATCATCTATCATCTATCTATCAACTCTCTATTATCTATCTATCTATCTATCTATCTATCTATCTATCTATCTATTCATCCATCCTCCATATATCCTTTCTGCCTTCTGTGCTGCATTCTGGATGTTTTCTTCAGAACTGTGCTCCCATTTATTAATTCTCTCTTGCGCTGTGTTTATTTGGTATCAAACCATCCTCTGTTTGCTCTGTTAACCAAATTATTTTATTTTCTGTATTTCTGAAATTCCTATTTGGTTCTATTTTTTTCTGAGCTTTCATCTCTCTCCCTAAGTGTTCCATCTTGCTTTAGAAAATGTCCTTTCTCCTACTGAGCGTGGTTATATTAGGATCTGTCCTGCTGCCTGTTGTTTCTTCTGGATTTGGGTTTTATCTCCTGTGTCTGCTTATTTTTTTGTGTGTGGCAATATTGTATTTATACATTTTTTGTAGAGTTATTTTGATCTAATGAGTAATAGGATCATCTTAATTTAAATCAGGAGTGGAGATCATTTCAAGCTGTAAACACTGTAAGGGGCTGTTTGCCTTGAGCCCACCTTGGCCCTGGGAGGCAGGCCCACCCGCCCCCTTAGCCTCCCGTGGCTGCTGAAGCATGTCTCAGCCCTTCAGCTTCCCAGGGACTCTTACCGGAAGATCTCACTTCCCATCCCTGTCCTTCCCCAGGTCCCGGCCTGGCAACTCTTCCCTCTCCCGTTCACTCTCTGGTGCCACCAAGGAGAATTGCAGGTGCCCCACCAATGTCTCCCGCCGTCCTCTGTTTGCGGTGCAGCCCCATGAGTGGGATTCTCCAGAATTTTACAGAATCTTCAGGGGACCATCGTTCTATATCTGTCAATGCTGGACACAGTTTTTTTTTTTTTTTTTTTTTTTTTTTTTTTTTTTTTTTTTTTTTTTTTTTTAAGATAAGGGTCTTTAGTCTCTCATTAAGTTTTGTGATTGGCAAACATTTCTCTCTCAGAATGGCAGAGCTTTGCATGCCTGGGTAGAAGAGCACATCTAGGCAGAGAAGACGTTGAAAGATTTTCATGCCAGAGAAACCTCAGAGTTTTGACTCCAGGGATGTGACTGTGAGCAATGAGGGATGTCCATGGAGAGGCTGATTCAGTTCAGAAGAAGAGGGATGGTGCTCTTAGCCCAAGGCTTCTGAAGGAGGTATGGCTCACTGTAGCAGAACGAGGCTTTCTAGCCCCCGAGCCAGCAAAGCATGGGGGGCGGGGGGGCAGGGGGAGAGTCTGGCATCCTAAGATGCCGGCGGGGGCTAGGTGGCTTTTACAGTACCGGCACTGTCCTAGTCTGCACTTTTCCCTTTAGCCCTGCGACCACCTTCGTAACCCCACTGAAGCCAGGCCCACATGATTGTTTCAGGTCTGGGAACCAAACAGCAACCTGAAACCAGCTGGAATCTTCCCTTGGTGAGAAGGGAGAGGAAGCCTGCTGCAGCCTTTCCAGAGAGCCTCTCTCTCCCGCTGCTTACCCCACACTCTCAGCCCAACCCTGCCCATTTCGCAAAACCCTGTGGGAGTCCTCCCAGCTCCATTCCCTCATTCCTCCAGGACTGCGCCAGTGTCTCCACCAAACCGAGAGTGCTCCTGACCCTTTTATTAGAGCTGAGGGTCACTTTTTAATCCTTCTTTTGTCTTGTTTTTTTTTTTTTGACAAAGCACTCATATTTTGTTTGTCCATCTCCCCTGCTGGAATGCAATCACCCTGAGGTGTGGAGTTTTGACTGTTTTGTTCACTGCTGTATTCTCAGTGTAGGACTGTGCCCGCCACTTTGTAAATCATCAATACACACTTGCTGAATGATTAAGCAAATGCCTGGATTATGCTGATCAATATCTCAATGTTGGATACATTTAATGTATTGACAACTGAAGGATTTTCCTGGAGTCAGTGATACAATTCTCAGGAGCAATGGAATTAAGTTTGTTGCTTAAATTCTATTGGGAAACAATTCCTTAAGATCGTGGTGGAAATTAAATGAAAATTAATTATTATACAAAATACTTTTAACAGGATTCTCCAGAAAATGAAAACAAGGTTTTTCAATAATTTTAAATTTATCATAAGCTATGTGTCATCTAACTTGCCTAGAAAGTTCTGTGCTAATCTTAAAAAATGTCTCATTAATAGTTCTTTGTTGAATCTAACTTTTTTAGTTCTCATGAAAAGATATTAGGATTGTTTTATTTCTTTTCTTTTTTTTTTTTTGTAGACATGGGGTCTGGCTATGTTGGCCAGGCTGGTCTCAAACTCCTGGCCTCAAGTGATCCTCCCACCTCAGCCTTCCAAAGTGCTGGGATCATAGGCATGAGCCACCACACCTAGCTAAGACTGCTTTTAGATTATTCTAGCAAGATTTATAATTTTTTCCACCAAAAATTCCTGCAAGGGCACAGGAGGATAAATTCCTAGCTCTAGTGACTGTAAGATACAGCAGGCTGCTAAAATATTTTTGTAAAGCTTATGTGTTTATTACTAAACATTTGCAAAAATTTTGTAGGTTACTCCATAGTAGACCTCTGTTTTAATGTAAAAATAATATTGCAAATCACTTACCATCTGGATACAAGAAAATATTTGCTACTGCTTCGCTAATATGTTATTTTGCAAAATACTCTTAATGATCATTAATTTCAGGAATTTCTCCTGAATTAAAGAGGCCTGATACTCCATAGAAGTTTCTTCAACTTAGTGTGACAACATTTTGAAAATCTGGACTCATAAAAAATATGGACATAAATGGCAACAGAGAGATACTTTGAATGCCAAAAATAGGTAGCATTGGGCAAAATTCATAAGCTAGTATTGGTACACATTTCAGTAAGTATCAAACTTCTTTCTGACAAATGGGGTTACTGTGAAACATGGACACCTGAAAGGGCTTCAGACGCCCCAGCTGGCCATTTTCACGACTCCGGGAACGTGTGTGCTGTGAAGGAAGACAGCCCGTGTTCTCCTCTATTTTATCACCAGCACTGCAATGTTCATCAAACAAACATAAACCAGGAGTCTTAAACAAGTCATGGTTCTAACAATCAATTCTCTGGATCCATCTCTCAGATTTCATGTTCATTGCCAAGACCTTGAGGTGGGCTATAAAAATAATCACAGTTTTATCTTCAGTGTGGACTAAGAAATTAATCATTGACAACATATCTGTTAAATATGCCATTAACACAAACAACGAATTTATCCTACCCTGATTTTTTCCCCTTTGTTTTTTGTTTTTTTCCTTGATGAAGAGAAATAAAAATTTAGCCTTGATGTTGAAAGCTCGGAGAAGCATATATCCTCAGCTTGGTGGAACAGGCTGTCAAAGTGGCTCTTTCATCTCACTTTTTCCTAAAAGGATGATTAATCAAAGCATAGATTTTTATTAATTACTGTCTCCATCATTTTGTTCATCTTACTGAATTCACTGAGAAGGACCAAGGGCAAACTCCTTTAGGCTATCTGTACTCAGGAAATAATGCAACTTTTGCTGAAGGATTTAGGGTTTGAGACAGCCTCGAAATGGGCTTCTGGTCCTGAAGTTTTGCCGTAGGTTTAGACTGGTAAGTGCAGAATTTTTCAAGTATATTCTTCAAGAACGTTAATATGCATCCTATGACTGTCTGAGTAAGGGTATCTGTTTCAGCTTGGCTGCTTCTTTTTAACTCAGAGCTGATTTAGCTATATCTAAATCGCATGGTCTCATTCTGCTAATACATAAGCTTCATTTTCTAAGGCAATTCTGCAAACTGACCTTGAGGGAAGCTTCAAACAAACTTCATTTGCTTATTTGAGGGGGCTTTTTATTATTATCCCGATGCAAGATCTCTTTCTCTTTTGGTGCAAGAAATTCTGATGATTTCCTTTCAAAATTTGCATGATTGGTTTTTAAATGTCCATCAAGAACAATGCAGGGACAGCTTAGGGGTTGCGTGCAAGCAAGATACCAACATTTAGGCTCATTTGCATCTCCAAAATAATAAAAACCAGATTCCCAATAAGCATGTAAATGGAGGCTGAAATATTTAGTCAGGCTGCGCTGGCTGTGGTGTGGCAGGTATCACCTGGGATCAGGAGTAGAAGTAGACAGGTGCCACCTGGGATCGGAAGCAGACAGGTGTCTCTCGGGCTTGGCCATTATCTGTGCCGCTCAATGATGTCAGGTGGATCTGAATTTCTCTAATTGCGTTTTCTAAAATTCACTGTGTTCACACTTAGGATTAGAAATTCCTGTTTTTATTTATGTTGACATGTTCCCAGATCGACACATGATTGAAAATCAGCACTGGGAGACTGGCTGCCGAGGGTGACACGCCAGGGCCCAGGGAGGGCAAAACCTGTTCTGTTGATGGTGACTTGGGGAGGACGCGGTTGCATTTGTAGTCTGTATTTCCTTATGCTGCACAAACTTAAGCCCTTCACTAGGCACTGGACACAGAACGAGGATGGTCTTAGGAAAACGCACAGAAAAAGATCACAGGGGCCCCTTCCAACAGGTGAAAATCCTCTCAGGTTTAACTCTGAAATCTGAGAACTGCACCGAGGCCTTGTGGGCCCCCAGCGCGGGAACACTTGCTTTGAGTTCCAAACTGGTGATTCCAGCGCTTTTTGGGGCCCACTCCAGAGCAGTTTTTTCTGTTCTACCACAGTGAGTAAGTAGTCGTCACTGTTTTAAGGAAAAATAGGGGAAAGAACCAAAGGAAACAGGAAAGCAAGAAAGAGGTTGAAACTGGGTCCAGACTCACTGCAGTGATTGGCCATTTCAACAATGCATAGAGTTGTATGGGCTGTGGCTTGGAGGCGCACCTTTAGGCCCTCGCCTGGTGGGAGACGGCGGCCAGTGGGTGTCTTGGCAACGACGTGGGAGCAGCGGCCACCCCTCCCTTAGCTGCGGCCTCTTGCTGCGAGGCCTGTCTCTCATTGTTAGTTTCTATATGATTAGAAACACGGACAACTGCCCTAAGAAACCGCACCACACTGCCCAGAATGCAGAGTGGCACGCTGAAGGAACTGGGCGTTTACTGCCAATCGGATCTGAGTTCAAGTCCTTGCTCCCTACTGATGAGGGATTTGGGCAAGGTGTTGAATTTCTGAGTCTCTTCCCATCCCACATTAAGACAACAGAGGGGCCGGGCACCGTGGCTCACGCCTATAATCCCAACACTTTGAGAGGCTGAGACGGGTGGATCACTTGAGCCCAGGAGTTCAAGACCAGCCTGGCCAACATAGTAAAACCCCATTTCTACTAAAAATACAAAATTTAGCCAGGTGTGATGGTGCATGCCTGTGGTCCCAGCTACTCAGGAACCTGAGGCACACAAATTGCTTGAACCTGGGAGGCGGAGCTTACAGTGAACTGAGGGAGCACCACTGCGCTCCAGCTTGGGTGACAGAGAGAGACCCTGTCTCAATAAAAAAATAAAAAGACAGAGATAATAACCTTTGTCATTGGCTGGTGTGAAAATCGAGCAGCACAGTTAGGTGCTTTTCGCAAATTATTTATTCCAATAAAAGCTCCCATTACTGCCTCCACGAATCCCTATTTAACCCCGATCTTATCATTTGAGCAGTTTCAGAGTCCTGGGAAGAAGTCCTAGGTCCAGGGACTTTCAGCTGCAGCAGGACACCACCCTTTTATCGTCCTGCTTTCTCTTTCCGGTGATTTGGTTTAAGACCTAACCCTGCCAAGCCCGTGGTGTCGCCCTCCTTGCTGGGGCACAGGTTGTCTCTGTTTCCCTCACATATCTGCCTGATTCTGCCACAGCCAGGCCCTTCAGAGAGCTCTCCCACTCCAGCAAGGGAGGCTGGCTCAAAGACCTGGTGTTCTGAAGGCCCAGCACGAGGCTGGCAGCGATTGGGGAACCCTCCCCTGGCTTTCCGTCGTTCCCGTGAAAGGCAGGGAGCCGCCTCCGGTCAGTGTGTCCTTCACAAAACCCTCCCGAGACCACTCCCCGGTCTTTCTAGGGCACCTCACAGCTGCCAAGGGACTCTTCATCCTTGCAACGGCTGTGTGCCAGGCAGCCCGGGCAGGCCCCAGGTAACGTGGGGAAGTGGAGGCTCGGGGAGGCTCGGGTCTCTGAGGACATCTGGGCTGTGGGGAACCCTGGTGCAGAGCCGGCCCAGTGCTTGCGGAGTCACCTTGCAGCCTCTGAAGGGTGCGAGGGGCCCGAAGACCTGCTCCGCCGTGTGGTCCTCGTGCCCCCTCTCCCTGCCCCTCCTCGCCCACCTGGCTCTTCCTCAGCATCGCCTCCTGTGGGCGGGCAGGTGGGGCCTCTCGGGTGAGCCCAGCACTAGCGATTCTGTTTTCAGGGCTCCTTCAGACACCGCTGTGAAAACAGCACCACGACCCATTCTGAAAACAGCATGGTCACACAGTCGTGAATTCACGTCAAGACCTGGCTTGTTTGCTATATGCAGAGAGACGCTGAACCCTCTCAGCAGTTTTCCTTTTTAAAATCGTAGGACTTTGCCTATTAAATCCTAAATTGCCACTAGCCAACATGGGTGCAGTCTGCCGGGGATGGCACCGCCGGGCACAGCTGCGTCTGGCCTGGCGGTGGGAAGGAGGCCGAGCGCCCCCGGGACGGGGCTTCTTACCGCTGAGGAGAGGCCGGTTGTGCCGGTAGGAGGCGGGCAGCTGGCCGACACCCTCCATGCGGTGGCTCAGGACGCGTGCGAGGTGGCCCGTGTGGTGCAGGCTGCCCACCACGATGCTCTGCAGGTACACGGGCTCCACGAAGTGGGACAGGAGCGCGCCCTGCAGCCCCAGGACGTTCCACCTGTGGGGAGAGCCAGTGGTCAGCGGGGCCCCACCCGGGAGCCCAGGGAGCCCGGTCCTCCGCCCCTCTGCGGCCTGGTCCTGAGGACCTGTCACTTTCCCCATCGTGTGGACCTGTGGGGCGCTGGCTGGGAGTGCCCCAGACTCAACCCCGCCATCACGGGGGCTCTGGGGACACTGTCGCCTGGGACTGGGCTCCGCAGGTCCCTGTGTGCTAACAAATGCTGCTCCCTTTTCTGAAAATGAGTCGTTAGAGTGGAAGCTGTTACGTTCTCTCTGGGACTTAGAATCAGATTTTTTAAAAAGATACTCTGTCTGGAAAGTGAATCTGAATTTTTCTTTATATTAGCTGGGAAATATTATAAATGGAATTTGTTTTAGTTTAGGGAAAAGTACTTTGTACTCCCTTTGTCCTTAGGAGTCAAAATGACCTAAGGTGTTGAAATTACATTAATAAATGACCTCGTTTTGGTCTGGGGATGATTTTGCTTTCAGAAGCCCGGACTGGAGATGAACAACAAGGCCATTTTGTTTGAAATAAATATAGCTCTGGGGTGAATGTCTTTGTTTCTTCAAGCAAAAATGCCGAGAGCGTTGACAGGTTTTCCCCCTTAAATTTGGGTGGCAAGAGTGTGTGTTTTTCAAGGCAACATTCTGTGGTTTCCACTCTAAATAATGTGCTTAAAATCCTACCTCCTTCAGCAGCAAGTGTTATGCAGCTAATTTCTTACATCATTGTTCTTTTCATTAATTAACATTTCTCCACTGTTAGAGCAATTACTGCCGTCCCCGCATACAGTGTCTCTTTTCATGATTAATAAGGAGTCATTACATTTCCCTTCCCGAAGCAGTCAATTAACACAGAATTCTTTCCATTAATTACCGAATCTACCTGGAGAGTAATCTTCTCCGAGAACCTGTGACACCAATTGCTTTAAAAAGTTCTCTTTAAATTTTATTCCAAAAACACAAGCAATTTAGCCAGCGATATTATTAATTTGCCTCAGAAGCATCTCCGTGAATGAGAAACATCTTTTAATCTCATGCAAGAAAAGGCAGCCATCTGGCTGGTGGGGGTTTCGGGGAGCTGCTCTCCCTCTCTCCCTCCGCAAATGCAGGTCATTAAAGTAATGTGCTCATCTACATAAAACTCAAATGGAATATAAAAGGTAATATTTATATACAAACAATTTAGTCCTACAATTTAAACAGTCATTGGTTTTATGAAACATTTACCTCAGTCTATCAGATTTGCATAACTTCATTTAAAAAAATATTGTGGTCATTTCTACAAGTCACGGTGTTTCTCCCAGAAAGCAAGGGAAGGGCTGGCTGCTGGATGCGTGAGCTTCTACCAGGGGGGCAAAGTCGGGCACTCTGAAGGGTAGGACGAGACAGAGGCCACAGAGTGCCTGTCATTGAGGACCTTCATTCCACAACGTTTCTGCCTGGATCTCAGACGGTCGGAGGCCACAGAGCACCTGTCACCGAGGACCTTCATTCCATAATGTGTCTGCCTGGATCTTGGACGTTCGGAGGCCACAGAGCGCCTGTCACCGAGGACCTTCATTCCACAGTATGTCTGCCTGGATCTCAGACGGTCGGGGGCCACAGAGCACCTGTCACCGAGGACCTTCATTCCAAAGCATGTCTGCCTGGATCTTGGACGTTCGGAGGCCACAGAGCGCCTGTCACTGAGGACCTTCATTCCACAGCGTGTCTGCCTGGATTTCGGACGGTTGGAGGCCACAGAGCACCTGTCACTGAGGGCCTTCATTCCACAGATTCCACAGGGTATCTGCCTGGATCTCGGATGGTGGCTCTTCAGAGTCAATCTTTTCCTTGATGTTCACTGATAAATCAGAGAATAGCAACAAATCCTGGGAAAGGAAATTTTTTGTAACTGAGCTTTTCCTTCAGGGCTGTGTTTTCTGTGTGTGTGTGTGTGTGTTTTCTTTTTTTAATAGAGACATGGTTTCGCCATATTGCCCAGGTTGGTCTTGAACTCCTGGGCTCAAGCGATCCTCCTACCTCAGCCTCCTTAAGTGCTAGGATTACAAGTGTGAGCCACTGAACCTGGTCTTTGTGTGTTTTTTTTAGACAGGGTCTCACTCTGTCACCCAGGCTGGAGTATGGTGGTGCAAGTGGTGCAGGCGTAGCTCGCTACAGCCTAATTGTTTTGTATTTGTTATAGAGGCAGAGTCTTGCTATGTTGCCTAGGCTGGTCTCGAACTCCTGGGCTCAAGCCATCCACCGACCTTGGCCTCCCACAGTGCTGGGATCACAGGCGTGAGTCACCACGTCTGGCCAATGCCAACGTTTTTGAGGAGCAGTTGAGGGATTTGGCTTGTTCCTTTGAATCTGAGACCAGAGGACAGACCAAAAGCTGGGAGGAGATTCAGCAGTGTGGCCCTCCTCGGGGTGTGAGAGGCCCCTCCTCAGATTTGGAGATGCCAGAAAACAAGGCCCAGGAAAGGACCCTGTGCAGGGCCCAGGGCTCCAGGTTCTGTGTCCCAGTGAGCCTGTTAATTCTCAGTCTTAAAATGTATTATAAATTAAAGCAGGGAAAAGTACATTTTCACTATCTGTGACAAAGCACCTTCTTGAAATAAGCCATGAGTTAAAAAGTAAAATTGGGATTCCTAGAAGAGACGCCTCAGTGTTAGACGCCATCAGAGCACGGGCTTTGAACAAAACTTCTGGAACGTATGTGAGTGGCTGTGATGCTGCAGGACCGTCGGAAGACAAATAACTTCTCTATCTGTTTCCCACCTAATAGCCTTTACAATAAAGAGGAAATCAACCTTCTCCTTGCCTGGCTACCAGAGTTTAAACTTATTCAGCTAACGTGATCAATAAGACCAAATGTCTTTCTGAATATCAGCTGGAGAATTTTCAGCATTCAGGATTGAATGGAAAAATGCCTCTCCTTTTGTTCAAACAGCCGATATTACTGCAATGTTGACAGAGGAAAAAAACCCATGTCTAGTTTTCAATATAGATAATCCCTAAATAAATATATTTTTGTCCATTTGTCAATCATTGAAATACCACAAATACGTGGGGAAGGTCTTGGAAAAAGGCTGCTGTTCTTTAGCTGGGAGATGCAACCTGTTCACTCAGTCCAGGCAGCGGCTTCCAGGCCACAGTGGAAGGAAAGACAGGTCTCTGGTGTGTTGACGACACCCCAGGCTGTCCCTGCAGGCGCGCCGGCGTCAGGCAGGGAACAGGACCGCCCTTGCCTGTTTTGGACGCTTTGGTTTTCCTCTGTGATGTGGCCTGTGAGGAGATGTAACTCTCTAAAGTTACATGAAGCCTGCGGCAAAGTCCTCAGCTACCACCAGGCCCGGTGTCTGCACCTCTGCAGGGCTGGCTCTCAGGCCTGCGGCTGGGATCGTCTGGGAGCTTTGAGGATCTCCAGAGGCCTGGCTGCCCCAAGGATTTTGGTGGGACTGGGGAGTCAGTGCGGCCATCAGCTTTCTCGGTGCCGCCCATGTGATTCTCATGGGAGCCGGGGTTGAGGACTTCGGCGGCAAAGCGGCACATTTGGAACCAACACAGTCAGGTACCAGTTAGGTCGTGATGCTGGTCCACGGGGCCTCCCTTGACCCCTCTCTTGCTGCTCTGAGCGACTGTCTTCTCAGTGGTCCTCAAAGTGGGGTGCCTGGGGAAGGCATGGAGCGTCACCTGAGAACTTGATAGAAATGCAGATTTCTGGCTGCACCCCGGAGCTGCCGGCTCATGAACTCTGGGGTGGGGCCTGGCACTGCAAGGAGCCTCCAGGTGGCTCTGAGGCTGCTCAGTTCGAGACCCACCGTCTCCGGGCTGGTTCTGGGCTCACAGTCGCCGTATCGACCTCTCACGGCATTGGAAGAGCACAGGAGACAGATGAATCTCTGGCCGGTCTGGGGGTGACATTTCCCTTCCTTCACATCCCACCCCCAAACCCTGTCTCACAGCTTCTTCCTCCCACCTTTTGCCAAGACAGGTAATAAGTCCGTGATGTCTCTGCATACAGGCCCCACCCCATTTCCAGGCCACTCAGACCTATTCTGGGGCCTTTCTAGGTGAAAGAGAAGCCAACAGCCTTTTGACTCAATAACAGGCCTGCTAGGAATTCACCCAGCATCTGCATTCTCGATGGAATGCCTGATGTACGGATAGGGCCAGTCTTGAAGGGGCTGTTTGTGATTGCAAAGCAGACAAAGCGCGGCAAAACAGAAACGGGAAATCACCTAAGTGTGTCTTAACAGGAACTGGTTACATAAATGAGGGTGCATTCTTGACACCCTGGCCTGCCTGACGGTGGGTCCCACAGCTCCTGTGTCTCGGCGGCGGGCCTGGCTTGCTGGGACGCCCTCAGGGCCAGGAGGCCGCAGCTGCCCCATCTGCACCTTCTGCCGCGTGGACCCTCTGCCCCTCACCGGCTCCTGCTGGCCTCGACCATCACATCACGTAGGACGCTTGTGACTGCTCTAAAAACACCGGGCTCTCATGCTGTCCTCTCCAAGGTCCCCTCCTTGTGTCCAGCATCATCGTGGCTGCCTCCTGCCGGGCTGCCCCTGCCCTGACCCTCAGGTGCCTGTGGTTTAAATCTCCTGGCATTGCTGAGCACCGGTCTGGTGTGCAGATGGAGGTGCCTGAAGCGTAGGAGGAAGCTTATGGACAGTTCGTCCCTTCACCAGCAGCTGTGTTGTGTTCAACGGTGGAGACAACCCATCTGGGCTCTCAGCGACCCCACCCCACAGGCTCTTCCTCAGTGTGACCGTGACACCCACAGGGTGGGCCTGCACCTGCCCTGAGCCTCTGTAGCTTGGGACGTCTCAGCCCGAGGTGGTGGGATGATGCCACCTGGGACTGGGTCCTCTGACCTCCTGGGTGCTCCCTCAGGTCCCGGCCGCCATTCTGCAGAGACTCCTGAGTCCGTGAAGCAGATCCAGGGCCTCCACCCACCCCCGCTGATCTGCCAGAAAAGGGGTCCCTGCTGCCCGGGGGCTGCCTCAGCTGGTGCCACGTGGGGATGAAGTGAGCCAGCCCCCGAGCTCAAGGGAGGGCTTGGGAGTACCCGAGGGCCTTGTTGTTTTCGGGTCACGTGCAACAGGCTTTAGGTGGCCCTAGGGTTTTGGGGTGGTTTGCTTCACAGCAGGAGTCTACTCACGGGAGTCCGCGGCACAGCCTGAGGGGTCTTTGGGCTGCCCGCAGCTTCCCCAGGAGCTCACACAGGTCAGGCCAAGGGGAAGGGAGCACAGTGCACACCCCCAGGCTCTGTGGTCCGATTGCTCGTGTTCCCAAAAATTCACATAGAATCCTCACCTCCCAGAGTGCTCCCCAGCCCCTTCCACCATGGGAGGACAAGGCACAGGGCGTGTTACCACCTGGGAAGCCTCATCAGACACGGAAACTGCTGGAGCCGAGACCTTGGCCTCCAGCCTCCAGCACCAAGAGGAGCAAATTCCTGTGGCGGACCAGCATGTTCCGCTGCAGTGGCAAGGATGGACCAAGACTGGGTGGACGCCATCCTGACTGCTGACATTTGGGGTGTGAGGCATCTGGGGTCACGGGGCAGCCCGCTGGGGTCAGGTGGGGGCACAGGGCAACCCGCTGGGGTCAGTCAGGTGGGGGCACAGGGCAGCCCGCTGGGGTCAGGTGGGGCACGGGGCAGCCCGCTGGGGTCAGGTGGGGGCACGGGGCAGCTGGGGTCAGGTGGGGTGGG
>NW_016808212.1:522100-580823 GCF_001698545.2 Rhinopithecus bieti
GGGGTGGGTGGGATATTCAGCCGCTTCCAATTATTTTCAGTAAATTACTTCCAGGCCACACATGTCTCATTTCTCTCCTTAAAACCTATCTGAAAACACGCTTTTCTTGATATAACTTCTCCGGCCAAGTCTACCTGCAACACGCTGGTAAAACGTAAAATTTCTCAGCACGAGAGCGAAGAGGATGATCCCCAGGCACGTCTCTCCATTCCCAGGTCCGGATGATTCCTCCTCACCTCGGCCACCTGTGCGGGGGCCACGCTTTCCCACTGGAAGGACGGTTTCCGGGACATGTGGCATCTCCTCGTGCTTGTGAGGTCTGAGAGTCCTGCAGTGGGGCCTCTTGGTTCTGGGGACAGAGGACACTTTTCACTCAGCCCGAGGACCTTTGGTTCCTTCTGTGAAGACGGCGGCCATGAGATGACGCCTTGTGACTCGGGCCTCCGCCGTTTGCCTCCACCTCTGCGTCTCTGTGTTGGGTTGGCAGCGTCCACGCTGTCTGGGTCATTGCCGAGCGTCCCAGGTCCCCACTCAGCCTGGCTCGTGTTTTCTCTTGTCCCCCTGACTGGAGTTTCAGTTCTTACCTTGCAGATGCTGGGCTTGTCACCCTCTGCTGTCTCCACAGCATCTGGGCAGGGTCCCCCCAGGAACTGGGCTCTGGTCTTGGGAGCCGTGGCCGAGGTCGGTGGTGCTGGTGCAGGAGGGCAGAGCTGCGGAGGCAGAGGGGCTGCTGATTCTTCCGTTATTACTTTTTATATTTGATAAGTGTTAGTGAATTGATCACTGCTTCTTTCCTCACTAGAGGTGTTATAAAATGTCACTTAAGGCCGGGTGCGGTGGCTCACCCCTGTAATCCCAGCACTTTGGGAAGCTGAGGTGGGTGGATCACTTGAGGTCAGGAGTTTGAGACCAGCCTGGCCAACATGGTGAAACCCTGTCTCTATTAAAAATACAAAAATTAGCCAGGAGTGGTGGCGGTGCCTGTAATCCCAGCTACTGGGGAGGCTGAGACAGAGAATCGCTTGAACCTGGGAGGCAGAGGCTGCAGTGAGCCGGGATCGCGTCATTGCACTCCAACCTGGGTGACAAGAGTGAGACTTCGTCTCAATCTATACAATGTATATTTTAAAAGGAGTAAAAATATTTTTAAACCAGACTGGGGAACTTTGGGTTCGGTGTTTAAAAGCAGTTCTGTTAGGAAGGACCTACACTCTGAGATTAGAACAATGAACAACACCCATTTGACCTCAGTGGAGTCAGCAAATCATGGAGGAAGGCGTCAGAATTGTTCCCAGGCGGGCCGGGTGGCCAAGAGGAGGTGCGAGAAGCTCTTGCTGAGGAAATATTGAGCCGCTGATCTCTAGGTGGGAGCTAGGAGACGGAGCTCTGCACAGGCTAAATTTTAGATTTAGAAATCAGCCAGTGCCGTATTCCCCAGAGAGCAGCTGTGATTTCTTACGGTTCATTTTCATGGAGAAAGTTTTAATCTGCTCATTTAAAGACACATTGTGATCAATAATCAAGCTCAGGTACTTAAAATTAGAAACCATATCTGAAGGAACATTAGTTCCAGGAGATTTAGATTTTTTATATGCCACTCAACATTTGATTCTTAGAGACAAAACCTAAAAGCACCTCTGCGGTTTTCCCCATTCTTTCAGGAGCCTGGGGTTTGGCTGTTAGTGAGAGCGTGGCCTGGCTCCATAGAGCTGAAAAAACAGGCCGCATCCACAGGCCTTCGGGATGGGACTGTTGGGCCTGCGGCGTCTGGCCCTCGTCCCACACAGGGGCAGGGTTTGGTCTCCAGGGCGCTCCTCAACCTTCACTTGTGGCTTTGCAGGTCAGTTCTCATTGACCTGTGAAACCACCCACTTTCTGCAGTTCCATCCCGTCTTCCCAGGGCTATGGTGGTGGTAGGATTTTAGGAATCGAGTTTACTGTGACTGTATCTGTTCTCTGATTTCCTGAAGACTGAATGGGTGGTTTCTCTCGCCCACCAGTGCCAGCCCCCTAGGGCTGCTGTGGGATAGCCTGAAACAGGGATGTTCCCCCAGTTCTGGAGGCCAGAGTCTGAAAAGGCATCTGCAAGGTCATGCTTCCCCTGGGAGCGTGTGGCTGGTGCCACCCCCCAGCGTCCCTGTCCTCCGAGCACCCACTGCCCCTGAGGTCACAGAGGAGGCCAAGGACACCTGGACGCGTCTGTCCCTGGCCCCAGCACTTAGGTGCAGGCGCTGGGTCCCGTACTGGGCTCTGTCCCTGCCTCCCATCCTCTCGCCTTCCTGCTTCCCCAGCCCCTTAGCATCAGCACGAGGCCGTGGGCCGACTGAGATGCCTCAGGGACCTGGGATCTAGAGCATCTTCTCATGGCCTGGACCCCCAGTAGGCCCGGCTGCACATCAGGCCATTTGCTCGGGGCTGGTCTTAGCGACCAGGTAGCACCCTTGGGCTCTAAGTGGTTACGTAATCATCAAGTCAGTGGTATCTGTGGAGCCCCTGAGATGTGAGGACACAGTTCTAAGTGCCACAGGGAGGGCCTGATTTGTCACGGGAGACAAGATGGTCACAGGCCCTTGGCCCAGGAAGAGGGGCTTCTGAGCAGGGGCTTGGCCTACAGCTTTCTCTGCTGGGGCGCCCGGAGCCTGATGAGTGATCAGTGCTGTCAGGGCACCAAGGCAGGCGCAGTGGGGGTTCTGCCCAGCAAACAGGCTCAGAGTATCCTCCTGTGGCTCAGTCGTGGGTTCCCAGATACCACAGTGGATTTCAGATGCAGCGAGGGGCGTGTGGCCTGCCAACACCCCAGATCCTTCTGAACGGCAGAGAACATTAGGTGTGCATCGAGGGAGGCATGCAGGATGGAGACAAAAGACTCATTCAGTGATCCCCAGAGCAACGCTGAGGGCGCCTGAGAAAGAATCACAACTCCATCAGCACAGGGTGACCTGCCTCGGCCCTTAGGGGTGGGGACGGCTGCACCATCACTGTCACCCACAGCAGCACCCACACCCATGCCCACACCTACACCATCACCCACACCCACATCCACACCCACACCATCACCCACACCCATGCCCACACCCACACCCATGCCCACACCCACACTGTCACCCACACCCACACCTGCAGCCTCACCCACATCCACACCCACACCCATGCCCACACCTACACCCACACTGTCACCCACACCATCACCCACACCCATGCCCACACCCACACCCATGCCCACACCTACACCCACACTGTCACCCACACCATCACCCACACCCACATCCACACCCACACCCATGCCCACACCTACACCCACACTGTCACCCACACCATCACCCACACCCATGCCCACACCCACACCACACTGTCACCCACACCCACATCCATGCCCTTTCCCAGCTCGAGTGCTCTCCCGTACCCTGGTGCACTGAATGACTGTGGCCGCAGGAGGCCAGAAGCCCACACAGAGGACGGAGGGGACATCAGATGATGTGTAAGGAAATGTGAAAAAAGTTTTCTCCACAATGTTTTATGGCTCATTTTAAGCCACTGTAAAAATTTCAAGGTTTCTATCACACACTTTCATATTTTGCTGTAAACCGATCTTACCATGGACATTGCAAAGTGAAATATATTATTATTCATGGAATTCCGTGCCCAGAAGAAGGTCTGCTGCCACCCAGGAATATTATTACGGGTATCATTGATCCAACCGGTGATGCCTGTGCATGCCTTTTGATCTGCAGGTGGGAAGTAATGTAGCTGTGTTGTTTGTTTAGATATTTTGATACAAAGGATCATTTTTCATTGATATCAAAGGGAAATTGCAAAGAGAATGACCAATTTGTCTGGCGGACGCACTTTCTGTACCTTAATGATATATACAATTCTATCCATTTATTCTTATTTTAATACATGAAAGTCGCACAAAGTCGGAGATCAAAAGCCAGCCAGACATGTATCTCATGGCTGCCCAAACAGAACTGCATCTATTCCCAGAGAAATTTCTAAATGACGAAGCAAATATGACCACAGGTTCCTGGCCTCGTGTGGGATGAGACTCGTGCTCTTGAGGAGAGAAAATCCGTAGGTTTCACTGGTTTCAGCACATCCCTAAAATGTATGAGCAGCACATGTACCTTTGGAGCCCTGGCCAAAGTCAGTGGCTGAGCAGAAGATGCGTGCTTCACCGCCGTCAAGTCGTCTGCTTGGCACATCAGAGGCCTGCAGTCCTTTCAACTTCCAGGTCCCAGGGCGGCGTCAATCACGCCACAGCGATTCCTATTTCACATCGTGGCCATTCAGACAAAAGAGCAGGTTTCCTTCATTCACGAGCGCAGTGAGCCGTTTCTGGACGCTGACCGCGTGGAGCACTTTGTGCCTCGTGGGGGTGTAAGGAAGCCTGGCAGGCAGGCCTCAGGTGGACGGACAGGCTGGGACGGTTGGAAGCAGCCCCCTCCTGCGCTGGGGCCTCCCCGTGGTGTAGACGTCTTCTCGGGGTGGGTCTCAGTGGAGCCGTCATAGCCAAGTCAGCCGGCGCTTGAAGACTGCTGCAGCCAGCCAGGGCAACGTGGAGGCTGCACTCGCCAGCCTGTGCCAGGGAGGCTCCAGGCACTTTCCCTGCCAGCCCACCAAGGTGTTACCAATGGTGCTGTGAGGGGTTCAAAGCCCTTGTCCCCTCCTGCTGTGGCTCAGCCTCCCATTGCTCCCTTCTCCCTTCCTCCCTCCCTCCCTCCTATCTCTCTATCATCTATCTTCTATCATTAACCAATCATCTAATCTATAATCTATCTTCTATCATCTATCATCTATCTACCTATCATCTATCATCTATTAGTTGTCTATCATCTAATCTATAATCTATGTATCATCTGTCATCTCTATCCGTCTATCTGTCATCTATCATTCTATGTATGCCTGCTATGTGCCGTATCATCTATCTATCATCTCTATCCATCTATCTGTCTGTCATCTATCGATCTATGTATGCCTGCTGTGTACCCACACCCACCGTGCCAGACACTGAATGCATGACGTGGAATGAGACAAGGTCCCTGCCTGCCAGAAGCTTAGAGTTTGGTGGGAAGGATAGATTCTAAGGAGGATGAGGGCCTCCCGGGTTCAGACAGTGGACTCCTAGCAGCCTCAAATATGTTATTTCTGGATGAGACCATGGTATGCTGCTAACAATCAACTCTCGAAAGAAAGAAACCAGCATGTGTGTGTAGCTTTCCAATTTCCATGGTGTAAGCACCATCACTGTAGCCAATTTCAAGGCCCCAGCGTGAGGTCACTGAGCAGGTTTGGGCAGCGATGAAGGGGTTTGGAAAACTACCACACAGATACAAGAGGTGTAGATAATTTCAAGACCACAAATAACAGTACAATAATTTGGAGTGGTGAGTTTTGAGTACTTATTACCTTTGTTTTACTATAGCTTATTTAGTTCTAAGTTTATGTAATTTAGTTTTTAATAATGACTTATTTGACAACCAACTTTCAAAACTGCCTGCACATCTCATCATGGTCCTCAGGATGAGGCTGGCTCCTGTGCACCCAGCGCCGGGCACAGTGCCTCGTGTGAGGTCGTTTCCACGGCCACATGTGTCCTCCCGCCACTTCACAGACAGCGACTTCCACCTCCGTGTCCTCAGACTCCACTCTCCACAGAGCCCTGGCCGTCATGAACTCCCTGACTTAGAATATTTCATCCATATTTGTGTATGAAGGCTCCTTTATGTTGAATGTTATTTAAGCCCTAGGTTTAATTTTTGTTTTTGTACAGGATAGAAAGCAGATGAACACATACGTTATCAGATGGTCTCTCTGTACAAATAACGCACGGCCCAGATGCTTATGGTCTGGAATCATTAGCATAACATATGCTTCCGCTCAGAAACGGGAAGTGTGGCGCAATTCTGAAACAGCTCCCGCCTTAGCACGGATATCCTGGTCTATGCTTAGGTCTGATTTTGGCAGATACACAAGTACCTTCTTGCCAAAGGCTGTGTCCCCATGCCACTGCTTGTGCCCAGAGCAGAGGCTCCGAGTGGTGGCACCACTTCTGTCATCGTCGGGACCACTGTTTCCCCTCCTCCCTCTCCTGCTCACCAAAAAGGGCTGTTGACCGAGGGCTCCCGAGGATCACCGAGGGCCACTGAGTGCACCTCATCATGGCAGGCACCCTGCAGCCAAGTGGCCCTGAGTACACCTCACCATGGCAGGCACCCTGCAGCCAAGCAGCCCTGAGTACACCCCACTGTGGCAGGTACCCTGCAGCTGAGCAGCACCGGTGAGCCCTTGGAGGTCAGAACTCAGATGCAGAAGCAGACAGTACCTGGAACCAAACCCCTGCAGGCTCCGTGCAGGGAACAGCGTGGCGGCAGGACCTGAGAAGGGAAAGGCGTTGGGGAAGAGGGAGGCAGGCAGAAGGAGCAGCTCAGGGAGCTCATCAGTGAGGGAGGGTGAGTGGAGCAGAGATGAAGAGATGGGATACACACAGCCAGGGAGGAGGATGAGATGGAGAGGGAGAGACAGAGACAGGGAGAGAGAGAAAGAGTGACAGAAACAGAGAGACAAGGACAGAGATAAAAAGACAAAGATAAGGAGAGAGAGACAGAGACGGGCACACAGAGAGAGACAGAGACAGACAGACAAGGACAGAGATGAAGAGACAAAGCGAGAGACAGAGAGACAGAGAGAGAGACATAGAGACAGAGGCAGAGACAGAGAGAGGCCGAGAGCAAGAGAAGGAGGGAGAAGAGATGATGGGGACAAGGGGAAGCTAAGTCTAAGACAGGTGAGAACCAGTGACAGAACCAGAAGGTGGGCTGGGCTGCGAGGGGCCTGGGCCAGCGGCTGGGGGCATTTCAAGCTTTGCCTGTGCCCCCACACCCGGGCACCCCTCTGTCCACTGCATCCCTGTCCTGTCACCAGACTCGGGAGTGAAGCACTTGTGAATGGAGAGAGAGGACACAACTCTGTTCTAACCTGGCAGGTGCTTAGGATTAATTCCTGGACAAATTCAGGAGTTCTCACTCTAGCCACCTAGAGCCATGGGCGTGACAGTTTCCCCAAACTTTTATTCTCTTTTCAGAAGGAGTCTAGAATCGCCCCAAATTCCCAGTCACTGAAAACCGCTGGCCGGGAAGCAGTGTGGACCTTTGTTTTTCAAGGAGATTTTGTTACAGAGAGAAAACCCCGCCCCTTGAGTGGCCACCGAGTGCCTGGACCTGCCAACGTCGCATGGGTTTGCACCTGTGCCCGGACCTGCTGGCATCGCGTGGGTTTGCACCCGTGTCCAGCGTCGCATGGGTTTGCACCTGTGCCCAGACCTGCTGGCATTGCGTGGGTTTGCACCCGTGTCCAGCGTTGCATGGGTTTGCACCTATGCCCAGACCTGCTGGCATCGCGTGGGTTTGCACCCGTGTCCAGCGTCACGTGGATTTGCACCTGTGTCCAGACCCAACGTCGCGTGGGTTTGCACCTGTACCCAGACCTGCCAGCGTCGTGTGGGTTTGAACTTGTGCCTGGACCTGCCAGTGTTGCGTGGGTTTGGCCCGGTGTCCAGTGTCACGTGGGTTTGCATCTGTGCCCAGACCTGCTGGTGTCACGTGGGTTTACACCTGTGCCCGGACCTGCCAGCGTCGGGTGAGTTTGCACCTGTGTCCAGACCTGCCGGTGTCACGTGGGTTTACACCTGTGCCTGGACCTGCCAGCGTCGGGTGGGTTTGTACCTGTGCCTGGACCTGCTGGCGTCACGTGGGTTTGCACCTGTGTCCAGCGTTGCGTGGGTTTGCACCTGTGCCTGGACCTGCCAGCACCGCGTGGGTTTGCACCCGTGTCCAGCATCGCGTGGGTCTACACCTGTGCCCAGACCTAACCTCGTGCCCAGACCTTCCAGCCATCGACATGGGCGTTTGCACCCTGTGTCTGGACCTGCTGGCGTTGTCTGGGTTTGCACCTGTGCCCAGCGTCGCGTGGGTTTGCACCTGTGTCTGGACCTGCTGGCGTTGCGTGGGTTTGCACCTGTGTCCAGCGTCGCATGGGTTTGCACCTGTGTCCAGCGTCGCGTGGGTTTGCACCTGTGTCCAGCATCGCGTGGGTTTGCACCTGTGCCCGGACCTGTTGACATGTGGGTTTGCACCTGTGACCAGACCTCCCGGCGTCATGTGGGTTTGTACCTGTGTCCAGCGTCGCGTGGGTTTGCACCTGTGTTTAGCCCACCGTCTATGGATGTTGAAGATCCCAAGGACAGCCAGGTTTCAATTCTGTAGATGCTAATTTACTTCATTTTTCTGGGGCACCAGAGAGTAAATTTAGAAACCCAATGCTATCTTAGGGCACCAAGAGAATTTCAGTTGAGGTGAAAATTACTGCTTTTTCTCCGTCATGAATAGATGAAAACATTACAAAGGAGGAATACATTTTCTTCTGAAAAATGAGCTATTTGTCAACAATGGGCTCTTCCCTTTGATGCAGAAACCATGGCCGGCTTTGGTCTGCTGTCATTAGGCCGACCCTGCAGCTCCCCAGCCGGGAGTGCCCAGAGCTGGGAAGGAAAGGGCACCATTTTCCCCAGTTCTCCTACCATTTCCATGAGAAGGTGGAACCACTGCTGTCAGGACTGGGGTTTCATCTGCCTGGACCCCAGAAACCAGTCTGTGTGGATCCTGGGGAGCAGAGCTGTAGGGGACTGTAGGGGCTGGGGCAGGTGAGGTGGGGGCAAGTGCGGCGGGAGTCTCCCCTTCCCTCCTGGGCTCTGTGTCCCCTGATGTCACCCCACTGACCTCCAGCCCCTTGGGTTTTGTGGATGGGCCAGGGCCCAGCGCTCGCGGTTAGGATGGGTAGTCATCCTACTATCTGTTGGGCACATGGCAAGTGCCCATCCCGTGCAGGCACTGGAGACACAGCCCACCCCGATGGGGCGTCTGTCTGTTGGGGAACCCCGGGGTGGCTGCGTTTTGATGAGGATTTTATGGGGGCTGGCCGGGCCCACACTCTCCCTTCTCTCCCCAGGTCCTGCTGTGGCAGTCGAGAGCCCAGGACCCCGTGGGCACAAGAGCCTCCATGCAAGCCTTGGGGGTGATGCGCCGGGTCCTCCTCCGGCCTTGGGCTTCCTGCCCCTCCCCACTCAGCCTCCTTCCTGCACATCCTGGGGACCAACCTTTGCATCTCCTGCCTGGCTCCACCACAAAACGTCCTTACAGAGGGTCTCAGGGCCACAGCCTCGTTGGGAGTTGGGGGTGGTGCCCGGAGACCACATTTGCGCCAAGTGCACTGTTTTCACTCCAGCTGCAGATGACGGAGGAACAGGACAACCAGAGTGTCCAAGGGCGTTCTGGGTCACTCAACCCAGACTTCCTGTGACCACGTTGTTATTAGTTTTTTTTTTTTTTTTTAATCAGGCTTCTGGGGAGTTCATGGCTCTTTAGGGAAACTCATGCTATCCCCACACCTGTGACCCTTATTTTCCAAACCAAAGTTACAGAAATGTCCTGCAGTGGGGATGGCACTCTCGGGGCATCAGGGCAATGTGGGGGAGGCCTCGGGGCATCAGGCCAACGTTGGGGAGGCCTCAGGGCCTCAGACTAATGTGCGGGAGGTCTCAGGGCATCAGACCAAGGTCAAGGGGGTCTCGAGGCATCAGGCCAAGGTAGGGGGAGGTCTCAATGCATCAGACCAAGGTTCAGGGAGGAGCTCAGGGCGTGGTAGGGACTGGAGGTCCTGGGAGGGAGGCAGGTGCCCATTCTGCACCTTCCTGCTCCTCTGCACAGAGCTCAGCTGAGGCACCTCATCCTGAGACCTCCACACGGAGGCTTTGAAAACTCCTTCCAAGAAGACAATGCCTCGGGGTGGTGGGGGAGAGGTGTTCCAGCAGCTGACCTCAAGGCCTGTGGCTGTCCCTGGATGATTTTGTCAGGTTTTGGTGGAAAGTGCAGCGGGCAGGGGAGGCCCTGGCTTCTCATTAGCCTATGGCCACCCCGACTGGCCGGCAGCCTCAGGCTGGGCTGTGTTTACCCCATGCAGTGGCAGTCTGGGGGGTGGCCGGGCCTTGCTCACTCGGGGACTCTGGGCGCCTTGGCCTCAGGGTGTGGGACTGAACACGCGGGATGGCTGTGGAGTTCGACTCAGGCACAGGGCCCTGACTTCATGTGCCCAACATCTCTGACCTCATCAGAAGTGGTACGCAGGGAGCCTGGGGCTTGGCGCTCCCCACTGGCCGCAGCCAACGTCCACAAGAGGAAGCCGTGGACCTCACCTGGCAATCTTGTCCGTGCATGACATGGTGATCAGCTGCTCCCCCAGCAGGACGCCGTCCCAGGTCTGCACTGCGCTGGGGCCACGCACGGGGACTGTCCCTTCCCCGGACTCGATCTTGGTGCGCAGGTGCCCGCGGAACTTCCTGACGAGGTGTTTGCTGCTGTGCACTAGGAGAGAAGAGGACGGGGAGGGGTGAGAAGAGGGAAGCCGCCTTGGTTTTGGGAGGTGGGAGAGGAGGAGGGACTGCAACAGAGGTCAAAGGGCCCCTCGCCATGGCTGGGCATTTGGCACGAGGAAGGGGCGTCAGAGGTTAGCGCTGTGTGGGGGTGGGCTCCAGAGCCACACCATCCCACTGGGCCTGGGCCAACTTCTCAGTCAAGGGTCAGGGAGTAAAAACCCAGGCTTCATGAGCCAGACTCTCTTTTCACCAACACCTGCCTCTGCTGCGTAAACGCAGCCACGGCCTGGACCGTGCTCAGGCCAGCGAGGGGCCACTGCGTCCCCAGTACTTCATTTTCCTTCGCAGACTTGAACATGCAGTTGGACGTGTCATTTTCAGGTGTTGTGAAGTATCATTTTTCTCACTTTTCAGCCATTAAAAATGTAAATATTTATGCTTAGCTGGAGGGCTGTGCAGAAATAGGCGGTGAGTGGGACTCAGCTCTTGCCCTGGTCCAGGTGTCAATCCTGGCTCCATGGTAAGTTGGCTGTGTAACCTGGGAAAGTGTCTCAAAGTCACTGTGACCCAGTTACTTCCTCTAATGACGGGAGTAATAGCAGTGCTTGCTGCCCAGGCTGGGAGGAGTCGACGAGGTGGCTCCTGTGAAGGTACTGGGGTCGCCTGGGCACCTCCGCTCTCACTGGGTCCTCTAATTACCAAGGGTCTCCGTGGGTAGGAGTTCCATGAGGCCCAGAAGTGACGGAGCCTCTGGTGGGTCTCCGTGGGTCCCTCAGGTGTTCTGTGTTCTCCTTTCCAGGGTCCCCTTGACACCCACCACCCCCCCCATACCACATTCCCCATAATTACTTGGAGAACTAGCATGAGCAAGAGGAAGCTTAAATTTATATTTTTCTTTCTTTGAAAAAATTTTGTATGTTTTGGTTTTGTTTTGTTTGAGATGGAGTCTCACTCTGTTACCCAGGCTAGAGTGCAGTGGCGCAATCTCGGCTCACTGCAACCTCCACCTCCCAGGTTCAGGAGATTCTCCCGCCTCAGCCTCCTGAGTAGCTGGGACTACAGGCATGCACCACCACACCTGGCTAATTTTTGTATTTTCAGTAGAGACGGGGTTTCGCCATGCTGGCCAGGCTGCTCTCGAACTCCTGACCTCGTGATCCGCCTGCCTCAGCCTCCCAAAGTGCTGCAATTACAGGCCCGAGCCACTATGCCCAGCCAAAATTTTGTACGTTAAATCTGGATTGTATTGTAATATGGAAATGGCCCACTGCTTTGCCTTTGAATTATATATAAAACAGTATAGTGATTCTATCATTTATATACACATGATGACATAAGTGAATATTAAATGCTTTCTTTTGAAAGTTCCTATTGAAGTTTCAGAAGCTGTGGAAATGGAATGTCCCCCTCACTTTCCCCCAGTGACAGTGCTTGATATGGCTGGGATCTGTGTCCCCACCGAAATCCATATTGACATGTAATCCTCAGTGTCGGAGGCGGAACTTGGTGGTAGATGATTGGATCATGGGGCAGATTTCTCATGCCCGGTTTAGTACTGTCCCCTTGGTGCTGTCCTCGTAGCAGTGAATGGTTCTCATGAGATCTGGTCATTTAAAAGTGTGTGGCATCTCCCCTCCGGCTCTCTCTCGCTCCTACTCTGGCCATGTCACCTTTCACCATGATTGTGAGCTTCCTGAGGCCTCCCCAGAAGCCAAGCAGAAGCCATGCTTCCTGTACAGCCTGCGGAACCTTGAGCCAATTAAACCTCTTTTCTTTATAAATTACCCAGTCTCAGGTGTTTCTCTAGAGCAATGTGAGAATGGACTAATACAGTGCTGAATGGTAACTAATGTTTGCGTTTATATAGGAACTTTCTCCTACAGATCCGAAGTAATTTCCAGTGTCTTTTCTAATTGTCTCTAGGAGCAGACATTATTTCACTATACATGCATAGTACCTAAGGCTATGCCTTGGGAAGAAAGATCGCTGCATTCTTTGGAGAAAAGACCTTTTGAGAGGCTTCAGATGGCTTGTCACTTTGTAACTAACTAGATACTTGATGAGATAAAATTTGGACCCGTCTTTGAGTCATTCATGGAAAAAAGAGCCAAGGAGAGGTATTGAGCCTGGGCAGGCACAGCAAATAAATGCCCAGCCCTTTCCCAGATAAAGCACAAATCTCTTCTTTGCAGCTTTAAAGGTGATGGTGATGATAATGATGGTGGTGATGGTGATGGTGATAATGGAGGTGATGGTGATGGTGAAGATGATGGTGATGATGGTGGAGATGGTGATATGATGGTGATGATGGTGATGGTGATGATGATGGTGAAGATAATGATGACAATGGTGATGATGGTGATGTTAATGGTGGTGGTGATGATGGTGATGGTGGTGATGATGGTGATGGTGGTGGTGATGATGGTGATGGTGGTGATGATGGTGATGGAGATGGAGATGGTGATGATAATGAAGGTGATGATGATGAGGGTGAAGATGATGGCGATGATGATGATGATGGTAATGAGGGTGATGGTGATGGTGGTGACAATGAGGGTGATGATGATGGTGGTGGTGGTGATGGTGATGGTGATGATGGTGGTGGTGATGATGGTGATGGTGATGATGGTGGTGATGATGATGGTGATGATGATGGTGATGATGAGGGTGATGGTGATGATGGTGATGATGGTGGTGGTGATGATGGTGATGGTGATGATGGTGATGATGAGGGTGATGGTGATGATGGTGATGATGGTGGTGGTGATGATGGTGATGGTGGTGATGGTGATGATGAGGGTGATGGTGATGATGGTGATGATGGTGGTGGTGATGATGGTGATGGTGGTGATGGTGATGATGAGGGTGATGGTGATGATGGTGATGATGGTGGTGGTGATGATGGTGATGGTGGTGATGGTGATGATGAGGGTGATGGTGATGATGGTGATGATGGTGGTGGTGATGATGGTGATGGTGGTGATGGTGATGATGAGGGTGATGGTGATGATGGTGATGATGGTGGTGGTGATGATGGTGATGGTGGTGATGGTGATGATGAGGGTGATGGTGATGATGGTGATGATGGTGGTGGTGATGATGGTGATGGTGGTGATGGTGATGATGAGGGTGATGGTGATGATGGTGATGATGGTGGTGGTGATGATGGTGATGGTGGTGATGGTGATGATGAGGGTGATGGTGATGATGGTGATGATGGTGGTGGTGATGATGGTGATGGTGGTGATGGTGATGATGAGGGTGATGGTGATGATGGTGATGATGAGGGCGGTGATGATGGGGATGGGGGGGGTGGTGGTGATGATGGTGATGGTGGTGATGGTGATGGTGGTGGTGATGGTGATGATGGTGGTGATGATGGTGATGATGATGGTGATGGTGGTGATGGTGATGATGGTGGTGATGATGGTGATGGTGATGGTGGTGATGATGATGGAGATGATGGTGGTGGTGATGATAAATTGAACATAAAATAGTTCGTATGACTCAAAACACTTGGTTCTTTATGAACATCAACTTTCTGTGGAAGGCAACATTGAAAGCATGGAGGAGCCATCACACTTAACAGTTTCCACAACATTACCACAATATTAGGGACTTTACTCTTCCATTTGGGGGATATTTTCTCAGGGAATGTGTTTGTTGCTGCACCTCCATTTCTGTTAATTATAGTATTCTTATATTCTCCCAATGTTTCAACTATTGTGGTCTTTTTCGAGATCTTGAAAGTTACCTATTATATTGTAAGACTTTTCTAAATTCTTACCAGTTGCTACTGCACAACTAACTTTCCATGAAGTAGACTTGATAGCTTGTTAATGCCATGACAACAGGGAGGCCCAGCTTTAATTAACAACTAGTTCCTAGGAGTTAACCCAAAGCTTTCAGGTTAGACTAATTTTGCCTGAAGAGCCAGGTGCATGAGATGCTCCTGAGTGTTTATTTTCGGAGGTGTTCAGTCTTGGGCTGCCTTCTCCACAGGCTCCCTGATGAGTTGAGCAGCCCCAGGGTGGCCTGAATGTCGGTGATCCTGCAGAGCCCGTTTCCTCTGGCTCTTTCCTGGCTAATTGTGAGAGGTGGGAAGGAGTTGAAGATGCCACTTAAGGCTGAACAAAATGCCAATCCAACCAGCAATTGCAGGGAGCTGGCCCTAAATGATCTGTAGTGGATTTAGAGTGTGCCTGAGACAGTGAAAGTGTAGAACCTCAAACCCCTGACTGCTGTGTCTACATAGATGCTCCCCAAAACATTCAAACATTCTGGTCTAATTCTGACAGTCCAAGTCATCAGACTCTTCATTACAGTGTTTATTAACCTATATAAAACCCTAGATAAAATGCTTATCTTTTGAGGTCAATATCAAGGTAAATAAGGATAGTTTTTAGATCCTCATTTCTAAATGAGGATGTGCTTTAGAAAATGGTTCCAGTGAATATTTTATTTTTAGGGGAGAATCAAAAGGAGTTGGAGACAAACAACAAGAGGCTTGTCCTCTGGGGAGCTAAAGATTTATCTAAAATGTGATGCATGGTTGCTGCAGTCACAAGGGGAGAGAGAGCACCAAAAATGAAACAAACCACAGGCACGAGAAAAGAAGAAAATATTTTTAAACACCAAATACATTTTAGATTTTCAAACTGTCTTCAAAAGGCATATGCCGGAAAGTCTGCCTGTGAAGCAACCCAGTATTCGTTGTAATAATACTACCATCCACAGTAGTTACCGTGGGGCCATGCGGGTGCACTTTGCCTTATTTGATTGATGATGATGATGATAGTGATGATGCTGGATTATAAGGCCATTAAAATTCATTATCCTAGAATGCACGGATATTACCATATTTTGCATATTTCTGTCACTCAATGGGAAAATCTGAAGACAGGAATTTAAGGAACTGTATTTTATATTCCCTGACTTCCTATGGGATTTTGGTTAAATCTCTTGAACTACCTTTCTAATCGTTGAATGGAATTGGCTTAGAACAAACATACTAGGCTCTTAGCATGAACTTGTAAGTAAATATATGACATAATCTATTTTTCTTGGCATTTTCTGGACATAGACTGGAGAATTTAAGCTGCTAAGTTCTCGGAAAATGGCTATAAGAACTGAGTTTACCAGGTTATTTAAAAACCAGGCCAAGAAAGAAGAATTTGCAGGCAGATCATTGGTGGGTTGGGAGGAGAGGAGCTGCTCATCCACAGTGAAGTACTGAGATCCTCATCTTCTGTTCCATCTGTGCTCTTTCAGGTCTGAGTTCTATCCCAGGCCTCCCAGAGCCACTAAGTGACCCGTCGCCCTCTGTGAGTCTGTGCTGAGAGCAGTCATCAGAACCCTGACTCTAACATAGACACACACAGCATGTTCTCCTGGCTGTGGGAATAAATGTCTTTTAGGCATTTGTCCCTACCTTAACTGACCTGGCCCTTCTAGGTCCAGGGAAAGCCACAGATGTGGCAGTTTTGAGTCACCTGAGATGAATGGAGTAGCCCTGGGTCGCATGACATTGAAAACTGAGTCTGCGGTCTCTGTCGCGAAAGCACCTTTCCCCTCCATCACATGTGACACCACAAACACTTTTCTTTCCTGCCGGTGACGCCACAGAGCGGGGAGTCTGGCCATAAGCTCTGCCTGGCCTCTGCAGACAGACAGGCTACCAGGCCGTGTACGCCTCCAAGCCCTTTCTACGAAGCCAGCAAGGAAACAAATGTTCCTAGTCTGAGATGATTTAAGGAGTTCAAACCCGGTGGCTCAAAACCCGACCTGTGCTCAGAAAACTAGAGTCTTGGATGCCTGTCTGCCCCGAATGCATCAGAAACTCAGCCAGAGTGCATGGGGCGAGCTGCATTGGTAAACACTGGCCCAGAACCCTGAAAGATAAGCCAGGGCTGGAAACAACAAACTTGAGTGCCTTCCAAAGCTGGCAGGCGACACAGCTCCCACAATACCTGAGACCAGCCGGCATTGATACCATGTCTAAGGCCCCAGGAATGGGGAATTTATGATCTCTCTAGACAAATGGTTTTGAGGGGAAAATAAAATGGGGACATCTAGAATTTCTCGAGCCACATGCATCCCAGGAAAGTGGGGTTTGATGGCAACTCCAGGGCCCTGGTGTTGTGTCTAGGACTTGGAGCCCCTGAGCCTGGGCCTCGGGTGGTTGGGGCTCGGGGAACTCCTGGTCCTGCTGAGCTGTCGGAGCAGGTTGCTGTTGGGAGGCAGCTGCTCAGCAGACACCGGAGAGTCAGAAGTGTGCTCCTAGAAACCCCAAGTCAGACTCACTTCTCTCCTGGGTCTTTGGTTACATGACACTTACTGTAATGATTATTTAAACCTATCTACAGAAAGTTTTGCTTATGCTCTACTCTGTGTTCCTTCATTTTAAAGGAAGGGGAACAATCTTGGGTACCAAACATCTCTTTGACTTAATCACATCATGGTTATATTGATAGATCCGATGCATCAGACACCTGTCGTGCGCTTGTGTGTGCACATATGCTTGTGTATGTGTGTTTGTTTTGTGCATGTGTGCTTATGTATGTGTTTGTGTGTGCACACGTGTGCTTATGTATCTGTGTTTGTGTATGTGCAGATGTGCTTAAGTACATGTGTTTGTGTGTGCACACGTTTGCTTATGTATCTGTGTATGTGCAGATGTGCTTAAGTACATGTGTTTGCGTGTACACATGTGTGCTTATGTATCTGTGTATGTGCAGATGTGCTTAAGTACATGTGTTTGTGTGTGCACACATGTGGTTATGTACACGTGTTTGTGTGCACATGTGTTTATGTTTGTGTGCACATGTGCATGTGTGCACATATGTGCGTATGCATGTGTGTTCATGTGTGCATATGTGCTTATACATGTGTTTGTGTGCACACATGTGATTATGTGTGTGCACACATGTGCTTATGTATGTGTCTGTGTGTGCACATGTGCTTATGTGTGTGCATGTGCACGTGTACTTATGTATGTGTTTGCACATGTGCTTATGTATGTGTGTGTGTGTGTGTGGGTATATATGTGTGAGAAAGAGGAGAAGTCTGGCACAGTTGAGAGAGAGGTTAGCAGGTGTGGCCCCTGTGGAGACGCACAATAGCTCAATGCAGGCCAAATGGGAGATTGAGGAAGGGATGAGCTAAAAAGACCAGGACCAAGCACGGTGCTGGTGAGAGGAGACAGGGCAGGTCCAGAAGGCGCCAGAGGCAGACAGCACTCGAGAGGACTGAGACCTCAGTCCGGAGTGTCCTTCGGTTTCAGATGGGCTCCTCTGGCCCCCAGCAAAGGTCTCAGTGGAGGGGACTGAGCTCTCTGCATTCTGCGGCCTCTGCATTTGTGAGAAGAACATCATGGCCCTTAGGGCTTCTTTCATTCCCTGGGCTTCTTTCGGGAGTGTGGGCCTCTGAATTGGAGGGGCAGTGCAGCTGGGTTTCTGCAGGGTTAATCCACGGGAGGGAGGCAGTGCCAGCTGCAGACCTCTGGGAACAGTGTGGACTGGAGGTGTCCAGCGCCTGCCGCCAGCGTTTCCTTTGGGGGGCTTGTCACTATCGACGCTGTGCTTGGCTAGCCCTGGAGGAGCCCCTCACAGCAAAATCCAGGCCACTTGCTCCCCTTATCCATGCTCCAGCCCTCTTTAAAGGGTAACAAAGAAACACAGCACCTGAGTTACAACCTGGAGACCCCTGGCCCTTACTGTAAAGGAGCTGAAAGCGTCTCTGCAGGGGAAATGGCAGGAGTTGTGCCTGAAGGTCTCTGCCCTCCTCGGGAGGTTCGAAGGTTGCAGAACCAGCTCTCTGAAGGCGCCTTCCCAGCAGACAATGGCAGGAATTTGGGTTCTCCTGCCTTTACTGAGTGACTCTGGCAGACGAGTCCCTGTTACAGGAGAGTTCGCCAAGTGCCTACCTTCTCCACACTCTCCAGATAGGAGAGCGGAGGAGCGGTACCAGCCCAATGGAGAGCATGGCACAGGAAGGAGTTTCTCCATTTTGCCTGGCATATCTGCTGCAAAAATGTGAGAAAAANTGGCTATAAGAACTGAGTTTACCAGGTTATTTAAAAACCAGGCCAAGAAAGAAGAATTTGCAGGCAGATCATTGGTGGGTTGGGAGGAGAGGAGCTGCTCATCCACAGTGAAGTACTGAGATCCTCATCTTCTGTTCCATCTGTGCTCTTTCAGGTCTGAGTTCTATCCCAGGCCTCCCAGAGCCACTAAGTGACCCGTCGCCCTCTGTGAGTCTGTGCTGAGAGCAGTCATCAGAACCCTGACTCTAACATAGACACACACAGCATGTTCTCCTGGCTGTGGGAATAAATGTCTTTTAGGCATTTGTCCCTACCTTAACTGACCTGGCCCTTCTAGGTCCAGGGAAAGCCACAGATGTGGCAGTTTTGAGTCACCTGAGATGAATGGAGTAGCCCTGGGTCGCATGACATTGAAAACTGAGTCTGCGGTCTCTGTCGCGAAAGCACCTTTCCCCTCCATCACATGTGACACCACAAACACTTTTCTTTCCTGCCGGTGACGCCACAGAGCGGGGAGTCTGGCCATAAGCTCTGCCTGGCCTCTGCAGACAGACAGGCTACCAGGCCGTGTACGCCTCCAAGCCCTTTCTACGAAGCCAGCAAGGAAACAAATGTTCCTAGTCTGAGATGATTTAAGGAGTTCAAACCCGGTGGCTCAAAACCCGACCTGTGCTCAGAAAACTAGAGTCTTGGATGCCTGTCTGCCCCGAATGCATCAGAAACTCAGCCAGAGTGCATGGGGCGAGCTGCATTGGTAAACACTGGCCCAGAACCCTGAAAGATAAGCCAGGGCTGGAAACAACAAACTTGAGTGCCTTCCAAAGCTGGCAGGCGACACAGCTCCCACAATACCTGAGACCAGCCGGCATTGATACCATGTCTAAGGCCCCCAGGAATGGGGAATTTATGATCTCTCTAGACAAATGGTTTTGAGGGGAAAAATAAAATGGGGACATCTAGAATTTCTCGAGCCACATGCATCCCAGGAAAGTGGGGTTTGATGGCAACTCCAGGGCCCTGGTGTTGTGTCTAGGACTTGGAGCCCCTGAGCCTGGGCCTCGGGTGGTTGGGGCTCGGGGAACTCCTGGTCCTGCTGAGCTGTCGGAGCAGGTTGCTGTTGGGAGGCAGCTGCTCAGCAGACACCGGAGAGTCAGAAGTGTGCTCCTAGAAACCCCAAGTCAGACTCACTTCTCTCCTGGGTCTTTGGTTACATGACACTTACTGTAATGATTATTTAAACCTATCTACAGAAAGTTTTGCTTATGCTCTACTCTGTGTTCCTTCATTTTTAAAGGAAGGGGGAACAATCTTGGGTACCAAACATCTCTTTGACTTAATCACATCATGGTTATATTGATAGATCCGATGCATCAGACACCTGTCGTGCGCTTGTGTGTGCACATATGCTTGTGTATGTGTGTTTGTTTTGTGCATGTGTGCTTATGTATGTGTTTGTGTGTGCACACGTGTGCTTATGTATCTGTGTTTGTGTATGTGCAGATGTGCTTAAGTACATGTGTTTGTGTGTGCACACGTTTGCTTATGTATCTGTGTATGTGCAGATGTGCTTAAGTACATGTGTTTGCGTGTACACATGTGTGCTTATGTATCTGTGTATGTGCAGATGTGCTTAAGTACATGTGTTTGTGTGTGCACACATGTGGTTATGTACACGTGTTTGTGTGCACATGTGTTTATGTTTGTGTGCACATGTGCATGTGTGCACATATGTGCGTATGCATGTGTGTTCATGTGTGCATATGTGCTTATACATGTGTTTGTGTGCACACATGTGATTATGTGTGTGCACACATGTGCTTATGTATGTGTCTGTGTGTGCACATGTGCTTATGTGTGTGCATGTGCACGTGTACTTATGTATGTGTTTGCACATGTGCTTATGTATGTGTGTGTGTGTGTGTGGGTATATATGTGTGAGAAAGAGGAGAAGTCTGGCACAGTTGAGAGAGAGGTTAGCAGGTGTGGCCCCTGTGGAGACGCACAATAGCTCAATGCAGGCCAAATGGGAGATTGAGGAAGGGATGAGCTAAAAGACCAGGACCAAGCACGGTGCTGGTGAGAGGAGACAGGGCAGGTCCAGAAGGCGCCAGAGGCAGACAGCACTCGAGAGGACTGAGACCTCAGTCCGGAGTGTCCTTCGGTTTCAGATGGGCTCCTCTGGCCCCAGCAAAGGTCTCAGTGGAGGGGACTGAGCTCTCTGCATTCTGCGGCCTCTGCATTTGTGAGAAGAACATCATGGCCCTTAGGGCTTCTTTCATTCCCTGGGCTTCTTTCGGGAGTGTGGGCCTCTGAATTGGAGGGGCAGTGCAGCTGGGTTTCTGCAGGGTTAATCCACGGGAGGGAGGCAGTGCCAGCTGCAGACCTCTGGGAACAGTGTGGACTGGAGGTGTCCAGCGCCTGCCGCCAGCGTTTCCTTTGGGGGGCTTGTCACTATCGACGCTGTGCTTGGCTAGCCCTGGAGGAGCCCCTCACAGCAAAATCCAGGCCACTTGCTCCCCTTATCCATGCTCCAGCCCTCTTTAAAGGGTAACAAAGAAACACAGCACCTGAGTTACAACCTGGAGACCCCTGGCCCTTACTGTAAAGGAGCTGAAAGCGTCTCTGCAGGGGAAATGGCAGGAGTTGTGCCTGAAGGTCTCTGCCCTCCTCGGGAGGTTCGAAGGTTGCAGAACCAGCTCTCTGAAGGCGCCTTCCCAGCAGACAATGGCAGGAATTTGGGTTCTCCTGCCTTTACTGAGTGACTCTGGCAGACGAGTCCCTGTTACAGGAGAGTTCGCCAAGTGCCTACCTTCTCCACACTCTCCAGATAGGAGAGCGGAGGAGCGGTACCAGCCCAATGGAGAGCATGGCACAGGAAGGAGTTTCTCCATTTTGCCTGGCATATCTGCTGCAAAATGTGAGAAAATGCTTTATTTTTTCTCCTACCAGCACCCGCCACTTCTTAAAAGCACCACGAAATAAAAGACATCTGTGTCTGGAAGTGAACCCCAGGGCACCTCAGAGAATGTATTTGTTTTTCTAAACCACAGACACTGCAGTTGGAAGTGAGGGCTGGCTGGAGAGGCTGCACTTGGTGATCGATGTACAGAGACGTGGGAGGCCCAATGGACTAGAACTGTCCCCTGGGGAGACCACGGGGTCTCAGGCATGGACAAGGCTCCTGCTGTTCTCACTCAGCCCTCTCCCAGCTCCCACGAGGGGCACATTAGCCAAGGAAGAGGCTGGACAAATTAGCGCCAACCCCAAGCATTTGGCGGCACTTTTCCTCTCGAGTCTGAGGGTTCCTAGCGGGGTCTTTATGATGGCAAACCTTTCAAGAAGAATGGAAAGATAATTTCCAGTAGCTGTCCAAGGCACTAGATTTCAGAATTCCCAGTAGCTGTGCAATGCACCAGATTTCACAGTTTTATCGGGTGAGCTGGTATCATGTAGCTCTGGCTTGCTGAATATGTCCAGTGAAAATGAAGCCGCTCCTGGTGGTTTTTCTGTCTCTCTGTTCCTGAGTCAGCCTGGTAGCAGGGGGTGCCCTGTGTGATCTCGTGGGGCCACACTGGGCCCCCTTCCCTCTGTGGCTGTGTTCACTTCTCAGGTGCTCAGGCCGCTCCTGCCTCTCTCTTCCTCCTGCAGGAAGTTCCTTTAAAAGTCCCTGATGTTGAATAGGCTTCCTTTTCTTCATTCCCAGTTTGATGGGATTCTCCTATTTAATTTCCAAAGGGTGTGGAAATGCCACCCTAAATCCCCATACAGAGAACCCTATCCAGCCATCCCAGAGGATCCACTTACAGAGAACCCTATCCAGCCATCCCAGAGGGAAAGCAGTGGGGCTGGAGGGAAATCCGCAGAAAGGAGGAGGAATGTTTTTGGGCCAGCATCCCATCTGGAGACTGGAGAATCAGGCTAAGCTCATGTGGGATTAAAGACACCATTTTCCCCACACCTTCTTGTCTTTGGTGGAGGCTGCATGACAAAGCCTGGAACACAGCAGGGCTCTATGAAAATGTTTAATTTTCCTTACCTTGGTAATTAAAACACCATAAAGCCTTCCACTGGAGGAGAGTCAGGCCAAAGTCAAGCCTTAATAGCGGTGTGCTGTCCATGTATGTCTACCAGAGATTTCCTCCCTTATCAGGACTGGACCCCTCATCATACACATATCACATACATCACACACACCACACACCACACACCACACACACACCACACACACACCACACACACACCACACACACACCACACACACACCACATGCATTGCCTGCATTGAAAGATCTGCCTGGGACTGCTTCTGGAAAGGGTGTGGGAGCATGTGAATGTGTGTGTGGTGTATGTGATATGCATGTGGGTATATGTGGCTTTTGTGGTGTATGTGGATGTTGTGGTGTATGTAATGTGTGTGTATAATGTGATGTGGTGTGGTGTATGTGGTTGTGTGTGTGTGTGTGGTAATAGGTGTGGGTGCTTGTGGCAATGTTGTGGTATATGTTGGTGTGTGTGCGAGTAGGTATGTGGTATCCGCATGTGTGGCATGATGTGATATGGCATGTAGTGGTATGCTGATACTGCGCCTGTAGTGTTGTGGTTGTGCGTTGGCATGTAGATGGTGTCGTGGTATTTGTGATGGTAATAATGTGGTGTCGTTGTCTGTACCTGTGTTTGTTGTAGTGTATGTGATATGCATGGTGTATAAGTCGGTAGTTGTGTGTGGTGTCGTGTGTATGCATGTAGGTGTAATGTGTATGTGTGTATTGTATATGTATCGCTGTGTGGTGTGTGTGGTATGTGTGTGGTATATGTGGTATACATGTATGGATCTATGTGGTATATGTGTATGGTGCATGTGATCGTATGCGTGTGGTGGTACGTGGTTTTTGTGTGTGTGTGTGTGTGGATAACTGCCTGTGGGTGCTTGTGGCTGTGTGTGGGTTGGTGGTTTGCACGTGAGTCGTCTTATGTGGTATGCAATGTGTAGGGGCATGATGTGGTCATGCGTGTAAACGTATGATGGTATGTGTGTGTGTGGTATATGTAGTATGTGTGTGTGGTGTATGGTGTTTGTAGTGTATGTGATAGCAATGTGGTAATGTGGTATGTGTGTGGTGTGTGTGCTATACTGTGAGTATGCATGTGTGGTATACGTGGATATGTGTGTGTGGTGTATGTGTGGTGTAGTGAAATGTGCTATGTGTGTAATTGTGTAGTATGTGGTGGTATGTGGTTATGTGGCATACATGGTATGGTATATGTGGTATGTGTGTGTGGTGTATGTGGTAAGGCATGTAGTGTATGTGGTGTGTGTGTATTGGTGTGGTGTGGTGGTATGTGTGTGGTAGAACATGTGTAGTATATGTGGTATGCATGTGGTGTATGTGGTATATACATATATGTGTGTGACATATGCAGATAGCACTAAGCAATAGGATTTCATCATTAAAATGAAAGAGAGGAGTTTCCCTGCAGCACCTTTTCTTTTATCATGGAGATGCTGTTGTCAAGGGTGGCATCAAGGGAGAGCCCCACCCTGCTCCATGCCTGGCCCTCCGACCCTGGCACTCACAGCATCACTGCCCTTTGCTGATGGAGAGGACAGAGAGGTGGGGACTGCGTGGGTGTGTTCTGTCCCATCTCCACCGATAAATGCTCACAGGGCAGGTTTGCAATGGAACTTTATAGTTCACCTGGGGAGACCCCTTTGCAGGGAATCACTTATCCTTGGCTTGGTTGCAAAAGCTGAGCTTTTTTCTCCCCAACGCTGTGAGCGAAGGCAAGCAGAGCCAGTCGGAATTTGCTCCCAGCCTGCGTAGCTCTCACTGGCCTTCCCTTCATCCCATTTTCCCAACCCAGGACACAGGGATTGTCTGAGTTATTAAAACAAAGCAGAGAACTATGGCAATTAGGTCGCTAATTTTAGGCCTCAGACTACTCTTCTGCCAATCACTTGAGCATTTCAGACGAAGATTTTGGAGGCATGATTATCCCACTAATTGCAGAGGCAATCCTCTTCCAGTACCCGAGGGCCCCACACACCGCCCAGGACAGAGTCCCAAATAGAGGCAGCTGGGGGCTGCTGGCCCACAGAAGGTAAAAGCATTGTCTCTTACGGTCGGTGGTGATCTCGTGGGGAGAGTGGAGTCTTGCGTCTCCGCAGGGGGAGGTGCTCACGTAGAGATGGAAGAGGATGTTTTCCCGCAGCCGGTAGCCGCCTTCTTTTAACCGCACAAATATTGATCGCTCCGAGTCCTCGCGCCGCTTGCTAGGGTCACAAAGAGGTTTGGGGTCATTTATCACAAATCAAACCAGAAACGTTCCAACCAGGTGAACGCTTGAGTCCTGTTTTGTAGAGAGTTGTTCCCCAAGTTTTTCTTTATCTTTTTCCTTTCTTTTCTTTTCTTTTTTTTTTTGAGAGGGAGTCTTGTTCTGTCGCCCAGGCTGGAGTGCAGTGGCGCGATCTCGGCTCACTGCAACCTCCACCCACTGAATTCCAGCAATTCTTCTGCCTTGAGTATTGATACTCAGCCTCCCGAGTAACTGGGATTACAGGCATGCGCCACCATGCCTAGTTCATTTTTGTATTTTTAGTAGATACGGGGTTTCACCATGTTGGCCAGGTTTGTCTTGAACTCCTGGCCTCAGGTGATCCACCCACCTCAGCCTCCCAAAGTGCTGGGATTACAGGCGTGAGCCGCCGCGCCTGGCCCCACCAGGATCTTTTACCAGGCCATTTTTCCCCGTTGCTGTTAACCCACATCTATCTGTCTACACAGCTGTGACTCTGTGGATTTGCCAGTGCTGCTCATGGCCGTACCTCACAGTGGACTGCAGGTTTGACACAGCCTAAGTGGGCAGCTTGTGTGTGATTAAAAGGAGGAAAGGAGCTGTAGGAAGGCCTGGGCTTGGTCACCAGCACAGGTGGAAGTGGAGAGCCGTGGGGAAACAGCTTTCCTTCTGCATCCAGCCATGACCCAGGTGGGGCGGGAGAGGTCCCAGCCTCTCTCTGATGGTGAATGATTCGGCCTGTTGCAAAACCCCCACCAGCTGTGAAGCTCGAGCTGCGCAGACCCACCATGGCCCACCTGAGCGGGCGCTGAGCAAATGCGCCTGCATTTCCTTCTTCCGTGTTTATTCCCTGTGTCCCGGTGTTTTTTCTCCTGCTTCCTGGTGTTTATTCCCCTGTGTCCTGGTGTTTATTCTCTGCCTCCCGGTGTTTATTCCCTGCGTCCCGGTGTTTATTCCCTGCTTCCCAGTGTTTATTCCCACGCTTCCTGGTGTTTATTCCCCTGCTTCCTGGTGCTTATTCCTGCTTCCTGATATTTACTCCCCGAGTCCTGGTGTTTATTCCCTGTGTCCTGGTGTTTAGTCCCTGTGTCCTGGTGTTTATTCTCTGCCTCTCGGTGTTTGTTCCCTGCATCCCGGTGTTTATTCCCTGCGTCCCAGTGTTTATTCCCTGTGTCTCGGTGTTTATTCCCTGCGTCCCAGTGTTTGTTCCCTGCATCCCGGTGTTTATTCCCTGCATCCCGGTGTTTATTCCCTGCGTCCCGGTGTTTATTCCCTGCGTCCCAGTGTTTGTTCCCTGCATCCCGGTGTTTATTCCCTGCGTCCCGGTGTTTATTCCCTGCTTCCCAGTGTTTATTCCCACGCTTCCTGGTGTTTATTCCCCTGCTTCCTGGTGCTTATTCCTGCTTCCTGATATTTACTCCCCGAGTCCTGGTGTTTATTCCCTGCGTCCCGGTGTTTATTCCCTGCGTCCCGGTGTTTATTCTCTGTGTCCCAGTGTTTATTCCCTGCGTCCCAGTGTTTATTCCCTGTGTCCCGGTGTTTATTCCCTGTGTCCCAGTGTTTATTCTCCTGCTTCCTGGTGTTTATTCCCTGCTTGCTGGCCATCTACTTTCTGCCGGTCTTGCTGTTTTCACACATTCTGCCCCATGGGTGATGGATTGTGTTCTGTGGGGCCCTGAGATCACACAGGCAACAGAACAGACATTTTCTCCACAGGAAGTCCTTGCGGCATCCAGCAGCCTTCCTGCCTCTGTGCCTGCACTCAGCCCACAGCCACTGCCCCCCACTGCCCCAGCCGCCTTCCCCAGGACCCTTGGCAAATGTGTCCCAAGCCTGGACCCCGGAGCAGGGCCTATCAGCCACGTGGCTGCCCTGGACCCCGCTCCCCTGTGCCGGTTCCCTATGCAGGGCAGGCATCGGGTGCACCTGTCTGTGGACCCCCAGTTGGTGGCACAGCACCAGGCATGTAACCAGCTCCTGGTAAATATTGGCCCAGTTACCTTCTCTGACACAAACGCAAGCGAGGGATCTTGGAGATAGTCCTAGTTGAGCAGGTGGGCATTTAGGAGAAATCCTTCCCTACGTTCTGAGAGATTTCTCTGTTCACCCATATCCAACTCCTGCCGCACTCACAGGCCTCAGGGAACTGAGGGATGGGTTTAGCCTGTGGCTCCCTGCTCAGAGGCTCTGATAAGAATGAGCTGAGTGTGGGCCGAGCGCAGTGGCATGTACATGCCTGTAATCCCAGCACTTTGGGAGGCCGAGACGGGTGGTTTGCTTGAGGTCAGGAGTTCGAGAGCAGTCTGGCCAATGTGATGAAACCCCGTCTCTACTAAAAATACAAAAATTAGCTGGGCGTGGTGGTGAATGCCTGTAGTCTCAGCTACTCAGGAGGTTGAGGTGGGAGAATTGCTTCAACCTGGGAAGCAGAGTTTGCAGTGAGCTGAGATCGTGCCATTGCACTCCAGGCTGGGCAACAGAGCAAGACTCCGTCTCAAAAGAAAAAAAAAAAAGAATGAGCTGAGCTGAGTGGGTTAAGGTGTTGTTTTCAGTGGCATCTGCTTGGCTACACATGGGCCTTTCCGCTTTTGTGTGACTTTTGTACAGCTAATGGGCGTGGAGATGACCCTCGCCAAAGCCCCCCGAGGTCCCATTACTCGTGGATTTGAGGAACGCAGACGGCTTCAGGGGATGTGAAAGAATAGACAGGAGGGAGCGTTTCAGGCAAGGAGCCGACAGCGAGCCCTCGGGACTGAACGGCCCGGGCTGGGGGTGTGTTGGAGAGGACACGTGCTGCAAACCACGTGGGTTCATGCCCGTCTAAGGTGTCTCAGGGACAGGAGGCTGCCCCATGACAGCCACCTCTGCCCAACCGCCAGAGCAGGCCACGGAACCCCGGGAACCCAATACTGGGGCACAGTTCTCAGGGTCTCAGCAGCCTCTTCACATGGACTTGGTGCAGGAGGCAAGACGACAGTGCATCTCCAAACCACTCCTTTGACACTGCACTCATGTTCTCTGAGGGCAATGGAGGAAAAGGGGGCAGTGCAGGAATGTGGGGGGCATGGGGAACCGAGGCCAGGAGAGGGTGGCCTTGCCCAGAGGATGAGGGCTGCAAAGGTGTTTTCTGGAGGGAAACGTGGAATAAGGAGGAAGCCTGGAATTTTAGCTTCTTCCCAGCCCGCATGGCGGCTCTATAGGTGCGCCAGGGATGTCTCTAGTCTAAATAACAAGGGACGCTTCCTGGCTCACCCTGTGCCAGGATAGAGGGAGGCGTGTTCTGAGCCAGGCACGGGGCCCCCTCTGCTCCCTGGCAGCCCCCAGCCGCGGTGTCCGCCTGCCCTGGAGCCCGTCCCCAGCCGCTCACCTCAGGTGCAGCTCCAGTTGCGTGTAGAGAAAGTGCAGGAACGCCCGCCGGGCCACCACCTCCGCGTGACAGTCATTCACCACCAGCCCCTGGTCACTGAGGTGCTCGCCGCTGATGCACTTGGTCCCCGACGACAGGGCCACGACCTGTGCTTGCCGAGCGTCCAGTCCTGGGGACACAGACAGCGTCAGGGCAGCGCGGCCCACGGCCCCCGTCTCCCTCCTTCTTGGTCTTTTCAGGGTCTCACAACAGCGGTTTCCCTGGGTTAGGAAACCTCGGAAACACTGTGTTTTGAGAGCTGGGAAGCAAGGCTTCTGTGTGCCCCAGGCCGTCACAGGCGACCGGACCGCCCGCCTGAGGGATTCCCACCTACTCCATGGCAGCCTGAGACGGCGCTCAAAGTGCCTCTGTTATCCTTAAGGTTGCTGAAATGCTCTTGAGGCACCTTAAGAGCAGAGTTTTGAGGTCACACTTACTACCAGGGCAGTTTTCTCCACCTCTGAGTCCCAGGTCCCCTGGGAGTGGGAGGAGTGCTGGCTGCGGCCTGGGCTTCCTGCCCAACCTCTGACCACCTTTGCGCTTTCCCCTGTTCCCCAACGGGATCAGTGCAGGACAGGAGCTGATGAACTCGTCACCCTGACACAGAAACACAGGACAGGAGCTGATGAACCCTTCACCCTGACACAGAAACACAGGACAGGAGCTGATGAACCCGTCACACTAACACAGAAAGGAGGCTGGATGTGTCATTTTAACCATAGTCAAAGGAACCCCATCCACAAAAATGATACTCCCTTCAGGGACTGAAAACAAACAAAACAAAGAAACCTGAAAAACAACCCCCAACATAATGTCCTTAAAGTATAATATCCATCACTTTGTTTGAGAAGAAGCTGGAAGACACACGCCAATGTTTGTTTGCTCTGCTCTAACAGGTCTGTGTGGATGTGTATTTTCTCTGCACTTAGATGGTGAATTCCTTGAGGACACGAGTCAGAATTTCCACCAAATGCTCCAAGCAGGGTCTCCCTAGGGAGTCTGTGTCATGAGACGGGTCAGTGTTGCCGATCCAGTAACAAATCCATCGTGCAGGCCCTTCGGCTAGAGGTGGCGGGTACATTGTGGGCACCCAGGATCCTTGGGATATGACAGCCACTGGCTGGGCCTGGATCCCAGGCCAAGTGAGGGCAGCACAGAGACGCGTTAGCCGCTGACTGCGGCCACGTCCATGGAGTCACCTGGTAAATACATGTCCAGACCATTTCTTGGAAGAGGTGACACGCAAATTCATGTCATGCCAGAAGCAGACCTCCCTCCCATCTTAAATAAAATCGACTTCCCCACGGAAAACAGTGCTGGCTGGTCATGAGCACTTCTCACTTCTCATACACTTGTTCCTCTGATGTGACTTTTTCTCCCCTGAGAACTTGGTTCTCGAGCCCTGAGGGCATCTACCCTCTCTGGGCCCCAACGCAGGATCTTTCTTTGTGAGATGAAAGGGCAGAGTCAGCAGCTGCCAGGGAGAGCCAGGGAGAATGCGGACCCCGGAGGGACGGAGCACTGCGGAAGTGCCCTGCAGAGGCCCAGCGGTATCCCTGCCCCCACGGCTCTGCAGCTGGGGTCTGTCTGTCCAGTGTCCTTCCTCCCAGGCAAAGCGGTCCAGCACAGCCCCCGCCTCCTGCCCATGTCCACTGCTGTCTCCACTCATCCCAGCTTCTCCCAGCAGCCCCTGTTTCTGTGCCTGAAGAGAACTCCATGGTCCTGGTCCTGTTGTCTACCCACTGCCCCCTCCCTGGTGGGACTGGACTGCTCCTGAGCTCAGGAAGTGACCGGACTTCCCCAGGCCGCTTTAATCAAAAGAGGAGACGACCAGCCCCCCTGAGTTTCCTCAGGGGGCAACTCAGCTGCCCTGTCCCAGCTCCAGGCCTCCTCCTCCCTCAGCCATCCTGGGGGCGGAGGCTGCCTCCCAGCGGGGGTCCCAGAAGTGGAGGAGCAGATGGGATCAGGATCTAAGGCTACAGGGAGCCGGGGTGGGCAGCTGCTACTGACTCTGCCAGGGGTGGGAGCCACCGTCTCACTCAGGCAGTCAGTGACATGTGGACTGTTGAGAAATGGTTCACGAGGACGACATCGCGATGCAGAAATCACCCCACAGGTTCCAGCTTCATTAAAGCAGGTAGAGAAACGAGAAACACATTGATAATGATTCCTAACGAGTTTCAGGGTTCATGACTGGTGCACAGGCAGTCTCTGGTGGAAACAGACAACTCTTTGGGAATCGGTGCTGTGGCCCGTGAGGCCCTGGCCTGCTCCTCCTCTTTGGATTCCGTGGAAATTGGAGCTGTAGAAAAAAAGCAACTGCTTTCCCTTCACCCCTCATTGATTCCCGGCTCCGTTTGGCTCCAGGCTCTGCCACACTCAGCACAGTTATGTGGCCCAGGAAGTGCATTGTTTGCGTATTCAGTTTTCATGATTCCCACCCCCACGGCCAGCACCATGCTCCCAACACAGGAGACGCAAAGCCTGGACCGAGGGAGGTGATGCAGTCAGAAACGGCTGCAGCACGAGACGTCATATGAGAAATGTCGCAGAAGTGCTGTACACGGAATGTCACCAGCATGAGAGTGAGGGAGAGCGAGGGAGGAGAAGGGAAAGATGGACTCACACCCTGGGAGCTTCTGCACAGGGGTCGGGAGGAGGTGTCCCAGGCAGAGTGGGCATGGCGACCAGAGGCAGGGATGGGAAAGGGCACAGGCGTATTCTGCGGGACAAGGAGAAGCCGACTTTGGAGCCTGTGGGAGATGTGTGTGGGAAAGTGGCGAAGCTTCCAAGGCGGGTGGAAGTCGGTCACAGAGGCCTTGAGTACCACCCTGAAGATCCAGCTCTTCACTAACAGACAGTGGGAGCTGTGAAAGGGTTTTCCGGAAGGACAGCAGCACTGTTGCCCATGAGTGAGTGCTGGGTTGCACAGGAGGAGAGGAGGGGCCGGGACACTGGGTGGGAGGCCAGGGCTGGACATGGTGCGGGAGGACTTAGGAAGCTCTCTCAGGAGTGGATTGGCGGGAGGGACCCAGAGAGCACAGCAAGGACCAAATCCACAGGATTTGGGAAATTTACACAGAGGATGCGGGAGAGCAAGAAGCTGGAAGATGTGCTCGGGTACCACACGTTACAAATGAGAAAGAGGAAGATTTTAATGAAGAATGGCCAAATTCGGGGCTGACCGATTTAATTTGGGGGAAAGGAGAGGACGGGCGTCCTCATCTCTCCCCTCAGCGCCATGAGGACGATGCGGCATCAGGCAGCGTGGTGAGGTGGAAAACAGAGCTCAGTAGCAGTTAAAGACTGCGGGCAAAAAGGTGTCAAAAACAGAAACAGCACCAACCGGCATTCAGAAAAACACGCTTTTCTTAACACCCACGTCACGGGACAGCGCGAGGGTGCTGCCGCCATGGTGGGGCCACAGGCAGGTCGAGGCCACTCATACCTACAGAGAGGAACTGGGTCCTTGGTTTATGGGCACACCCTCCAGGTACAAACCAGTGGCACTTAGGGCTGTGTCAGCCCTGCACAGAAGTGTCTAACATTCTCCTTTTTCAGTGCTCTGATTCCCCACACGGGGATCCTTGATTGCTGGGGTTGGGGTGAGACCACGCCAAGCTGTATGGACACCAAAAATGCTCTGCACTTAATGAGCAATGCTTTGTGTAAAAATGTGCCCGAAGCCAGGCCGCCTTGCAGCAAAGGCTGGGTTGGGGATGCTCCGGCAGGGGCTTATTAAGTCAGGAAGACAGGATGGGACAGCAAAGACACCAGGCGAGGGGAGGCTGTGCTGAGGTCCCATGTCCAGCTGACCCAACAGGAAGCTCTGGAGTGTGAGGCAAGGGTGTGTGATGTGTCAGTCATGAGCTGTGGGCGCTCCCAGGCATGCAGGAGGTGCAAGAGGTGCAGGAGGACTTTGGAAGTCCTCCTGAGGTCCTCTCTCCAGCTGACCCAACAGGAAGCTCTGGCGTGTGAGGCAAGGATGTGCAACGTGTCAGTCATGAGCTGTGGGTGCTCCCAGGCGTGTAGGCTTCTGGTGGCCAGGGCTGTTCTCAGGAGGTGGCTACAGCCGTGAACTGCCCTGGCCGGCACTTGGAGCAGCTGGGGAAGATCAGGAGCCCAGGATGGAGTGGCTGTGGTGCCAACAGCATTTATTCCAATCCTTCCAATGATGCTATTAAGCTGATAAAATGCAAGTTTGTATGGGAGCATCACTCCGTACATAGTGGCTGTTGGTGATCTCTTTTCTTATAAATGGCTATTGAGAGTAAAACTGCTACTCTGTAAGACAACATGAGAAGCAGTCACAGAAAATATACGTATACAAATTTCTATAGAATAAGTAGAAAAGCTGGCCAAAGAGCAGGGCCACTGCACCCTGCCAAAGCATCAAGCACGGTGAGTTTTGTAGAATTCGAGTGAACGGTAGCAGATTGTAAGTGTTCCGGAGCATGTAAAGACAAGAGAACCCTCAGGTTGTGTGTCATCATGGAATGCCTAAATCATTGCCATACCCACCTGACGGAGGCTACGCAACAAAGAAGACAACAGAGCCCTCAGTTAGACAAAATAGTAGCCATCAAGTAGCAGAGGAAAAGAGTACTACAGTACGTCCCTGCAAGGTGGGCTTATTTCTGAAATGTAAGAATTGATTATATTAAAAAATTAAGGCCAGGCACACAGTGGCTCACACCTGTAATCCCAGCACTTTGGGAGGCTGAGACCAGTGGATTGCTTAAGCCCAGGAGTTTGAAACCAGCCTGGACAACATAGCCAGACCCCAAGTCTACAAAAAATACAAAAGGTAGCTGGGTATGGAGGCATGAGCCTATAGTCCCAGCTACTAGAGAGACTGAGATGGGAGGATCACTTGAGCCTCAGAGGCGGAGGTTGGAGTGAGCTGAGATTGCACCACTGCTCTCCAACCTGGGTAACAGAGCAAGACACCATCTCAAGAAAAAAAAAAAAAAAAAAAAAGAAAGAAAAAAAGAATTTAAATGCAATACAAAAATAAGCATAATCACAGATACTGATAAAGCATCTGACAAAATACAACTGCTTTTGATAAAACATTGAGTTTTTATCAAAACTCAACTCTGTCAAGTGGAACAGAGGGATTGTTTCCTGAATGTGATTTTATGCACACACACACACCAGACACACATACACACACCAGACACACATACACACACACGAGTATCATGCTCTATGGGGAGGCACTCCAAGCACTTCTATAACCATTCAGGAACATCTGCTGCAGCCATTGATGAGCACAAGAGAGAGAAATTAGCTCTGTAGTAATTGGAGAGGGGCAGGTAACACAAGCACTGTCTGAATATGCTATGATTCTGTGTCTGGAAACCTCCAGAGAATCCAGTTGACATACTGCTAGAAACAATGAGAGAGCTTAATATGGTGAAAGGGTTCCAAGTTAATATATAGAAATCAATAACTTTCATATAGACACACAGCAACCAGAGAGACACTGTAAAGGAAAAATGACTCCATTTATAACGGCAGCAAACAAGGTAATAGGAATAAGTTTAACAAGAAATGACCAAGGACTAAAGTGAATAAAACTTCAAAATCCTATTGAAGGACACAACAAAATTTAAACAAACAAAGACATGCCACATTTTTCGATCGAGAGGTTTAACCTAATGAATCCTCTCTAAATTGATTTATAAAGTTGACAGGATTCCCAAAGAAACAGCAATAGTGCTTTGTTTTGGACAAGACACCTGGTTAAAAAGTGTAATTTTGTTTTGTCATTGCTATGGCTTGGGTATGGTTTATTTGTAGCTAAAACTCCTGTTGAGATTTGGTCCTCAGTGTGGCGGTGTTGAGGGGTGATGGGACCTAGTGGGAGGTGTTTGGGTCATGGGGTGGATTCCTTATGAAGGGCTTGGTGCTGTTCTCAAGGCAGTGAGTTCTTGCTCTGGCAAGATGGATTAGTCCTCAAGGAAATGGGTTAGTTCCCATAAGCGTGGGCTGTAATGAAGCCATAATGCCCCTCTGGTTTTCTCTTTGCAAGTATCTGCTTCCCCCTTGACCTTCTCCTTCATGTTATGATGCAGAAAAAAAGCTGTCACCAGAATCCACTGCCGTGTCCCGAAACTTCCCAACCTGCAGAACCGTGAGCTAAACAAACCACTATTTTTTCTACAGTACCCAGTCTCATGTATTCTGTTATAGCAACACAAAATGAACTAAGATAGTTATTTGTTTTTAACTGGGCAGGCTGATTCTAAAAGGAAACCCAGAGAATTCTGAAAAAGAAGACTAATGCTGGAGACAAGCCCTAGAGTACACCAGGCAGGTTACAGGGGCTCCACGCCAGGTCGCTGTGGGGATGGGGTGTGAAGTGAAACAGGTGGAACAAAGTGGGGAGTCCAGAACTCAACCCAACACATACAGGAATTTAGTATAGGACAAAGGTCATCACATCTCAAACCACTGAGGCAAAGAGAGACTATCCAATTAACGGTATCTAACAACTGAACAGTCATCTGAGAAATAAAATTGCATCTTTATCTGACACCATGTACCAGAGTAAATTCCAAATTGATCATATTTAGATGTAAGAAATGAAGAACTGTATTTGAATGTTTATAGCATCTTTACCCATAATTGCCAAAACTTGCAAACAACCAAGATATCTTTCAGCAGGTGACTGGATAAATAAACCATGGTACAGTCAGACAGTGGAATATTACTCAGCACTAAAAATAAATCAGTTATCAAGCCACAAAAAGACATGGAGGAAAGTTAAATAAAAGTTAAGTAAAAGAAGCTGATCTGAAAAGACGACATATTGTATGATTCCAAATACAGGGCGTTCTGGAAAAGGCAAAACTATGGAGATACGTAAAAAGGTCAGTGGTTGCCAGGGGTTGAGGGGGGAAGGGATGAATAGATGGAGCACAAAGGATTTTTAGGGCAGTGAAACTACTCTGTATGATGGTACAATGGTGGATCCATGTCATTATACATTTGTCCAAACCCATAGAGTGTACAACACCAGGAGTGAACCCTAACACAAAGAATGGATTTTGGGTGATTAAAGAAATAAAGATGCATATGTCATAAAGAAAATAAGGGATAATGTATAAACTTGGTGGGTACTATGGTTTAAATGTGGTGTTTTCTCCAAAATTTATATTGAAACTTAATCCTCATTGTGGTGGTATTAAAAGGTGGGGCCTTTAGGAGGTGATAAGGGGATGAGGGCTCCACCTTCATGAATGGATTAATACCCCTATAAAAGAGACTTCAGACAGAGTCCAGCCCTTTTTTGCCCTCCATCCCATCTGCCCTGTGAGGATACAGTGTTTCTCCCCTCCAAACGATGCAGCAACAAGGTGCCATCCTGGAGGCAGAGCACAGCCCTCTCCAGACACCAAGCCTGCTGACATCTGGATTTTGGACTTCCCAGCCCCCAGAACTGTGAGTAATGAACTTCTGTTGTTTATAAATGGCTCAGTATGAGGTATTTTGTTGCAGCAGCACAAATGGATGAAGACACCGGGCTTCTCCCCAGCACATCACCCATCTCCAGACAATGTCTGGGAATGGGCTTTTATTTATTTACTTGGAACTAAGTCATTCTCAGCCTGTTCCAACGTTTTAAAGGTACATTTCTTATACTATATCTGGTTTTGGAGGAAAAAGATCACCAAATTTCTAAGAAGAAAACTGAAAGTAAAATATACCAAATAGCATCAAAGAAATACATTTCAAAATTATAGAAGATAGAGAGAGAAAGGAATAATTTTCACTCCACATGTAGACTGCCCCAAGGGTGTCATGTGTAATTAATTCTGACTCCCTATTTCCTAGAACTGTGCCCACTGAATTTAATGACTCAATAACAGGGTTTCCACACCTTCCCTTGAGAAAGACTCTTCCACAGTTTATTAGCGCTCAGTATTAGGAAACCTTCTTCAATGTTCACCCTAACTGATCTTCTGTACAATTTCAGTCCACTTTCCAGACTTCATCTTTAAAACTCCCAATCTCTTTGTGGTTGGTATTCTCTGAATACTCACAGGGAATATCATGATCAGCTTGCAATCCCACGTCTAGTCATTATTTGGCCAAAGTCTGTGTTTTATTTTGAATCTTTTCCTGCAAGCCAAGTTTTAAAATCTTCTTGTGTTTCTGCTTCCATTCTCTATATTTCCTCTAATTAGTTTGAAATCAGGTAGATTTTAAAATGTCTGGCTTGGGCATGTCTTATCTGTTGGGGACATGATTAGACTGAGACTGAAAGGAAACAGTTTTGCTTTTGACAGGGGAGATTTTTCTTCCACTAGGGTCTTGATTTATGGCTTTCCTCAGGAATCAGAAGACACTAGTGTCCCCTGGGCTTTTATTCTCTAAACATTTCAAATGCATTGATTTTGGAAGGAAAGCAAGTTATATGTAAACATTTTGTGCTCTCCTCTACGAATGACAATACATCTGGGGAATATCAGATAACAAAGCACTTTAAGCGGAGTTTAACAGGCTCTAGGGCACAGGTAGCCCTGTTTCTGCTGCTGCTTACATGAGGCAAGAATTTAATTGTGTTTAGTTGTCTTGTTTGGAAAAAGTTTTCAAAGATTAAAGAAAATAATGCGAAGTTCTTAACATGTGCCTGATACACAGCAAAAATACCACCATCTTTAGCTATTATGATGCATATATTTCCATTCTCTTGTAATCATACTTGTTTCTCCATCTGCATCCAGGATGTTTCTGTGACTTCCCTTGCTAGAATGACACAAAAACACCATTTGTTCCATTATTACTTCTACTGACTATAAAGCACGTGTTCTTCCAATGAGAACAAGAGGGCTGGTGTGGGACAGTTGAAAGACAAGACACGTTCAAGAACACCTTTCAACTAAATCTGACCATGGCACTGAACCATGGGCCAAATAACAATTCCAGGAATGAGCACTCACCTGCCTTAAAGTACCAAGGGCATATTTTCGTGTATTTCTGTTTGTTTATCTATCCATTCATTCAATGGGCATTAAACACCTAACTTATTCAAGGGAAAGGTGATACAAAACTGTGCAGTCTCAAAGCTCCTTTCACAGCACATGCTCACAGGCAGGGAGAAGGCAGCGTGGCAGGAGAGCAGAAGCTCACTGTGATTGGGCTACACCAGCTGTGGGGACGCCTTCTCAGAGGATGGGGCAACCGTGGACGTCAAAGCCAGTGTTAAGAAAGGGAGAAAGAAGAGACCTGTGTCCTGGACTAGAAGGTGTGTAATCACTGGCCAGGTAATGAACGAAGAGGAGCCGAGGAGTGGGAGCAGCCTGCATGAAAACAAGGAGCATGGGAGGACAGCTCTGTGGTGAGGATGCAGTGGCATCTGTGGTTAGGGACGTTGGTGGGCTCTGTGGATAGGGATCCAGTGGGCTCTGGTTAGGATGCAGTGGCTCTGTGGTTAGGATATGGTTAGCCTCCTGCTGGTTAGGATCTGGCAGGCTGTGTGGACAGGATGTGGCAGGCTCTGCAGTTAGGATTGGTGGCTCTGTGGTTACAATTCGGTGGGCTCTGTGGGTTAGGATGTGGTGAGCTCTGTGGTAGATATGTGGGGCTATGGTTAGGATTGCGGTGGGCTCTGTGGTTAGGATGCTGGTGGGCTATCGGTTAGGAATACGGTGGGCTCTGTGGTTAGGATGCGGTGGGGCTCTGTGGTTAGGATGAGGTGGGCTCCCCCGTGTGTTAGGATGAGTGGGCTGGTGGTCAGGATGCGAGGGCTGTTTTTAGGTATGGGTAGGCTCTCGTTAGGATACTGGGGGCTCTGTGGTCAGGTTGCGGTGGGCTTCTGGTTAGGATGCAGAGGGGCTCTGTGGTTAGGATGTAGAGGGCTCTGTGGTTAGGATGTGGTAGGACTCTGTTGGTTAGGATGAGGTGGGGCTCTGTGTTTAGGATATGGTGGGCTCGTGGTTAGGATGAGGTGGGCTCTGTTGGTCAGGATGCAGAGGGCTCTGTGGTATAGAATGAGGTGGGCTCTTGTGTTTAGGATATGCGTGGGCTCTGCGGTTAGGATATGGTGGGCTCTGTGGTTAAGACGTGGTGGACTCTGTGGTTAGGATGCAGAGGGCTCTGGTTAGGATACGGTGGGTTCTGTGGTTAGGATGCCACAGTCTGGTTAGGATGCAGTTGGCTCTGGTTAGGATGCAGTGGGTTCCATGGTTAGAATGCAGTGGGCTCTGTGGTTAGGTCATGATGGACTGTGTGGTTAGGATGGGGCAAATCTGTGTGGTTATTGGTGTAGAACTCCAGTGCCTGTGGGGCAGTAGTAGTTTCTGAAGGGCCTCCTGTTGTGTGGGTGACATCAACAGAACTGTCTACCTTCTTCCTAGGTACTCCTGAGTGGAGATGATGGGTAGAAGCCCTGCCTACCATGTCACCTTCACCAGAACTGGGAGAATTGCTGTCTGCATAAAAGATGTCAAGCAAGTTTTGGCCATTCTTTCTTATACTTGTGTGATCAGAGGAATCTTTTGGTCACTGTTGAAATCACAGATGTGGCTCCAGCCTCCTACCAACCAAGAAACCCAAAACTATTGAATGAGTGTCTCATTGTGAGGTTCCTGAAAATCTGTTTTTAGGCAATATTTTCAGGTTATTCTTATGGCCAGGTGAATTTGGGGAGCACAAGTATGTGAAAAAAAGCAGATGCAGAATATTCATTTTTTCACCTGGCTATGTGATGTCATTGGATGCAGTTTGGGAACAGGTGCTCTTCACTGAGGTGGATTCTTTGGTTTGGCAATTTGAATGAGAAACCACTGAATCAAGGGACAGTTTCTCTTGAGTGTTGCACACATATGGTGCTCAGTAGATTCAGAGGCATCTACAAAGAAAACCCACTCTGTGGGCATCCACAGATGCTATGGTCCCCATTTGCTATACCTGAGCTTCAAAGAATGGTGGGCAACCGATGAGTGAATCCCAAATGCTGACTCTGTCCAACTGTGTGAACACGCCATGAAAGCCAGGGTTTCTCAGCCTCAGCCCTTCATTGTCGGGATAAGCAAAGTAATCACATACTCATTTATTTCCTTATAAAATGCTCCCAGAGGACATGCCACCCTCACCTTCAGGTGCTGAGACTGCCAGTCATGCCGGGGCTCAGTCCCAGTGAGGAAGCAAGCAGAGCCAATGCTCCGAGCTCCTCACGGGGCCAAAACATGAGGGAGTGCTTGGACCCAGGAATGTTAGATATGAATAACTCTGCTGTTTTAACACTCATTCTTTTTCCTTCCAAAATGACTGGGGCTTGCTTTGTAGACACAGATTCACATGTTGCTCTGACAGGAAATGAGGCAGTCACTGGCCCTGGGTGCCATTCATGTATCTTGTCCTTCTCAGTGCGGCTGACACTCGCCAAGCCTTCTGTGCCAGGCACATGTGAGAGCGCTGGGTCTACACACTAATCCAACATGCTGCTCACTCCACATAACATACAACACAGCAAAGGCACTAAGAGAACCCAGAAACCACACCAGGCTGATGCCAGCTGCTGTCCACCTGTGATGGCCTCAGGCACTGTGGCCCCCTCTACAACCCTAAGAGGGTCAGCCTGTGGACAGAGATGTGACCAGATGTCAGCTGGTTAACACTCTTTGCTGTTCCCCCTCAGGGAATGGAACTTCTCCAAACCTGATGGGCTGTCGGTGAGGTTAGAGGTGAGAGGGAGGAAACTCAGGAGATGCCAGTGACCTTTCTGTGGGCCTTGGGCGGGGAGCCAGCTGTGTGGTTCACTAGACAGTGCAACCTTATGAGAGTGGAGGGGATCCATCCCACAACACGTCACATGTGTGTCTGTGACTCATGGTGAGTCAAACACACTACAGCCCCATCAGAGGGCAGGACAAGCTAGGCACTGACATAGGCGGCGTCCAGGCAAGCAAGCACATTGACAACCATGTGTCAGCCCTGGGACCTAACTGTTTACATGACAATGGCACATCTGGCACATTCTCCTACTGAATTAACTTGACTTTTCCAAAGTATACTTTTGGGGCATGAGAATGGATGGGCAGATGCAGCAGTATTTGCTGCTACACAGTCCTCTCCACACTCATCCCAGCACAGTGCTCAAGAGGGCACCGTGAGGGACTTGAGGCTCTAGGAGACGTAAGCAGGCACTGTGGATACCTGCACCAGTGTTGGTTCTTGAACATCCAGCTGCTCCAAGCCATCCTCCCTCACTGGCCTTGCTGTGGAGACTGAGATGCAAATCTCTCCCTTTCCAGCTCTCCCCATTACTTCCTGCACAGCTGAGCGGCCAGCAGCAAAATCCTGGCCAAAAGAAGTCTTCAGGATGGAAAATGTCCTCCTCCTGCCCTGATGGGGTCTGGGAATGTGACCTGTAGCAGCAGGCGGGATGAGGAGTGGCCAGAGGGTGACACATCCTGAAACCACAGGGGCCTGAATGGCACCTGCCACTACTGTCTGGCATGTGGGCCACTGTTGGTTACTGAGACAATAAAAAGATAAAAAGGTGCTTGTTTGCACCACTGCTAATCCGCTATCTCACCTCCTGCAGCCAGTGGTGTTCTGAGTGGATACAACTGTAAAATGCATAGAATTTGGGGTAGGACACCACATACATCAAAAGATCAGGCCAGGTGAGCTTATGAGAAGGTTATTAGTTATGTTCCTCAACATCAACACTGCGAGGGTTTCACTGGATATAAATATGGTAATTTCACATTTAGTAAATATATTCAATGCCCTCTTCCTACCCCCAAGAAAGAGGTAGAATGACAATGAACGCTTTGCAATTAATAGATTGAAAAGTCTATTTATCTCCACATTTGCATTGGGCTGAGCAAGCTCTTCACCCCATTAGTAACTCATTCTTTTATATCAAAGGAACAAATAGGAAACACCTGGTCTGATTGATGAATGGTCTCTTCCTTCTCCCACCGAGGATGGCTGACAAGGTCTCACTGGCGCTAAAACCAGAAATAATGAGAGCATGAAGCCAGAGCTCCTAAATAATTCATGAGCTAAATCTTGTAAGTGACGGTGCTTTCTTCATCTGTAAGCAACCACTTGGCATGCTCATTTTGTTCTGTTTTAAGAAGATCATATTTGAATCAGCTCAGAGGGGAGCTTTGTTCAGGCCCTGTGAACTCCACGCCCTCTCTGCTGACCTCCAATACTTTCTCTTCTTTTCTTGACTGAGGTGTGAGTTCCCCTGGGCTCAAATCTGGCTGGCTAGTTAGAGCCCTCATTCTTGGGTAATGACCCAATGACATAGGTAGGCACTGACCTAAGGTGGGGAGGCCGCCCTGAACCCACTGTCGATCATAGCTTCCTGCTCTCCTCCCCTTCTCTGCCCTCCACTGACCTTGTCAATGACTGGCTCCCGCATGAGCCACCTGTTGCCAGCATGGCCCCAAAGCTGAGACTGCTTTCTTCCATCAGGAGCTCTTCCTCAGCCCGAGACCCCGCCTCCCTTCCTCTTCAGGGTCAGCCCTCAGGGATCAGATGCCCACCGCCTCTCTAACCTGGGAGGCTGCTTCCATGCACACCTCTTCCTGTCATCAGTGTGGTGAAGCCGCTGCAGGGGCTGGGTCCAGAGCGCTGTGCATGAAGACTTCAAAAGTCCAACGGAGCAGCAGAAGGAGACACAGACACGGTGTGCAGTGAGGGTGTGTGGGAAAGAGAGGTGCGGGGAGAGGAAAGTTTGGTTATAGCAGCAAAGGGCAGGAAGCCAGGAGACCTCCATTTTGCTGTGTGAAGTCATGAGACCCTGTGTTTCTTGGCGTGAATTACCCCCAGGTTCCAATGTGGATGTGTCTGGAACAGCACCACAGATTCCTCCAGTGTTTCTGCAGGGAAGCCCTTTCAATGTCACCTAATGCTAATGGACACATCTTGAAATTTTAAATACAAGGTCTACTAGGGAACGAGGGAGTGTAAACCATGACCCCAAGTGCACGCATTTGAAAGTCCACACTTATTTCAGAGGGTTACAGCTTCACTCAGTTTCACATTTGTTCACTAATTAGCCCAAATCCTTTAGAATATCTTTAATATCTCCAGCCACACAGTGGGGACCCGGTCAATGATGATAACTCCTGCTCACAGATAACACACAGTCATTTCGTGAAGCTTCTTTCTTCCTTCTCCCTCCCTTTCCTCACTCTCTCTTTTTCTCTTTCTCCCTCCCTCCCTCCCTAACTCTCTCTTTTTCTTTCTTGCCCTCTTTCCTAAGTGTGCTTAACCAGAGCATGGTTAGGGTAAACATAAGAATATTTTAGCTTGTTGAATAACAGGAGAATATGGCTTTACATATCCCAAACATTGCCTGGCACGCAGGTAAACACTGGATGCTAGCGTCCTTTATTTTTTCATCAACAAAGTTACTGTTACGCTTCCATTAAAAAAAGACTCATAGTCAAAGAGACCAGAATAAAATGAGTTTAGTTGTGTTGCCTTGAGATACAATGTTGGATTTTCTTTTCTCGGTGAAGCCTTTTGGACAATTAGATTGAAGATAGAATTGAGTGCTCAGTTATGAGTTAATAATCAGAGAAGTGCAGAAGTGTTTGAACAGCTTTGATTGGAGTACTAGACCTTGAGAGAGTGTAGCAAAAATATTTTCTCCTCCCTTTCTCATGTTATTTCCATCTACCCATTTCCTTACTTGGGATAAATGAAGGCATTTGGTGAGGATTTAACTCACGGCCAGGGCTGCCAGTCCTCTCCTTAGTTAATTCAGCTTTGAGGGTTTTCATCGGCACCCTGTGAATTATTCCAGGCTAAACTATTTAAATGAGCCATAAGTGGGATGCGGGTGGAACAAATGTCCAGTCAGTGACTGATTTTCTTTTCCTCTCCATTTTGGGGAGGGATGTTTAGTAGAAATGTGTCAGCATTCACACTATGCAAGGGTCAGCATTGGTGTAGTGAAATCCATCCTGCATCTTATAGTTTAAACCTAACAGTTTAAACCAAAGATTTAAAATCAATTGCCCATCAGTGCTCCTTATTATACTGGGCTGTCGGCCTCCATGAATCTTAATGTGCCTGAACAGACCCACAGAGACACAGCATCAGCTTCACATTTCTCAGTATCCACTTAGCAATCATTAAGATCAATTCCTTGAAATACAGATGATAATTCGCCATCTTTCATCACAGCATGAGGTTTCTGTTTAGGGTTTTTGTCCAGTTCATTTGTTTCAGCTTATCTTCCTCATGCCCGACTAGATGCAAATAAAAATACCTTACTTTTAATTTTAAGATCAAAGTGGCTGCCAGTCATTCAGGGGAGACAATGAAAGCAAAGGTTTTGAAAAATTGGGGGAATAAACTCCTTATACTCCACTTCTCTTAAGTCCTTGTGAAGATGAACTTACACAGATGCTCTTTGTATGATGGAAAGAGAAGTTTTAACTGTATTTAAACTGTCATGGTTTCTAAAGTGCAAATGGGAAAATCGTGTTTGATAACCAGCTTTATCTGGTACAACACAATAACACAATTCTTTATTCAAGCCAAAAGCATGGCACGGATAGTACAGACACTTTTTTTTTTTATCTTATGTGCTCATTTTAGGTTCAAAGCCAAACATATGAAGCAAAACATAATCTACATTTCAAAACTTGGAAAACGTATGCTCTGTCGTGGAATTAATTGGCACTTCTGTATTTTTCCTAATAAAAGAGGCTAGACCACTTCCCTCAGAAGGGTTTCCTTGTTGTCCTTACAGAGGACAGTTACAGAGTTACAGAGTTCAACTTTACCACGCTGTTTTCAAGAAATGTGCATTTTTTCCAGGGCAGTTATAAGTCCAAGAAATTTGTGGAGTGATAAAACTGGACCTTAGTTTAAATGGGAAAGAGTATTTATACAAGCCACGGTTTCAGAACATGTTTTGTAGGCTAGACTAGCAAAAGTTTAAACACGAACCCCTAAAATGTACTTGAGAAAACTCCTTTTCCTAGTTATTTACTTAATAAACTCAGAAAATAATTTCCCATAAAGAGGTAATGCGTGGTCACCACCCGGCCTTGATGCCTGCTTCCAACAGGAACCTGGAGCCGCGAAGGATAAAGGACCATCAGCTCCACCTTTCAGCTCTGCCCCGCCCGCAGGGCATCAGGAAAGCCACTAGGCCTCTTGATCTTGGTGTCTGCATTTCCTAAAGCGTTAATTTTTTTATTTTATTTTATTTTTTGTTGAGACAGAGTCTCGCTCTGTGGTCCGGGCTGGAGTGCAGTGGCGCGATCTCGGCTCACTGCAAGCTCCGCCTCCCGGGTTCACGCCATTCTCCTGCCTCAGCCTCCCGAGTAGCTGGGACTACAGGCGCCCGCCACCTCGCCCGGCTAGTTTTCTGTATTTTTTGGTAGAGACGGGGTTTCACCGTGTTAGCCAGGATGGTCTCGATCTCCTGACCTCGTGATCCGCCCGTCTCGGCCTCCCAAAGTGCTGGGATTACAGGCTTGAGCCACCGCGCCCGGCCTCCTAAAGCGTTAATAAGAATTCCTGCCTTCCCCACTTATCGGGGTTATGTCAATCAAACTGATTAGTGTATGTAAAAATGCTGTCAAAATTGTAAATCTGCATATTAAATGCAAGGCATCACTATCAACAACCCCTTTAAGAATCATTCATGAAACACAAGAGTTTCTAAATAAAGCGGTACCCTGACAGCTTGGCTAGTAAGTGCTGTCGGGGTTCAAGAGGAGAACATTTGCTTTTCTTTGTCCGGTGAAACGAGAGGATTCGGGAGGGAACAAAGCTGAACTACTGTGTAATCCAGAGAAGGGTTGAGTGGGACCCATGCCCTCCCAGAAGCCGGCCTGAGGGAGGCCCCCGCTCCCCCGGAAGCCGGCCTGAGCTAGGCGCCCGCTCCCCCGGAAGCCGGCCTGAGGGAGGCCCCCGCTCCCCCGGAAGCCGGCCTGAGGGAAGCCCCCGCTCCCCCGGAAGCCGGCCTGAGCTAGGCGCCCGCTCCCCCGGAAGACTGGGGCCCACGCCCTCCTGGAAGACAGCCTGAGCGGGGTCCACAGCTTCCCGGGAGACAGCCTCACTCAGGTCCAGGCTTCACCGGGAGACGGCCTGAGCATGGCGAGGCTCCTCCGGAAGACCTGAGCAAGGGCCCACGCCCTCCCAGGAGAGGGCCTGAGCAGTGTCCAAGCTCCCCCGGAAGACACAGTCCACGCCCTCTGAGAAGATGGCGTGTGAGTGGGAGCAGAGAAGGAGNGGGAAGCCCCGCTCCCCGGAAGCCGGCCTGAGCTAGGCGCCCGCTCCCCGGAAGACTGGGGCCCACACCCTCCTGGAAGACAGCCTGAGCGGGGTCCACAGCTTCCCGGGAGACAGCCTCACTCAGGTCCAGGCTTCACCGGGAGACGGCCTGAGCATGGCGAGGCTCCTCCGGAAGACCTGAGCAAGGGCCCACGCCCTCCCAGGAGAGGGCCTGAGCAGTGTCCAAGCTCCCCCGGAAGACACAGTCCACGCCCTCTGAGAAGATGGCGTGTGAGTGGGAGCAGAGAAGGAGTTGAGAGAAAGAGAACAAAGCTTCCCAGTGGCAGAGAGAGCAGCTGCCTTCAAGTTCAGGCCTGGGAGGGCCCAGGTTCGGTGCCTACGGGTCTGGGGGCAGCAGTGCGTGTGCTCCTGGCATAAGGCTCACTGGATTATTTTTAATAAATGGCTGCGGCAGTTGGCCAAGCCTCCTTCTCCCTGGGGAGAATGTCTGAGGGTGGAAGCACTTGTTCAGCATGAAAGATGGTCTCACGCTACAGGGAGGGAAGGACCACCTGAGAAGGGTCCAGGGCCGGCTGGGACCCCACCTCATTGGCGCTGGCGGGGGGTGGGGGCGCCTCCCGGGAATCCTAAGGAGACCTGAGCTGATGGAAATGGGCCCTGCGCCACCTTCCCATCCGGGCGGGAGCCTGTGGGAGAAGGACCAGCTGGACACCACCGCGGAAGACACCAGGCCAGCGCCTACGATACCAATCTAACGTCTCGTTCACAAGTGTGTGTATTCAGACTAGAGCCATGAGCAGGACACGGGAGAAAGACCACGCGACACAGAAAGCCACTACCCCTGGCCTGGAGGACACGGGCCAGGGTGTCTCCTCAGAGGAGCTGAACAGAAGTTACAGCTACAGAACGAGAGGCTCCCTCGAAAAAGGAAGAATGGAGGATAAGTGAAAGACTCGTGGTGGCTCAAGCCTGTAATCCCAGCAATTTGGGAGGCCAAGACGGGCGGATCACGAGGTCAGGAGATCCAGACCATCCTGGCTAACAGGATGAAACCCTGTCTCTACCAAAAAATACAAAAAAAAAAAAAAAGAAAGACTCAAATAATGAAAATAGGTTGCAAAAATTAGGAGGGAAAGGCAGTTGATGAGCTGTAGGATAAATTTAAGAAATCTCCAAAAACATCAAGTAAAAGAATGAAGAGACTAAAATTTAAAAAGTAAAAGCAGAAGATTAATAGAGTATTGAAAATTTAACAGAAATGTGTGTAAATGAAGGAATTCATAATGCAAATGACATGAAAATATACAAATAGCTTAAATATGTCAAGAAAGGTGAATGGCTCATACCTAAACATATTCTTAAATCCAAGTTAAAAAAAAGACCTTTCCCCCTCTCGGGTAGGAATGGGTGCTGGTCACTGCAGAGAAAATGTGAGGCAGGTCAGAAATATTAGATAAAAGATAATGGAAACATTGCTTCAAAATACTGAGGGAAAATAATTGAAAGCTTAGAATTCCCCACCTGGGAACCTATTGGGACGGATGCGAAGCAAATCAAGGCATTTTGAGATGTGGGAATATTCACAAAATTGATCTCCCATTGTAGATGATGCTTCTTGAGGAAGCTCTGTATGAGGGGAGACAAAGCAGGGGAGAAGACAATGATCTCAGAGACGGTGTCCCACTGGAAGAGCAGGACGCAGGGTCTGCAGAGCATGTGCCTCGGTGGGCCTGGCTGGGGAGTTCTCCAGGAGAGAGGCAGGTACCCTCCGCAAGATGCTTCCCTAGAGGCCTTGTGACTTAGCACGTATGGTAAAGGCACAATCTTCCTCTCTCTTTCAGTAAGAAAAAAGACATTCCAGAAAAAAAAGGCACAATATTTCAAAAGCGATATAAGCAAGTCTAGCAACACACATGAATCAAACTTAAACACAACATGACTTGGAGCTGGGAGTGGAGGCAGAGCCTCTGTGTGTCCTGACGCCAGGCAGCCAGGCTCCCTTTTGGGGGGAACTGTCCTGGGAAGGTTGAACGTGGTTCTGCTTGGCCCTGTGGTGGGAATATCTACAATACTCTCATCAGATAGATGCTGTTCAGCTTTTATAATCACTCAAAAGACAAAATAGAGAAGACTTAATTATGGGCATAAGAAAGGATATAAATACCAGTGATGATGGTGTAAAGATGTAACGGGTAATTGGGAGAGGCTGGCTAGTGGGGAAGGGGCTGAGGGTTGCCACCCTCAACGCACAGCCTCTCCCAAGGTGAGTGAAACCACACCTTCTAAATTTGATGCAATAAGAAATAAAGGTTTATTATCTATAATTGTGCATTACAAACAATAATGGAAAATGAAAAAGTATCAAATGTTAATAGCACGAGTCAATAGATGTTATCTAGAACTGAAAATCTAGAAATATAGAAACAATATAGTACTTAGAGTCACAAGAACAAAAGTTAAAATGGTTAGAGGTGGCTTCTGAGAATGAAGGGGAGTGAGGGGTGGAGTGGGAGAATACGGCTTTTCATTCAGAAGTTCTTTAGAATCTCTACCATATGACTGCATTAATTTGATAAAAATAAAAACTTCTGTTCATAAGTATATATTTCTCTGATTATATTTCTCATAATGGCAAAGAAATGGTCTCCGATTCATAAACAGAACTTTCAGGAGCTAATTAATGTGAGTGAGTTGGCATTCCATCCACTGGCGTGGCAAATCAAATTGTGTTTTATTTCAAAATAAGTTTAATTTTAAAACATTGTGACATATACAGCAACTAGAACAAGACACATTATTCTGAGAATTTCTTAGGCATTTGCTTGAATAATTGAACTAGAATTAAGATGAAATGGCACATCAACTTTAAGTAAATGAGTATCTAAAAATGTTTGTATTAGTAATTTTGCACATTTCTAATTTTTTAAAATCAATGTTTATCTCTTTACAATAGGAAAAGTAAATTTCAGCAAGTTATTCTTCAGCATTCAGAAGTCACTAATTAGTGAAGCTCTACCTTGTGAAGCCTCATTTTCATATAATAAGTTTAATTCATGTAGATAAATTGCCTACACATAAAGCATTGTATTCACTGGCAACTCAGAAGTATCATTTCCCCACAAGCCTCTGTAAAACATTACTATTTTCCACATGAAGTTTGAGAGTAGCTTCCAAAACTTGCCAGATTTGTTTCCCAGAAAGATGGAAAGATATTGGACAATCACAGTTCTGGAGCTGAGAAATGCTAAAAAATTACTTTCCAAGTCATACTGACTTATGCCTCTGGGGCTGGAAGTGCATTGCACAATAAGGAAGCCAGAGTGGCTGGTTCCCCTCCCCTTCTACTCCCTCCCCAACCCTCCCTTCTTTCCTTTCAGACCAGGACACTAATTTAAACTGAGTTATTCAGAAATCTGTAGCAGAAATCTGTGTAACACTCCGCATTTTAAAATTTACCAAAGTTTTGTTTATATGGACCAACAACTCTGTGTGTACATAATTCTTTTATAGTTCTTTTATATTGGATTTAAATTATTCTTTATGAACCGTTCCCCACTGGAATATAAGAGCCACAAGGGTAAGCATTTGGTCTCTTGTTCTCTGCTGTTTCCCCAGAACTTTGTATGCCAGGCACTGACTAAATAATTTGTAAATTAAACAGTGCCATTACCAATAATTAACTAACACTTACATGGTACTTGCTATGGGCTAGGTAACTTTCTAAGAGCTAGAAATACATGAACACATGTAGCCTTCAAAATAATCTGATCAGGTAGGTGTTGCTGTTATCCCTGTTTTAAAGGTGAGAGAACAGAGTCCCAGCAAGGCTCAGTGGCTGGCCATGGGTCGCAGAGCTCTGTGCAGGTGGGGCTGGATTCTGTGCTAGGATGATGCTTTTGGCCTGCCAAACTCACTGCTCCCTTAGTGAGACTGCTGTACCCTGAGTGGGGCTGTGTCTCTTCCTTGCAGCCCCGTGGGCCTACAGAGCAGTGCCCAGTGTATGGCGGTGCCCAGCTGATGGCTGCATGCTGGAGGATGAAGGAATGGTCACCTCCAGCAGGGATGAGCTTGGTGGAGGTGAACTCTTAGCCCTCAATTTAGAACATTCCTAATTCCACAAAGAGGCAGGTGTCATCTGTGTCTGAAAGGTGGGGCAGGTGCTGGTGGTCAGGGTGGGGCTGGTATATTTATATATTGCATGATCTATTTATAAAACAACTTTACCTTTCAAAGAATCTCATATTCTAGATCTCACCCAGTTACATTGTGAGGAAGCGTTTCATTTTCATTTTACCAGGAGGCCCACACTGGGAAGATTACACAGCCAAGACATGGCACTGGGTGCTAGTTCCAAAATTCCCACACCCAGCAAGATTGGAGAGGACCCTGCCAGCCCAGCATGGCTGAGAACCATGCCAGTCATCTGGTCCTTTATTTTTTAATATAAATATGTTTGTATGTCAGGTCGATGGTCTTTTCCGCCTTAGATTTTGCCGGCACATGCAGAGCAAGCCTGTGTGTGAAACTTAATCCAAAAGTCAGTTACTATTTTACAGTAACGACTCTCAAGTGTGTGAGTGTAATGAGTGTGACGAGGAGGTCATTACACAGTTATGAAAACTTTGGAAATGGAAATGGTTGAATTCAAATAACCCGCTGGCTTGTTATTAATGGGTTGGTGGCTTGTTGTTTCCACAGTGCTGACTCATCAAATTTAGCCCTCATTCATTTTCCCCATCCTGGCTGACTGGAGAGGCCGCCTCCTTGGCTCTCAGCATGCCCCTCGCGGCTGGGTAACCTGTGTTTCTTAGAGTGGAATTCCCTCCCTGGGTGTTTGGGATGGGGAATCTTGGCAGAAACGAGAGCGTTCTGGGGTGGGTTACACCCCAACGAGAGGGACTCAGGACTCTCAGGAGACTTGGGTTCTCCGGAAGGGACTGGCCAGGCCCCCCTGAGATGGGGATGTTTGTGCAGAGCTGGGCCCTGGCAGCCTAATCACAGCACCATGGTCAGGATGGCTTTTCCCGCTAATACGCTCTGGCCACTGATCTCTGTGTATCCTATAATATTTTGTCTTTCTTTGTCACAGCTTGGTGTGGAAGGGAGAGCCTTTTGGCCTCCAAGATCAGGTAGATGCTAATGCTCCTTTCTTTAGAGATGAAAATGCCCACAGGAAAAGAAGAGGTGGCTACCTTTGGTCATGACGATTCCTGCCACAGCTTTGTGGCGGGCATGCATGGGCGTGAGGTCCATCGTCACCTCGCGGAACTTCTGTGTGACCAGCTGGGATATGGAGTCTGCGAATTCCTGAAAGACACAAGCACAGGCCTCCACGTTGGGCTGAGCAGGTGCCACAAAGGATGATGGGCACTGTCCTCCCCATCCTCAGCCTCATCCCCATGTGGCCACATGTGGGCCTGCTCTCCTCCCCTTCTCACAGCCTTGTCCCCCCCGGCCACACGTGGCCTCTCTCTGGCTGTGCCCCAAAACTCAGAATCATATTGAGTGGCTTATGAGTGGTTAACCTCAGCGTTGCTCTCAGCAGAAACCCTGAGCTCTGCCGACCTCCCCATGGAAACAGTGTCCACTTCCCTATCCCTGCCTCTCAGAGCAGTGGCTGGAGGAGGAGGGGATTTTACAGGGATGATGGGCCACCAGTCTTCTGAGTATTCCAGAGCCAGTGTCTACACAGCCGGCAGTCTCAGGCTGCTCTCCTGGCTAAATGGCTGGCGCTGTGGCTCACTCCACAACCTCTTCTCACCTTCCTGCACATGCACCAGATGCACACATTCACATGCAACGCATGACGCACCTAGGGCACACATGCACATATGAATATGCACACACATGCACACACAGAGGCACACGTGCGTATGTGCACACACATGTACACAGACACATACACATGTGCCCCTGCACGCCCCTTAACATAATTTGATGAGTGATAAGGCGATTCCTGGTCTCTGGAAAGGCAGCACACACAGTAGCATGTGGCAGCCAGAGTGTGGCTCTGTGGCCACCCTTTCCCTGGCTCCTCTGGGCCCAAGGCTGCAGCACTGCCTTTTCCTTGATGTGGGGCCCCAAGCTTCTCATTGGGGGCAGTTTGGCTGGCATAGCTGTTGCAGGCCTTGGAGTAGGGAAACCTGGTTGGACCCTCAGTTCTGCCACTCAGGGGCCTGGGTGAGTCATTAACACCTCAGAGCCCATTTTCCTAATTTACAAGCGAATCATCTTCATTTCCACCTTATGGTGTTTTTGTAAGGATTAAATGTAATATGGCATCTTAAGTGCTCAGCGCGGTGCCCCACACTTGGTAGGAAGTGCTCAGAGATGATGGCTGTGACTGTTACTCTTATTATTTTTATCATTATCATCGTCTCCCCCAGTCACCACAGGCATTGCCCGAGCCTCTGAGCAGCCAAACCAATTCATCGTCTCATCCATGAGGCAGGAAACAGTCCCTTTCTCTGATGGATCGGGTTTCCGCGTTTCCACCAGGCATGTGCGTTTGATACTGTGCAGTCTTTGGGCCCGGTTTCCACATTCCCACCAGGCCTGTGCGGACGCTGATGCTGTGCAGGCATTGCTGCTGATAAGGACAGCTCTCTGATTAATAACGATAAGAAAGATAGACAGTGTTTAAAAATCCCACTTGTAGGCAATAAAACATGTTTGTGTGAAAACAGCCTTGCCTGCCAGAAGCGAAAAACCTGNATAAGGAAGCCAGAGTGGCTGGTTCCCCTCCCCCTTCTACTCCCTCCCCCAACCCTCCCTTCTTTCCTTTCAGACCAGGACACTAATTTAAACTGAGTTATTCAGAAATCTGTAGCAGAAATCTGTGTAACACTCCGCATTTTAAAATTTACCAAAGTTTTGTTTATATGGACCAACAACTCTGTGTGTACATAATTCTTTTATAGTTCTTTTATATTGGATTTAAATTATTCTTTATGAACCGTTCCCCACTGGAATATAAGAGCCACAAGGGTAAGCATTTGGTCTCTTGTTCTCTGCTGTTTCCCCAGAACTTTGTATGCCAGGCACTGACTAAATAATTTGTAAATTAAACAGTGCCATTACCAATAATTAACTAACACTTACATGGTACTTGCTATGGGCTAGGTAACTTTCTAAGAGCTAGAAATACATGAACACATGTAGCCTTCAAAATAATCTGATCAGGTAGGTGTTGCTGTTATCCCTGTTTTAAAGGTGAGAGAACAGAGTCCCAGCAAGGCTCAGTGGCTGGCCATGGGTCGCAGAGCTCTGTGCAGGTGGGGCTGGATTCTGTGCTAGGATGATGCTTTTGGCCTGCCAAACTCACTGCTCCCTTAGTGAGACTGCTGTACCCTGAGTGGGGGCTGTGTCTCTTCCTTGCAGCCCCGTGGGCCTACAGAGCAGTGCCCAGTGTATGGCGGTGCCCAGCTGATGGCTGCATGCTGGAGGATGAAGGAATGGTCACCTCCAGCAGGGATGAGCTTGGTGGAGGTGAACTCTTAGCCCTCAATTTAGAACATTCCTAATTCCACAAAGAGGCAGGTGTCATCTGTGTCTGAAAGGTGGGGCAGGTGCTGGTGGTCAGGGTGGGGCTGGTATATTTATATATTGCATGATCTATTTATAAAACAACTTTACCTTTCAAAGAATCTCATATTCTAGATCTCACCCAGTTACATTGTGAGGAAGCGTTTCATTTTCATTTTACCAGGAGGCCCACACTGGGAAGATTACACAGCCAAGACATGGCACTGGGTGCTAGTTCCAAAATTCCCACACCCAGCAAGATTGGAGAGGACCCTGCCAGCCCAGCATGGCTGAGAACCATGCCAGTCATCTGGTCCTTTATTTTTTAATATAAATATGTTTGTATGTCAGGTCGATGGTCTTTTTCCGCCTTAGATTTTGCCGGCACATGCAGAGCAAGCCTGTGTGTGAAACTTAATCCAAAAGTCAGTTACTATTTTACAGTAACGACTCTCAAGTGTGTGAGTGTAATGAGTGTGACGAGGAGGTCATTACACAGTTATGAAAAACTTTGGAAATGGAAATGGTTGAATTCAAATAACCCGCTGGCTTGTTATTAATGGGTTGGTGGCTTGTTGTTTCCACAGTGCTGACTCATCAAATTTAGCCCTCATTCATTTTCCCCCATCCTGGCTGACTGGAGAGGCCGCCTCCTTGGCTCTCAGCATGCCCCTCGCGGCTGGGTAACCTGTGTTTCTTAGAGTGGAATTCCCTCCCTGGGTGTTTGGGATGGGGAATCTTGGCAGAAACGAGAGCGTTCTGGGGTGGGTTACACCCCAACGAGAGGGACTCAGGACTCTCAGGAGACTTGGGTTCTCCGGAAGGGACTGGCCAGGCCCCCCTGAGATGGGGGATGTTTGTGCAGAGCTGGGCCCTGGCAGCCTAATCACAGCACCATGGTCAGGATGGCTTTTCCCGCTAATACGCTCTGGCCACTGATCTCTGTGTATCCTATAATATTTTGTCTTTCTTTGTCACAGCTTGGTGTGGAAGGGAGAGCCTTTTGGCCTCCAAGATCAGGTAGATGCTAATGCTCCTTTCTTTAGAGATGAAAATGCCCACAGGAAAAGAAGAGGTGGCTACCTTTGGTCATGACGATTCCTGCCACAGCTTTGTGGCGGGCATGCATGGGCGTGAGGTCCATCGTCACCTCGCGGAACTTCTGTGTGACCAGCTGGGATATGGAGTCTGCGAATTCCTGAAAGACACAAGCACAGGCCTCCACGTTGGGCTGAGCAGGTGCCACAAAGGATGATGGGCACTGTCCTCCCCATCCTCAGCCTCATCCCCATGTGGCCACATGTGGGCCTGCTCTCCTCCCCTTCTCACAGCCTTGTCCCCCCCGGCCACACGTGGCCTCTCTCTGGCTGTGCCCCCAAAACTCAGAATCATATTGAGTGGCTTATGAGTGGTTAACCTCAGCGTTGCTCTCAGCAGAAACCCTGAGCTCTGCCGACCTCCCCATGGAAACAGTGTCCACTTCCCTATCCCTGCCTCTCAGAGCAGTGGCTGGAGGAGGAGGGGATTTTTACAGGGATGATGGGCCACCAGTCTTCTGAGTATTCCAGAGCCAGTGTCTACACAGCCGGCAGTCTCAGGCTGCTCTCCTGGCTAAATGGCTGGCGCTGTGGCTCACTCCACAACCTCTTCTCACCTTCCTGCACATGCACCAGATGCACACATTCACATGCAACACACGACGCACCTAGGGTACACATGCACATATGAATATGCACACACATGCACACACAGAGGCACACGTGCGTATGTGCACACACATGTACACAGACACATACACATGTGCCCCTGCACGCCCCTTAACATAATTTGATGAGTGATAAGGCGATTCCTGGTCTCTGGAAAGGCAGCACACACAGTAGCATGTGGCAGCCAGAGTGTGGCTCTGTGGCCACCCTTTCCCTGGCTCCTCTGGGCCCAAGGCTGCAGCACTGCCTTTTCCTTGATGTGGGGCCCCAAGCTTCTCATTGGGGCAGTTTGGCTGGCATAGCTGTTGCAGGCCTTGGAGTAGGGAAACCTGGTTGGACCCTCAGTTCTGCCACTCAGGGGCCTGGGTGAGTCATTAACACCTCAGAGCCCATTTTCCTAATTTACAAGCGAATCATCTTCATTTCCACCTTATGGTGTTTTGTAAGGATTAAATGTAATATGGCATCTTAAGTGCTCAGCGCGGTGCCCCACACTTGGTAGGAAGTGCTCAGAGATGATGGCTGTGACTGTTACTCTTATTATTTTATCATTATCATCGTCTCCCCAGTCACCACAGGCATTGCCCGAGCCTCTGAGCAGCCAAACCAATTCATCGTCTCATCCATGAGGCAGGAAACAGTCCCTTTCTCTGATGGATCGGGTTTCCGCGTTTCCACCAGGCATGTGCGTTTGATACTGTGCAGTCTTTGGGCCCGGTTTCCACATTCCCACCAGGCCTGTGCGGACGCTGATGCTGTGCAGGCATTGCTGCTGATAAGGACAGCTCTCTGATTAATAACGATAAGAAAGATAGACAGTGTTTAAAATCCCACTTGTAGGCAATAAAACATGTTTGTGTGAAAACAGCCTTGCCTGCCAGAAGCGAAAAACCTGCCACAAAACAACCTAGCCCCTCTCCCTCTTAATTCTTCTGCAGTAAAGGGCAGATGTGCAGGGCCTGGCACAGTCTCCTCTGCTCACCCCGGGGTTTGAGGGCCCCGAGCCGCTGTAGGCCGTAGGTGATGTCAGTTCCTTTTCCCACTGTGCCGTGAATCAATACGGAAGCCCCACATAGGACAGACGGCAGATGAGCTAGGCTTCCCCTGAGGGGCACAATGCTGGCCTGAGGGGGAAACGGGACCCCAACCTTTCAGGGACTGCTGTGCACCTGGAGTCTTCCTGGGTGCTCCCGGCCCAGGCTGCTCCCGGCTGTCCTGTCTTTCATGTCTGGAATCAGGTCCAGAGAGGGAAACCTGTGTCCTGGATACCCCATGTGCTGTGTCCTGGAGCTGCTGGAAAAATTCCCTTAACTGGGGTGTCTTTAAACAGCAGGCATTCATCCTCCCACAGCTCTGGAGGCAGAAATCTGAGACTGAGCTGTCCAGGGGCCGTGCTCCCTCCTGTGGCTCTGGGGAGCCTCCTTCCTGCCTCTCCCAGTTCCAGGACTCCGGGCGTCCCTGGGTGGTGGCTGCATCACTGCAGTCTCCGCCTCTGTCCCCACATGGCCTTTTCCTCTATGTCTGTGTCTGCTCTTCTGCCTCTTGTAGGGACAACTGTCATTGGATTGAGGGCCCACTTGGTCAATCCAGGATGAGGCCATCTCCAAGTCCTTAACTTGAGGATATCTGCAGAGAACTTTTTCTCAGTCACCGTCACAGGGTTGGATGTCTCTTTCTGTGGCCACTGTTCAGCCTGCTGCACCCTCGTTTACTCTTCCAATGCATGCTGTCAAGGGAGAGCATAACTCTTAATGTTTTTCTTTTTCTTTGAGACAGGGTCTCTCTCTGCCGCCCAGGCTGGAGTGCAGCGGCACCATCACGGCTCACTGCAACCTTGAACTTTTGGGCTCGAAGGATCCTCCCACCTCAGCCTCCCAAAGCAGTGGGATTACAGGCTCCAGCCACTGAGCCAGGCTCCTGTGATAACCTGGTCTTCCTTGGTGCCCAAATCACACACAGTAGCTATGAATGACATCCACAAGGTGGTTGGCAGGCGGGAGCCTTCGTGACAGTCCTTGGTTCTCACCTAGAAGGCTGGCGCTGCCCACTCTAAAGGTCAGGCCTGGCTGTGAGGTTGTCTAGCCCCTCCTGTGCCCCCCACGACCTTGCACGCTGAGCTCTGAGCTGGGGTGGAGAAGAAGATGCAGGGTACAGAGGCCCACAGAGCCCTGGAGCCCCGAGAGGCCTCAGCTATCACCTCGGGCCTCGAGAAATCAGCTTCTGAGCACCGTGATAGCGGGCGAAGGTGACATCGGCAGCTCCACCATAGGCTCCTGCAGGGTGTGCACCGCCAGTCCCATCCTGCCAGGACGTCCTGCGTCTCCCAGGGGAAGCAATCCAGGCACAGGGTTGACGGGGCAGCCCTGACTCTGGGACCAGGTGGCGGGTGGGACCTCTGCCAGGCCCGAGACTCGTAGGCGCCAGCAGGTCTGGGAGGTGGGGAGGCTGGCGCTGGGCCTTGACTTGGGGTGCTCATCCTCACCAGTCCCGTAGAGGGGACGGGGCACTGAAGGGCTCCCCACTGGGCAGAGGGTCTAGAAAGCCTTGTCCAAAGCTGATGTCTGAGATGAACCTTGAAGGAAGAGTAGGAGAGCTTCCCTTTCTCAGGTGACAGAACGCAGGCTGCTCTCCCGCTGGTCGGCCCCATGGCACATGGGCAGGCGAGAGCAGCACCGATCAGCTTCACTGCACAGGTGTCCTGGACTCCAGCCATGGGGACACTTCCCCAGCCCGGGCGGTGGCCGTGGCAGCCTGGGGGCCACATCTGCCCCACGGGGTTCACTGCTGTTTCTCACTCTGGAATCCGACTCTGGGTGATTCATGGGTGTTAATGTTGATTCAAGGACAGAACTACATCTTCTGCTTCTAAAACAGCTGTTATGGTGCCAGGCATCTGACTCCAGCACCCGCTGTGCTCTGGAGTTATTCCAAATGATGTGTGTAACTGTTTCTTTGTTTTTTTTTTGTTTGTTTGTTTGCTTGTTTGTTTGTTTTTTAGGATGAAGTTTCGAATGTCTAAGAAGTAACCGCTTGTCCAGCACAGGAGGACTCTCTGTGTCACTTTGTGTCTGCCTGAGGGGCTCCAGCACAGGACATCAGGATGGTCCCAGACCAATAAGTCGTAACAGTGTGTGCAAAAATAGATTTCACTGTGGAAACCGAGGGAGTGCTCTGTCCCCTTAGAGATGGGAAGACACACAGTGACAGCAGGGACTCAATTCTGAGCAGGCGCATTACCGGCCCAGGAAAGTGCCCATATTATCCTTTTTAGCTACTGAAGCAACGTAACCAGTCTCACGGCAGGGGGTGGCAGAGACGGGAATTACCCCAGCTGTCTTGACCTTGACCCTTGCACTGAACTGGTGACCAGATTGCTCTGAGGAAAAGCAGGATCTGAATTCAAGGATGGCCGCAGGCTTCGCTGCCTCTGGGTGCAGGTTGGAGCAGCCGCGGCCGGGACAGAACATGGGCGAAGGCGGCCAGCACCCTGAAAAGGCAGCAGCCCTCAGAGGGGGGACCGTGGTGGAGCCTGGCCGCCTGCTCTCCGCACCCTGCAGGCCTGCACCCCTGCCCTAGGCTCCTACTATGAACCAAGCAGCCTGAGCCCTGGCTGCTCCCTCGTGGGGTCATTTGAGGAACAGCTGGGGTGGAATGAAGCACGTTTTGTTTGGGCCTCAGCATTTCCACAGACGAAGGCCTCCTCGACTCACTGGGGAGGGCTTGCGTGGCCAGCAGATGCCAGGTGGACAGTAATGCTCAGCCTTCTTCCAGAGTGACAAGGGCCCCTGGCTGGTAGAGACAGCCTTGAACTGACAGAGCTGAATGGAGACATTGCTGGCCGGATGGTTCCACCCATCCCAGCTGGAGGAGGTAGGAGGCACAGCTGCCAACCGGGAGGCCACGGCACTCACATGTGCACATTCAGTCCTGCAGGGCGGCTCCAGGCAGCGGCCATGGCACCCTCAAGGACAGGGCACTTCCTCTCCCCAGGTCCACACATTTCCAACTCCACAGCCCCTTCCTTCCTTCCTTCCTTCCTTCCTTCCTTCCTTCCTTCCTTCCTTCCTTCCTTCCTTCCTTCCTTCCTTC